>NW_011889104.1:1459741-1557622 GCF_000151845.1 Pteropus vampyrus | reverse complement strand
GCATGGGGGCCCGGAGCACACCTGGGCATCTCTGTGGACTGTCATTTCATGTCCTGTGACCTGAGCGCAACCCGAACTCCTCTGAGCAGCTCAGCCAAGCTGGATGGCTCACTCATGAACTCTTCCACTAAACCTTTCCCTCTGTCTGACGTGTGCTCTGCTCTGCCCAGGTCCCCAGCTGTCACCTGTTCATGGCCTCCTCGCTTGGAGGCCCCGTGGCTGAGCCCCCTCCTGTGACATATTCCTGACTTTCCCTCTGGGGCTCTACCACCTTTGTTCAGAACCCCCTGGGGATCTCATCTCACTGAGTAAAAAGCGCCCCCACACACACACTTCCACTCCTGTCTATCTACCCCGTGTCCCCTTCAGCTGCCAGTCAGTGACTGGAGAGGAGTAGGAGATTAACTGGTTAGCTTGTTTCGAAAGATCCATCTGTCCAGTTGAGTGGATATTTATGGCAGAGAGCTGGGAAGAGGTGACTGGGAGGTGAAGGAAGAGGGATGATGGTGGATGGAAATAATGAGAAGAGTGATGGAACAAGATAGGGGAGGACAAAGGACGCACCCACAGGCCACTTTCAGACAACGGGGTGGGAGGAGGGGAAAAGGGCACACCTGTGAGTGGGTTCAGAGCAGAGGGTGCTCAGAAGTGGCACTCTCGCTCTCCCAGACGAGGAAGCCAAGAGGCCAGAAGCCGGATGGTTAGGTCCGGTTAGGTCCATGTGCGTGGGGATGTGAGCAGGTGACAGGAAGTTGCCAAGCTGTGTCCCCAACTGTCTCACCCAACAGAGCTGCTGGCTCCAGGCTCCCACACACCTGTGAGGACCAAGCCTACAGGAGGCAGATGAAGAACAGAGGCTCAGAACAGTGTTCACGGAGAGCAGGCCAGGCCGGGGAGCAGTGCTCACAGCTCACAGTGGTCACAATTCAGATTGGCTTCGTGATGTTACCACAGAGCAGCTCTGTGCTGATACTTCTATAACTCTTCACATCAAGCAGATTGCCTCTCCGCTGAGGTATTTTAATGGCTGAGGCTATCTGTGCCCTCCAGCTTCCCCACGTAGCCCCCAAAAGATCACTGTCCTGGTACTAGGAACAGAGAGGCCATGAACTTCTTATCAAAATACAGCTGAATTATGCGGAGTCAATCTCAGATGGTATCCAAGAGATCGTAGGGTCTTGACTTCTTTTTCCTCCCTTCAGGCCCCTCCTTGCATCCTTTCTTCCAAATAAAATGCAGTGGGGGTGGGGGAGGGGTGGCTCCAGATAGAATCAGCTGCTATGAGTTGGTCCCTGTTTTTCTCATCCTTGCGACTTTTCCCAGTCATCAGTGGATGTCCTTCCCCCACCCCACCGTCCTTAGATATCACCTCTCTCCTTCATGATCTGAGAGAGAAAGAGATTTAGATAGATTTTCCTAGAAAATCTCCACCATGCTGTCAACTTCAGAATCAAGAGCATCGTCCTGTTTGGGCAGTAGAGAGAAGACCATGGGTGACATTGTCAACTGCTGCTTCCCACACTCTTTTCATCTAAGACCCCTTCACCTCCCAGCCATGAACTTCTCAGGGATGAGAAAATGTAGACTCTCCATTAAACAGTTGGTCCTCCTTGTCATTTACAAATCAAAGACCTAGAGCCATGTCAGTCAGTCCATTTGACATAGCAAATGTCCCTGGGCTGGTAAAGACACGTGACGTTTTATTAACCCCAGACGCTTTATTGTAGGTAATCCAAATATTTCCCAAATATAGAAAAGAGTTCGTGGACTCCTCCTTCCCCCATGGCTTCAGAGAGCCACTTGGGACACTGAAGTGTGTAACAGGTGATGTCGGTGTCCCCAAAGGCCCCAAGAAAAGATGGATTGGAAGGGACCTCCCGCATCCGAGATTCTATGCAACCGTACACGTTTTGTAATAAAAGTGCTAATGACAGCACCAACCCAAGGAGCAAGTTATCGATTGTTTTGCATCATTTTCCAGCCTTTCGTTTCTTTAAATATTGTATCTTCTTTGGTTCCTATAGCTGCCGAAGCCTTATCTACCTCTTTTGCTTCCAGAACATTCTCCAAAGGCCCTGGTTTACAGATTCTGGTGGTCCTGAACACATGCAGAATTCTAGAAGGGCTGATCCAGCGGGGCTCCCATGACGGTCCCCCTGGGGTTGTCAGCCTTTAAAATATGTCGTAGCTTCTTCTGACGAAGTCAGAAAGGAGCAGACATCACGGCTCTTACCACTGACTGTGATGAGAATGGGGTGATTCTAAGGTTAGCACATCTTTACAATAGCAAAAGTTTAGAAATAATCAAAATGAACAAAAATAGGTGTGTTGCTAAAAAAAATACACAGAACATACACATATATAATAAAACAGTGTATCCATTTTAAATTATATCTCAGAAGACTAATATCATTAGAAAAGTATACAAAATATAATGTTGAGTGGTTGAAACAGGTCAAAAATGTGCACAATATGACCCTGTTTTTTGAATACATGTATCTTTAAAACTATGACAAATACTGAACTATAGAATAACAGGTGATTTTTACTTTCTTGTTTAGCTTATCTCTATTTTCTTAATGTTTACAGAAAAATAATCGTATTGCTGTGAAAATAAGAAAAAAATAGTTTGAACACTGTCCCAGTGCACGTCAATCAGGGTTGAAGATGGAGCTTTGAGCCGGCAGGAACTTCTTGCACTCATGGCAGGAGAGGAGACCGCAAAGGGTGAACCAGGACCCTGTGGTGGCCCCACAGTGAGGTCCTGCCAGAACCAAAGACCCACCAGCTGCCCTCAGGGGCTCACAGTCTGCCACCCAGACAGCCAGGAGCTAATCGCCTGCCTCAGAGATGGGGGTGGGTGCGTGTCTCTGCCAGGGCTTCTCCCCGTCCCCTGAGAGTTTCTGCACCCACGACAGGAAAGCTGCTGAGGTCTCCTGGGGTCAGGTATGGCTGGAGCAGCCTGGGGGTCCTGGGGCCACTCTCACATGTGTTCATCCCCCTGTCCTAGGTTCCCCCTGCTCTGCTTTCTATCCTCTCCCCAACCAACCCCCCACCTCTCTTCCCACCTCTAAGAGACCTGCTGCCCCACCCCAAACTGTTGCTTGTGATTGAAAGGTCGCTGCCCTTTGCTTGCTGATTCCTGGAGCGGCAGAAATGCACCCCAGGCTGCATGTTCCCCTGGAGGAGAGGGTCCAAAGTCTGAGCAGATGGGGGCCTCAGCGGGGCGCATGTGGGCGCACTTCTGGGAGGAAAGCACATCAGCCTTGTATTCGTTGCCACCCAGTGTCTCCTCCCCCCAGTGAACCTCTTAATTTTGCTCATTTATCTTAAAGAGCTCTGTGAGCACCAGGGGCTTTAAGGGGGGCATGGGGGCTCCGACACAGACACCCCCGCCCCCCGCCATGCCGCTTCCCAGAGGAGCCATCCAGCGCAGACCAAATCTCATTTTCCTACAAATAGTTTGTCAGAATCAGCAGGGCAAGTAATAAATCACCAAGAGCAGGAGCTGGGGGGCGAGGGAGAGGGGCAGCTGAGGGCACAGATGGAAGAGGGGCAGGGTGAGCTGGGAGAGGGGTGGGGGGGTACAAACAGAAAAGGAGGAACGGAGATAAGAGACAAAGAGGGAAAGGAGCCTGGTCGAGAGAGAGTGGAGTGGGGAAGTCCAGAGAGCAGAGGAGAGAGCTCGAGGGAGGGGACACACTGAAGGGACAGCAGGGGCTGAGCCAGGAAGCCAAGGGACAAGGATCCAAGGCTTTAGTAGAAAGGAGAGAAGGGTCTGCAAAGAGGCAGACGGGAGAAACAGTGGCGGGCAGATGCGCTACACCCCGCCCTCCGCCACCTTCTGCACCCTGAGCTGCAGGGAACCTGTGATGGGACACCTGGTCCTCTTCCCGTCCAGTCCCTGCCGCCTACCCTGGGGGAAAGATGCAGGCTGGAGGCCCAGTGGGGTCATCCCAGCCCACTGTGTTAGCCAGGCTGGAAGGAGAATCTGCAGTCACTGCATTTCACGCGCATGCACGTGTATGTGTGTGTGCATGTGTGTACGTGTGCATGTGTATGAGTATGTGCATGTCATAGAGACAGAAGCGGAACCCGCACCCCAGTGATGACGATGGTCTGTGTGGCCTCCACTTCCATGTGCCTCAGTTTCCTGGCCTAGAAGATGGTGTCCACTTCCAGGCCGGGGGGAATAGGGAGAGGTGGCCCGTCGAGCACACAGTATAGGCTGTTGGTTAGAAGGGGAGCTTCCCTTGAGAGTCTGTGGTCAATGAACTCGATGAGGGGGGGAGGGGACACACTGAAGGGACAGCAGGGGCTGAGCCAGGAAGCCAAGGGACAAGGATCCAAGGCTTTAGTAGAAAGGAGAGAAGGGTCTGCAAAGAGGCAGACGGGAGAAACAGTGGCGGGCAGATGCGCTACACCCCGCCCTCCCCCACCTTCTGCACCCTGAGCTGCAGGGAACCTGTGATGGGACACCTGGTCCTCTTCCCATCCAGTCCCTGCCGCCTACCCTGGGGGAAAGATGCAGGCTGGAGGCCCAGTGGGGTCATCCCAGCCCACTGTGTTAGCCAGGCTGGAAGGAGAATCTGCAGTCACTGCATTTCACGCGCATGCACGTGTATGTGTGTGTGCACATGTGTACGTGTGCATGTGTATGAGTATGTGCATGTCATAGAGACAGAAGCGGAACCCGCACCCCAGTGATGACGATGGTCTGTGTGGCCTCCACTTCCATGTGCCTCAGTTTCCTGGCCTAGAAGATGGTGTCCACTTCCAGGCCGGGGGGAATAGGGAGAGGTGGCCCATCGAGCACACAGTATAGGCTGTTGGTTAGAAGGGGAGCTTCCCTTGAGAGTCTGTGGTCAATGAACTCGATGGGGGGACCCAGGAGGGCTGGAATTTGTGTGCTAGCCAGCCACCCCACTGCCTGTGGTCCCCAGCCAGGCTCTCTGATCCCGTGGCTGTCACCACACCCACACCCAGAGCCTTCTGCTCTACCTTCAACTTCGCCCGGAAGCTTTGAAATCTGATGGGATCATCTTTTGGAGTGAGGGCAGCCAGACGGGAGACCACAGAGTGCCCACCCACCCCTCACACCAGCCCTGGCTCCACCTCCGGCCTCTGGCTCCAGCCTGGCTTGGGATCCCCACATCCATCCCTGACAAGGGGCAGAGCTCAGGGACGAGACTCGGTCCCATTCTGCAGCCACTCATCGGCTGCATGACCCTGGGCCATTCTTTTCACTCCTCCAGGCCTCAGGTTCCTCATCCAGAAAGCGGGTTGAAAAAGCCACACACCTGACTCTCAGGGCTGTCATGAGGTCAAGTAAGGCAAGAAGGACCACGCATCACAAATGAGATGCTCTTACACCCGCTTCCTTCTGGTGGCGGGTCTGCAGCCCTCCTTCCTCCCATCTTACTGTCCAGCCTGGTTGCACACAGTCACCGAGCCGGGGTCTTAACCTGAAGGCGGCAGGAGCCTCCCAGCCAGCACAACGCCTCGAAGACCCAGACGAAGCCTCCTGAGTGACGTGGCAAGAGGTGGAGCTGAGCGCTCTGTCTGATGAGGAGCAAGAAACCAAGATTTCCAGTTCCGCTTGGCACTTCGGAGGGCTAGCCTGGAGCCGTAACCTCGTGTCCCCTCTAAGCCTGAGCCTCAGCTTGCCTGGCAGGAGGCAGGATGATGACAATGCCTGTTGTGCAAGGAAATCGTGGGTGCAGCAGGCTCATGTCAAGCTTCCACTTCGGGTGCCGGTTTAAATGCCCCGCTCTTTGGCATCTCTGACCCGAGCTGTGTGTAAATTGCGCCTTTTAAGGAAACACCCCCAATCTGTGTGGACCTGCCCATGACACTTTTCCGGGGGGATTGGACAGTTATATCTGTGCACAGCTTTGCTTTCTTTCTGCGATTCATTGTGCAGATTTTTCCTAAAGAGAAACCAGAGTCTGCGGGCATTTGTACCCCTTCCCCACACACCCCCTGACTCATTGCCTTGGACCCAGGGGGTGTCCATCAATGTCAGTTAAAGGAGAGGCAGAGGAGAGAAGGGAGAGAGGGCTGGAAGGAGCGGGGAGGGTTTCAGAGATGCTCCTGGGCAGAGAAAGGCCACACATGAGCAAAACATGGGGCCTTTCCCCGGGATCCCCAGTGTGTCTCCTCTCCAGCCCGAGTGCCAGCCAGAGACCTGGGGACCCAATTTAGTTTTCTGTTGTGGTCCTGAGGGCACGGCTCCTGTGTCCTTCACAGCCCCTGTGGTGACGCCCTATTAGGACAGCGCTGGACTTGTGTTTCTAGTGAGAAGTAACAGCTGCAAACTCCCAGCATGGTTAAGGTCGCTCATATCAGCCACCTTAAGCAGAGTCCAGTGAGGTCTCCAACCCGTCTACACTGTCATCCCCCTTAGGAACAGAGGCTGCCGGGCAGAGGGCACCGCCAGTGGCCAGGGTCCTCAGCCAGCCGAAACGCAGTGGAGGCCAGGTGAGGATGTCGGCTCCGGATAGCAGACATGTGCAACCACCAGGACCCTGCTTTGAGCTTTGTGCACAGAGTGGTGAAAGGAGCCCCCTGAGCCATGAGCCAAATGAAGTGCGTTCCCGGTTCCTCTTTCTTCCTCTGAGATGCGGACGTCCGTTCCCCATGCTCCGTCTTCCCTGGCAGAACACGCGTCCGCCAGGCCCAGGAGTCCAGTGCCGGAGCTGTGGGGATGCGGTGACAGGCCCTGGGGCAGCTTCTTAATCCAACTTTGTCCCTATTCCTAAACATATTCACAGCCAAGTGGTCCCATGTCCTATGTCCAGTCTTTACAGACTGTTTCCTTGAGCCAAGAAGCTGCATTGCCATTTACAAAACTTTTTTTCTCTTTTTTCAGAAAAATCTTAGGCTGCTGCTCTCATTATTTTAATTCTGAACTAATCCCTCTCCCACCTTATGAACCTCTGGTCTTTCCTCACATTTTGTCAACCAAATGAGAGTCTGCTCTGCTCTCAGAACCGTTCTGCCCGCTGTGTGGACAACCTGGTTACTCTTCATCACACGCTCTCAATACCTCTTCGCCCACCCGTCCATCCAGCAAATCTTTTACTGAGCACATACAATAAGCAAGGCCATGAGAGAAACAAAGACAAGGGACATGCAGCTGTCTTTAAGATGCTCTTTAAAGGAGAAAGAATGTTAGCAAACAAGTAAATGATTGTATGTGCAGTATCTTGCATTCCATGTGGAATAATGCCCTAGGATGTCAGAGTTGATGAGCCCTAGAAGTCATCCAGCTTGAAAGTATCCAGTTCCTCATATGTTGGCCTTACAGATCCAATCATAGCATCACCTTTGCACCTCACGCTCACACTTGTGAGAAAGAACTCAGAGCCCCACCAAGTCATCTCAGAGCCACACCAGCTGGCCTGTCTAACCCAGAGCCTAACCCCTCCAGGCATCAATTCCTTCCTCTGCAAAATGAGAGAGTTGGACTATATGACTTCTGAGACCCTTCCAACCCTAACATTTTATGATCTATGATTAAGACTGAGCTGGCATTGCTCAATCCTCTTTCCAGAAGGAGACCTGTGAACTTTCATACAAACAACCATCATTAACCTATGTTAATTGGCCAATAAAACCATCACAGTTTTATTACACAAAACCTGGGACCTGCTGAGACCAACGCAATCGATGAGCCAAGTGGAAGTCCAGCCTCGGAAACTAAAAAGAGTGGTGGTCACCACAGGAGCCAGACTGGTTGACGTGAAAAAGCCTCAGACTCATTCTGGTTGAAGGAAGAACAGCTCACGGCGAGACCGCATGACATCTAAAACAATGTCAGGGTTAGAAGAGCACAGCCAGACAGACTCGGGAGGGGTCGGACCGTACCAGAGGCGGGTCAGAGGGCTTGCTCCACCAGAGAAGCACGTTCTGTCTCCTTGCTTCCAGGTCTTTGAAACATCAGTGCCATCACCATGGTGCCTGGGAGTGGGGGCTGGGTCTGCCTCCCCGCCTCGCGGCAGCTGTCTCCACCCTCCACAAGTGGCTACATCTGTTCAGTATCTGCCCCACTTCTTACATTTGGGGACCATCCCTCATTCCTGACCCTGTACTGCTCTTTGAATGTGATGGAACTTAGGGCTGTCCCATTGCATGCCACCCCATTCATAACAAAATGAGAGTTACCAAGTGCTACCACGTGCTAGACGCCGAATGATCTGGTTCTTTATCTCACTAGATCCTCACTACAACCCTATGAGATTGGAATTTTCCTGACCATTTGATAGTTAAGAAAACTGAGGCTCGGAGAGATGAAACAACGTGCCAGGTCATTTACTGGGAACTGGTGGAACCAGGATTCAAACTCTGGCCAAGGTTCAGATCCACTTGCTGCCAGAGCTCTCTCCCCATCACTTAGACCTCTGCGCCACCCAGCACCCTGGCCAGGTCTACCCTGACCGCCCTTCAGGAAAGAACGAGATAGTTACTTTGCCAACTATCAAGGACTCCCCCAAGTCCAAGGGGAGAGATGCTATGTCCACAAGAGGAAAGTGGAGGCTGAAAGCTGTGAGAGTTTGAGTGGTGAGCCGCCAGGCCAGATGGAAACCATGAGGGCAGGCGAAGAGGCTGGAGGTCACGAGGCAAGGAGCCAGGGCAGTGCAGGTGAGACAGCAGCTCAGGACACCGATGGAGGACACGGCAGCCAGCCAGCACCTGGCCACCGGCAGGAGATGTACTTTCACCTCAACAGGGCGCTGCTCGTTCTTGCTCGTGTGGCATCACCAACCAGGAAGACCCCAGAAACATGCACAGGGCGTGGCTGGGCACTGTGCACACACCTCAGCGGTGCTCCCGGCCCTGTGAGACAAACCGCGGCGCTACGCATATGTTCCAGGTGCTGGATAGCGGTTTGTGACATGTTGATGTTTCAATGAGCAAGGACAGGCACCTCCCCAGGCACTCACGCCAACAAAGCCCCTGACACTTGAACAACATCTATAAGGACCACAACCCTTCCCAGCAATGGGGTCTGAGCACCAGGACCAACCTCTGTGGCTGTGCAGCTGTGTTCAAACACTCATGTTCCCTAAGCCTCAGTGTCCTCCCGATCACGCTTTGCACACCCCACCAGCCCCATGCTCCCTTCCTGCCTCTGTCCCACAACCTGCCCTTCACGGGGATCCCTTCCCACCACATTGCCTCTGTGCCTGCAGCCTCCTGTTCCCTGCATCTTCTCAATTCTCAGCCCACTCAGCTCCCAGAACTGGGTTCTGTTTCACTTCCTCAGAGAAGGGCTGCTGTGGAGACACAGGGTGGAACCCTGTCCTTATGGTGTGCGTGTCTCCCTCGATCGCTGACGCCTACTGACATACACCTGTGTGACTACGTGACTCGAGTTTGTCTCCTCCCCAGGACCACAAGCTCCTGTGAAGAGAGATTGTGCTTGTCACTGAGCCCCAAGAATGGAGCATGTGGGCGCTTGGCCAGCATGTGCTGGGAGAATGGAGAAAACTAACCTCCCAACTGGCACGAGGTGGGTGACAACCCCCAACACAAACATTGGAAAAGAAGAACAGCTCACTCCCTACCACTGTGCCCCCAGTATGGGATGCTCGGGGTCACATAACCCAGGTTACAAACACCTGGCTGTACAAAGAGTTTGTTCCTTCTGCCCACAGTTCACAGCCCACCACACACACCCATCACCCACCAGGCGCCCACTGCCCGCTGCCCACCACAGGCCCGCCACCCACCACGTGCCTGCCACCCGCTGCCCACTGCCCACCACGCATCCACCCAGCCAGGGTGTCCTGTGTGGACAGCACCTTGGTGTCCACCCCTGCCCTCTCTCCACTACTTGTCTGTTCCTGAGTGTCACGTGGTCCCCTTCCTGCTATGTCCCAATCCTTCCGGATCTAATGCAGAAGACCCTAAATCAGAAGACCCTAAATCAGATTCTTTATCAAATCAGCTGTCATATGGTATCTTTGAAATCTGTGTGCTTCCTTCTCCCTCTCTCAGCCCCTCTCCCTTAGTCGTCTTCTTTGTAAGCCAAGAATTGACCTCAATCATGACTGTTATGTGCGAGAGCAGTGCTCCAGGGACGAATTGGCGAGGAAAGTGGGGTTAGACGTCGTAAAGTCCTTGAACACCAGAGGCTACCATTCAGCTTCCCCAAGTAGGTCCATCTCTTCAGGAAGTTGGCTTTCAGGGTACACACGAACTGTCCAACCAACTCTGAGACACATTGCATGACTACTGACACATCAGGAGTGTGATGTGGGGCAGGTTGTTGTGACTTGCAGGTCTCGGCTGGGCTCTGCGTGGATGATGGCAAGTCCTAAGGGTTTATCATGTTGTTTCTGTCCAAAATGTCGGGACACCCAACCCCCTCTGCCACATTCATCCTTCCTTCTGAAAGGCCGGGAGGGTCAGGCATAATGAAGAAAGTCTGCTGGAGATTAGACCACCCAGAGTTTAAAGACGTGCTAGACAGGTCAGGTCTGTATTCTGGGATCCACAAGGAGCTCCCACACACAACCTGGGGTGAGCTCCCTGCAGTACAGGTCCTGGGGCCCAAGAGTTCAAGCAAAGCTGTACTTCCCAGACCTGCCTCCACCCCGCATGGTGTCCCCTGCGCCTCTCCTTCCAGTAGAGCTGGCTTCACCTCTCTCTCCATCTCTCCTTATCATCCAGCCCTTGCGGGATCTCAGAGGCATCATCTAAGCACCCACAATCAACAATCACAATACCCTGACCTTTGTAAACATTGCCTGATAACTCACAAGGTAGACACGAGTGTCCTACCTACAGAAGAGCAGGCTCAAGTAAGTGACAAAGGTTGGGCGGGGGCACTGAGGTGCACACGTCCCTGGCATTCCCCTTTGTTCTAAGCCCCTGTACATCTTGTTCCTCCCCATCCTGGGGGCTGACATGTGCACATCTGGGCTCCTTGTCTGAGGAGTACTTTATAAGTTGTCCAGAGTAAACAGATCCTAAACCGTGTGTGTGGCCCATCGGCAGATGGAACCCAAGATGAGCCCAAGAAAAAAACCATCAAGGCAGGACATCGGAGGGGCAGCAGGCCAAAACCAGAAGGCAGAGGAATGGATCTAGAGCCAGAAGTAAGCAAAGGGGAGCGATGAAGAGCAGGCATCTCCAGGTAAAAGAATCTAGGTGCGGGGAGGCATGCTGAAAAGTTTGAAAGTCCAGCTGTCAATCATATCACATATTCCAGGCAACTGGGGCACCAGGGAGACAGCCCAGCCCTGCTGGGAGGTGTGCAGGCACATGAGCCTTTGTACGGATGTGGGGGCAAGATGTTAGAAAATGACAGATGAAAAAGAGGCAGTACATACATGCAGTGGAATATTACTCAGCCATGAAAAAGGCAGCCCTGCCATATGAGACAGCATGGTTGGACCTTAAGGTGTTACAGTGAGTGAGTGAATCAGATAGGAAAAGCAAGGTCTGCATGACCTCACCTGTACACGGACTCTCAGTGGGACTTGAGCTCACAGAACCGAAGCAGAAACTAGTGGTTGTCAGAGGTGGGGCAGGGGGCGCAAAACAGGTGAAGCGGGTGGAAGGTGCAAACTCCCAGGCGTAAAACACATACATCTTTGGACGTGACATACAACATGCGGACTGTCATCAACACTGTGTTGCCTGTTAGGAAGGTGCCAAGTTCTCATCACGAAAAACAATTATGTAACTCTGTGTGGGGCTGGATGGTGACTGGACTTACTCTGGTGATCACGTCACAGTACACACAGATATCAAGTCACCATGCTGTATGCCTGGAACTAATACATGTCGTACGTCAGTCATACCTCACATAAGTAAATAATTACATGGTGGCTCAGAGACGTTGCATCAGTGAATGGGTCCAATTTCAAATGTCCCTGAGAGGAAGCTGGGCTGACTACGGAAGCAGGCAGCAAGCCACAGACATTGGCTGCGGGCCTCCTTGCGGTGAGCTAGGGGGAAGATTCACAGGCCCCTCCCTCACAAACTCCTCTGCCCCAGTTTCACAGCCCACCGCGGGAGGGGTCACTGCCCCCTGCAGTCCCTTTGTGGGCTGGCAAGCGTCTTACTTTTCACAATCCTGTTTTTCTTTCCTACAGGATGCCCAGACTCAGCTTCTTTTCCCTGGAAAGAGGGAGCCTCGGGCTAGAGAGACAGTGGTGGCCCGAGGCTGACTCCAGCGGGAGTCCCAGTTCTGCCACTTGTGAGCAGAGTCAACTGGGTCTTGCACTTGACTGCTAAGAGCCACAGGTTCTCCAGCTGCATGATGTGGCGAGGGACACTTCCCACCACACAGGGTTCTAGCATCACGGAGGGAAGCTGTGACAGCTGCTGCATCAGCATCACCCCCCACTACAGTAGTGTCCTCCACGAGGTCACGCTTCACAAGGACCTTCATGGGGACCCTATTCAGAGCCTCAGATTGCTTGGCACTTACATATGTGAGGTCGCATTGAGGTCTCAGAATAACTGTGTGGTTGATTACGACGGCCCTCAGGCACCCTTTCTAATCTACGTATCGTGTATTTATTCACTCGAAAGTACTTATAAGTCTCTGCTTCACGCAATTCACTCGACTGTCAGCCAAAATCATGTGAATCCCCATGTGATTTTGAATTGCTCTTTTAGGAAATTAAGTAGAAAAGTGGCCATGAGAGTTTGGAGTGCCTTAATTTTTAACCAGTTTCCAGTAAATGGTTTAAAACATGCTTTTGCTAAAAACAAAAAAAAACAAAAAAAAAATTAAAATTAAAAATAAAAGACAAGTGATCATAAATAACTTTTGGCATCAATTTCTCAAGAACCGTCTTTTAACTTATTTTGGTGTGGGGGCAGTGACGGGGGACCACCAGGTATTTTTGTATCATCTGTGCTGTGCCCATCCTGTTCCTCAGCAGAGATATTTATAGTGATTCTGTGCAGTTGCCAGAGAAAACATGCCCTCTGAGTGAACCCAAAGTGGTTTGTGTTGGGACTAACCATCTAGTCCAGGGACGGTCAAGGGCTCATCGACCGCGGCAAGCCCACTGACCGGAGGGTAGGGGGATGATAAGATGTGTCCTGCGGCCAGTGTGCATCAGTGAGAAGGGGAGCCTCGGGATCTGGGGAAGGGGTTTGCATCCTGCGTTTCCAACTTGAGAGCTGCATGTATCCAACACCCCTCAGGTCTCCTGGTCAGAGGTCGTCCAACTGTTCATTGTCCCCCAAGAAGGCACTTATACTGGGGCCTGGGCTCTCTCTCCAAGTGAAAATCTGAGCTGCTGGGATGGGCCACACAGCTGGGCAATGCAGCAAAGTCTTGGAGCCGGGCCTCACCTTCTCCCTGTCCACGGGGAGTGCTGCCCTCCCAACAGGGAGTGGGGTCAGGATGGTGTGGGAAGGATGGGCCCTGTAGAGCCATCTGCTGGGATTTGAATCTTGGCCCCACATCTGGCTGGGAGCAGACTGCAGAAGTGTAGCTCCCTGTGAGTTTGCTCCGAAGACAGCTGTGTGTCTCACCTTGTGCCTACATCATTACCCAGCAGCTGTCCCTGCTCCTGTGGGACACGGGCCAGGCGGCCCCTACAAGGTCCCGTGGGAATGTTCCAGCTCTGACTGGCAGGCAAAGCTTCTGCCATGCTTGGCTGAAGGGGCTGAGGACAACCCCACTTGTTCTTCCTAATCATCCATTTCCCCCTTTACTCAGGACCACAGCTGGCTCTGCTGGACATTGACCACACTATTCCCCGGGGGTGGGCCAGCTCAGCCCCGATTCCCACTGCTGGATGGCAGTTTGGACTGAATGCCTAAAACCACTGGGTTCTCGTGTGTGTAACTTCGAAGAACCCTAAATGCCTTAAGGACAATTGCACCTCACCTTTAGAGCACTCGAAGACACACAGCTGGCCGGGGCAGGGCTGAGCCGACTCCCAGGGTTGGTCAAAGTCATGCTGCGTTCACATCTGGTCCTCTCCAAAAACCGGCGGACATTCAACCCACGGCATCCAGGAGCCTCGCGTGTTTCCCAGACAGGCCTCGCTCTGCGGTTCCAACTACCACTTCCGTCCATCAGCACCGGCCTTGCATCTGAACTCTAGGCTCATTTTTCAGATACATGAAGATTCCTCAGATGCAGCCTGATGGAACCCCATTGCCGTCCTCTCCCTAAACCTACTGTCATCTATGTCCCTGTCCCTGGCTGTCAAGTTCTGGATATGAGTCTACAACACAGTGCAGGTAGGAGGGCACAGGCAGATTGCAGTGGGGCTGCACCTCAGATAGGTGGTCACGAGGCCTCCTTGGGCGGACTCTCAGGAAGTTGGCAGGAGGCTTGGACGCTACCATTCCTGTCCTCACGCAGTCTCAGCTGCCCATATCGAGGGTCAGGTGGCTCAGTGTCATCAGGTTGTTAGAACCCGGTTCTCCCACAGGTGAATTGGGAACCCCTCTCTCTAAAGGTCACAGGATGACCAACTCTACCAACGTTTGATTGTAGCCCTCAATCCCCAGACCACACACTTTACCTCTCCAGTCAGGTCATCTCCTGGGCCCTGCATGACCCAGACACACATCTGGTGATGCCCTAAGGGTGGAACTCCACACATGGTGCTCAGGGGCACCTGGGTAAATGATCGTACTACCCCACAGCGAGGTAATGCTAGCTATCTGAGCAGCCACACCGCAGGCCCCTCCCCAATTCCTCCAAGGAAACAGGCAGCGTGTCCCCTTGGCTCCACACTGCCTTGTCTTCGCACGGCCTCTTTTACGCTTTTTATCTAAGTCCTTCTCAAACCTCTGCTCTTCTGAGGGGTCTGCTCTTCCTGGTCCTTGCTAGAAGGAGGGGATGAGGGGACAGCTGCTGGTCAATATCATCTGTGAGTCCAGTGATGGAGTTGGGCAGTCACAGGTATCTCCCCACCTTCCTATCCTGTTCTGCAACCGCCTCAGTTAACTTCATCAAGCACTTGGTTTATCTTCCTCCTCCAGGGTGAGTTTCCATGGCCAGGTGCTGTTTTCACGCACACTTGGTCCTGAGACTGAGGACGCGGGAACTAGAGAGAGGGTGTCGACAGCAGTGGGACGTCTACTTAGCCGGACAGGGCAGGTGGCGGTGGGCGGGAAGGACAGACAACACCCGGGGAAGGGGCCAGACATCGTCACACTTCTGCCCTATGGGATCAGGTCTGGGCAGTGATCACCAGGGATGGGTTGGAGGCCCACGACCGTTGTCAGGGCAGGAGCTCAGGACCAGTGCCGAGGCACTACGCCCATGCTCTGAGCCTCAGTTCCCTCATCCATAAGTGGCAGACTGGTGGCCTCCAAGTGCGGCGGATCAAGGGGAGCGCAGAGCCCCCGGCCACCCCTATGGCTGATGCAGGTGCCACTGTGTCTGTGGAGGCATGAGGCATGTGGCCTGGACACCTTCCTGGGATTTGAGCACAGAGGCTGTATCGCGAGACCGGCAGCGAGGCTGTAGGCTGTGAACTCGTATCCTCAGAGGCCTTGCTGGGTGATGGATTATTCTATGCCTTGATTGCGGCCATGGTTATGCAGACATGCATATTTGTCAAAACTGAAAAACTGTGCCCTTCGTGTGGGTGTGTTTCAGTATATTTATATTATATCTCAATACAGGTGATTCAAAAAGAAAACCAACCTTAAAGCTAAGTCGTTTCCTGGCAGTAAACCTGAAATGCAGAACACAGTGTTCAGGGACATCGAGCACATTTCATGTCACAGTCCACTTCTGCTCCTAGAGATGGGCTGTGCCAGGGAACAAATGAGAGGTGGTATGTGTTCTAAGGACAGAATCATTGTTTCTTTACCTGCACGTTAAAATATTCCGTCTGTCACTTCCCCCCACCCCCACCCCCCACACACAATCCCAATGTCACAGTTGATGCCAATTAGATCAAAATGTCTTGGTATTTTTAAGCCTATCCAGCTAATTGCAGTGGACGGCAGAGCTGAGGACATTCTGTAGCTTCAGCCGCCACTTCCTGTGGCTTCATTGGGCTCCAGAGTGCCCAGTGCTATGCAGAGAGCAGAGAGGACAGGAGGAGGGACAGTGTGTGACACAGAGTGGCCCTGAGTAAGTTACAGTCTGGTTCAGGCCTGCACAAGAAGTTAAATTACCACTGAGGAAGGGCCCCTGTCACAACTAGAGGGAACCTGTCACTCACACAGTGCTGCCCCCGAGGTCACACACACACACGTGCGAGGCCACGTATGAGAGCCCTCCTCCTGATTCCTCCCCACGGCTTCTGTCACTGCACACGCAGAGACTCAGAGAGAGGCACACAGCATCCCCAGGTCACACAGCTGGGAGGGGAGCAGAGAGGCTGGGCCCAGAGCCCATACACTTGCCACTTGCTGTCAGGTGGCAGGCTGAGGGCTCCCCAGTCTTCTATTCACCAGAGCCAATCAATTGATAAACTGGTAAGTGCGTCCACTGGGGACAGGGGGCCAGAACCTGAGCTGAAGCAGTAGTGTGTGTGTCGCAGGAAACACAGAAGCCTGCTGCCCCTCAGAAGGGGTCCCACATGGCGAGGGGAAGAACCCAGCTCTGGGAGGGAGTGAGGAGGGCGGCCCAGCCCCCTCCTTCTCCAGGGCAACGCAGGCTGGTAGACAACACCGCGAGGCCTCATTACTGGGCCGCTTGGCTGTTGTCCCTGGGACAATGGTCTCTGGCCCTGGCTTTGTGTGGGGTGGCCAGCTGAAGTTATTAACCCCAGGAGCTGCCTTTGAGGGACATCCAGGGAAAGGGTGAAAGGTCACCAGAGCAGGACAGGGAGCGGAAGTGGGAGGGAGAAGCTACACAAAAGCAGGGGTGAGTCCTTTGCACCCTCTCCTCCTGAGGGAATCCCAAACAGGGAGGGGGTCGAGAGGAAGTTCCTGAGGCTGCTGCAGAGCAGAGAAGACCTGGGATGACTTACCATCCTAAGGCCCCAGAGCTGTGCACGTAACTGGACACAGGCCGCGTATGAGGAGGACTGAGTTTCGGGGGAGGACACAGGCGTTGGCGGCAGAGGCTGGGCCTGAGGCTTCTCATTCAGTCCCCAAATTCCTCAAATAGGCATCTGCTACCCAGGACTCCCTCACCATGTCACCTGGCTGTCTCCTGACCCTCCAAAAATCAAACATGACAAGCCAGAATGTGCCGGCCATGGTGGGAAGGGCTGCCAGGGATGACCTATGGGTCAGGACAGTGGAGATGAGAACACCGTGGCTTCGGCTGCCCAAACCTTAGATAGAACTGGAGAGGTTTTATGGGTCACCTGGTGACAGTTGCCTTTAGCAGGACAGGAAGACTGGTGCCAAGGCAAGCAGAGGACTCTGCAGGACACAGTCCAGCAATGAACAGAAAGGAACTTGGTGCACTGTCCACTCCCTGCCCTGGAGAGAGACTAGGCCTCTGACAGCCAGCTGGAGCCTCCGTCCTTGCCTCAGACTCCCTGGTTTCCTGGGTTCCTTCCCACAGGGGTCCCAGCTTCCAAGATAATGCCAAAGGTAGGAGCCCTTAAGATGCCAGGCCCCAGGGGAGCCAGCTTTGTCCTGCCTCTTGAACAACAGAGAGGCAGAGAGAGCTGTTCCCAGAGCTGCTGCCACCCGCACAGGCCCGCCTCCTGCCTGTCTGCCCCGGAGAAGACACCTGACCAGAACCTGCCACCCCGAGCAGAACCGGAAGGTCCAGAGCTCTGGGTCATGAGGCCCAAGGAGGCTGTGGCTTGTCCAGGATCAGAGGGTCAGGGCCAGGGGGCAGCCAGCCAAATCACAGGAGAAGAGTTCATAGCTCTCTGTAAGTTTGCACATGCAGGTGTTTTGACAGGAAAGTATGAATTAGTCCACTCAATGTTTACATTTAAGGTTTTACATTTTTAAAACTGAAAAAGATGTTTCAGTTCCATGATATGTTGCTTAGAGGAGAGAAGAAGCAGAAAACGCCTGTGTGAGGGTTGCATGGGGTGGGAAGCCAGCGGGATCCTGTATCCCATCCAGTCCTCACCTCTTCATCCTAGACTCCTGGCACTAGCCACCCAGCCCTCAGCCAGAACACCTTTCCAGACGCCCTCTTGCGCTCTGCTGATCTCTGCCATCTCTCCCCGCTGCCCCAGTCCTGGGGCTCCTCCTGGCCAGGTGAAGGCTGCCTGGTGCATCAGCAGCCAGCACAATTGACCTTAGAGGGGCCATACCAGCCAGGGGATGGCGTTCACCTCAACAAACTCACAGCGAGCAGATTACACTAGTAGGAACTCACTCTCTCTCTCTCTCTCTCTCTCTCTCTCTCTCTCTCTCTCTCTCTCGCATGCGTGCACACACCTGCACCACAATGCAACAGATATTACCATTTCCCATGGTCATCCTGCCATCCTACTTGTCTCTCCAAAGCCAAAGACACCAGCTTCCTGCTCTCTGCCCCAAATTCCAACCCTAAAACCCCAAAATACCACAGCTCGGACCCAAAACATGCAGCTTTTGCAAACTGCAGCAGAAAATATGATAGGCATTTGTCTTCGTGCCAACGTGCGCCATTCTTCCACAACCTGACCCCACAGACACAAGTGTCACGGGGTGGACTGCCCATCGTGACAGGTCTCAGTCCAGCGAGTGTCCCAGGCCTGCCTTGGCCCCCTCTTCACTAATGCCCAAGAAGACCAAACTTTCCAGAATCTGGTAACAGGTTAAAATCCAAACCAACAAGGAGGTGGGGAGAGAGGAAAGCAAATGAAATGTTAAAAAAAAAAAAAAAAATTAAGCAATACTTGCATTCTCATTAGCAGGAACATGTGAGATGAAGCACATTATGTTATTAGGGATTCTCGCGATTCAGTAAACACAGCTGAATAAATTTATAAATATCAGCATTAAGTGAGATTTAACGGGAAGCTGTTTATCTTCTGCCTGCCAAGCAGGAGGTAACACTCTGTATGTGTCACTTGCCAGCCGTGCAGTCTTCCCACCCGGCCCAGGTAAGCTAGGCAGAGCCACCAGCCTCTCCGACACCTTCCTCTGCAGAACCTAGCACTGTAGCCTCCACAGGAGGAAGATAGGCAGCAGGCACAAGGGAATGACGAGGCAGCCACCGGGGCCACGGACACAGGAGCCTGGCATGCACCCCGCTGTGCTACAAACAGGCCATGTCTCCTCTTATTGTACCCTTATGTCCTTCTGACACCAGAGCTTATGTGACAATAGACCAATGAGGCCATATGCAGACAGCATCAGTGTCAGAGAATAAGGACACTGAGGCAGAGAGACTTTGTGTACTGGGAGAGGCGTGAACACTGGGAAGTGGGATCCCCACCCCTCTGAGTTGCCTGGACCCTTAGCCATGGGCTCCATAAGTTTATAGCAAAGATTCCAAAGGCATCTCTAGAAGCTGTCACGCCCCTGTGCCTGGACCTTGGGCCATGCTAGGGCATCTCTCTCTGTCTCTCTCTCTCTCTGTCTCTCTCTCTCTCTGTCTCTCTCTCTCTCTGTCTCTCTCTCTCTCTCTCTCTCTGTCTCTCTCTCTCTCTCTCTCTCTCTCTCTCTCTCTCTCTGTCTCTCTCTCTCTCTCTCTTTCTCTCTCTCTCTCTCGCTCTCTCTCTCTCTCACACACACACACATACACACACACACTTAGGAATAAAATAAAATACATAGAAAATAAAATAAAACCTGTGCTCCTGGTCTATCTTGCTGCATGTCCACTGCTACATCAATACAGGGCACAGTGCAGGCCTCAATAAAGAGTCACATGAGTACGTGAGTGACACTGATGTGTCACTGCCCAATGAGGCTTCCTTCAGCTGCCCAATGAGGCTTCCTTCACTGAGAGACCATGGGCCCAACAGAACCCTTAAGAACACATACTTGGGCTGCATGTAAACGAGAGGTCCACACAGGGTTCTATCTCCCATCTTCCCTGTGCCAGGCCCTTAAGGCCCCAAGGGCCCATGCAGGACAACACCCTGAAGGCTTCCTGAGGTACTCTGGGCTGGGCAGCGTTCCCATGGTACTGTGGGCGGGTGTTGCGGGACAAAGTGTGCAGTGAGACCATACCCCCAACATACTACTGAGCTTGGAGAGGTCCCTCAGCCCGTCCCAGGAGCAGCCATCTGAGTCCAATGCTAAAGGGAAGGCAAATAAGGCAGTAGCACTGTGGATGGCCCCGTGTCTCAGAAGGCTGCTTGGCGATGAATGGGGGCAGGTCACCCCGCAGCCCACCCCAGCCTGGGTCCTGAGCATCAGCAGCACCACGCTCTCTGCCATGCATGGGCAGCAGAGTGACAGGGAAGCGGCCTCACTGCTGGTCCACAGACCCTTGAGGGCAGGTGTGCTGGGTTTTATGGTGTGATGAGCACCAGCCAGTTTCATCACCTGTCCTGAATCCCCCCACATTTACGGGAGGCTAGCTATGTGTGGGGCATTCCATCAGAGGCTGTGAAAGAAACACAGAAAAAGGGTAAGTTATATACCCCAACGCGAACAGCCGGAGAGACAGGAGGGCCCGGGCCTCGCAGGGTCTGAAACCACCTAGACTTCTAAGGTGCCTGCTCCCCACACAGTTGCTGTTGTTGCTGTAAGCATCTCAGCACCAGAAGCAGGTGCAGCTCCACAGCCTGCGTCCAATGGCAGGGAGAATATTCAGGCAGTGTTATGAGTCAAATTGTGTCCCCCAAGAAGACATATCGAAGTCCTGACCCCTAGTACCTGTGAATGTGACCTTATTTAGAAATAAGATCTTTACAGGTGTAATAGCTAGATAAGGTCATAGGCTGGGCCTTTAAGCCAGCAGGACTGATGTCTGTGTAAGAGACAGGACAGTGCCATGTGCAGACATGGCCACCTGAAGAGCAGAGAAAGCCTGGAGCGATGTCACAAGCCAAGGGTCATGTGGTGTGACCAGAAGCTGAATGACACAAAGGAAGGTCCTCCTTCAGAAGCTTCCAAGGGAGGGCTGCCCACCGACTCCTTGATTTCAGACCTCTGGCCTCCAGAACCATGAGATGGTAAGCTTCCGCTGTCCTGAGCCACCCAGTTTGTGGCACTTTGTCATGACAGCCCTGGGAAAGTAATGCAGGCAGTAAGTTTAACTTTATAAGATGTTTTTCATAAAGAGATGGAATTAAACACTTCTGGTTAAGGGGATGTTGTTTCACTTGAGTCTGTTTATAGACTAAGAAACAGGACTGCACGGTAGACAGGGAGAAGCTGGGGATTCGGAACGATGGAAGAATTTGTGAGTGAATTGCTGACCATGAAGAGTTGTTAATAATCAGGGCGTAGGCAAAAAGAGATCAGAATGAGAACTCAAGTGGCAGAACAGGCCTCAGAAGGAGAGGTCGCTTCGATCCCATAGAAAGCAAGCTTGCGGCAAGGATGGAAGTGCTGGCACCTCGGGTGGGGAAAGGTGCACTCCAAGGGCAGTGGAGGCGGGGGAAAGTGAGGGCAAGGCGGGCAAGAGGAAGCACAGCAATGGGGCGCATGCCGTGCTGCTGTCACTCATGAGAGCGCGTGCCTGCCGCATGGGCCTCACTCCTCAGTCTTCCCTGAAGGGCGTGCTGGCAGCCCCCTCCAGTCTCTCACCTCCTACCCGTCAGGGTTTCTCCACAGCGAGCAGACACCGCACTCCGGGTGCTTCATCCGGTCTTCTCTTTGTCCAGCAAATGCCAGAGCTCACAGGTGGTCAGGTCTAGAGGTGGGAGATGGGCACCCAATGAGAGCGGGGCTCTGAGAAAGCACCCAGAGTATGTATCTGCTCAACCAGGGAAAAGGGCTAATGGATGAGTGGAGATGCAGAGCCGTTTCTAAAACAAAAGCTGAGGGAGTCGCCATAGAACCCTTACTAATGTTAAAGGAGGCAGAGCCCAAGCAAACAGCAGGAAGGGATTGGGGGGTGGGGCGCGGCAAACCCCAAAGCCTCAGGGACTGGGAGTCGGAAGTCAGCAAAGACCAGTGTAGCCAGCCTGTCATGTCCTGGTTGGATGAGGGCAACCTAGAGTTTCAGAGCTGGACACTGGAAGTCTGACCATTCTCATTAGAGACAAGCAGCAAGCTCTGGGGCGGGTTAGCAGTGAGCAGCTCCCATGAGTTTGCAAGGCCGGTGAGTGGAGAGCCCTTCCTTGTAACTGGAGCTTGTGGTTTGTGTGCGTGTGTTTGGGGGGCAGTGTAAACATAAGGGTTCAACCTCATCTTTTTGGTTATGCTGCCCCCCACTCCCCGCCCCCAAGGAAGCAGTCATGAATGCAAAGCAGACCTCCTCCCCCTGGTGGCACTTACCTGAACTACGTCAGCATCCAGCCAACGACCGTCTTGGGCCACAGAGGGACTGCCCAGGCCTCCTCACGGGCCCAGACCAGCTTCTCTTTGGGGCTGGTCTCTTCCTTTGCCCAAGTCCTCAGGGACTCACAATTTGCTTCCCCCTCACCGCCTCCACATCCCTCTTGGTGATCCCCACTCTCAGCTCCCTTGCCTGTAAAAGGACATAGAAACCAGGATAAAAGTAACAAGCAAAACCTGAAAAGTTGGCCCAGTGCCGGTCCTGGTCTCCAGTTCTTGGAAGACTGGCTGAAAAGACCACCCTACCTGCTCATGCAAGTGCGACACGCAGGGACTCTCTGGCCTCTCTCGCTGCCACCATTCTTCTTATGACCTCTCCCCCAGGGTGATCTCTCGTTTCAGCCAGAATGTGGGCCAAAGCAGAAGAAGGCATTGACTGGACTCTGAGGACCATCCTGCTGTCCCCAGACCACCGCAGGAGAATCCTCTCTGGGAACTGATCACAGTCACATCTAAAGTGCCAAGAATGAATGACACTCACCAAGCCTCAGTCAGTACTACAAGCACTTTAAAGCTCAAAGAAATCAATTTAGGACAAAAAGAGAGAGAAGAAACGCTTCCTTCAGCTCCAGTGATGAAAACGCCGTTTGAGCAGTCTGCTGACAAACAGCCTTATGGCCAAGAGTGGAGTTTCTCAGAGCAGATAGCGAGTCTAATGCCAGCCATCTATAGCTGTGTGACAGACCCCACACTTAGCTCTTAGAGCCACAGATATTTACCGTCTGACCGAGTCCCCAAGGTTCAGAAACCCAGGAGCACACAACTGCATGGCTCAGACTCTGGGTTTCTCACAAGGTGACAGGCCAGCTGTTAGCCAGGCCTGCAGCCAGCTAAAGGCTCAACTGGGCTGAACGAGCCACATCCTAAGTGTCTCTATCACACAGTGGGTGACTGCAGGGCTCAGGTCCTTGTCACATGAGCTTCTCCATGGGGATGCCTGAGTGTCCTCATGATATGACAGCTGGCCTCCCTCAAGACAAGTGACCCAAGAGTGAGCAGGACAGAAGCTTTGTATTATAATCAAGACTCAGAAGAGGCACATCACTTCTGCCGTACTCCAGCAGTCACACAAACCAACCCTGATAGCATACAGGAGGTGATTACACAGGGCATGGATAACAGGAGGCCAGGGACCATCGGGGACCACCTTTGAGGCTGACTACATTTTAGGTGGTAAACTGAATGGAATTCGTCTCTCCAATTCGTGAACTCATCAAATCTCTCCTCTAATCAAGGCATGCTGACTCGGATGTGTTAAAACACAAATGTTTTTCCTGGGAAGAATGCAATGATATCAATCTACCACTTATTTGCAAACACTTGGCCACCGGATGGAGGGCGATCCCTGGGAAAGCCTGGGAGATTTAGAGTCTTGTCCAAACGGTCTTCGCCAAACCCTGGTCTCTGAATCAGAGGGTCTGGGCCCAAACTTGGGCCCCAACACTCAGCAGTTAGGCAACCTTGGGTGTGTTATAGAGCCCATCTGAGCCTTGCTTTGCTCATCTGTGAAACAGACCAACACTAACTGCATCGATTGCTCATGAGGATGATAAGATGTGATGCCACCTAACAGTGTGCCTCGCTGGTGTTCGTGGTGGCCACTACCTGTACCTCCCCCCGATTCTGCAGAGCACCCACAGCAAGGGAGATGGAGAAGGAAGGGCACACCCCACTCTGGGCTTATGGCTGAGTAAATGCTAATGACAGACTTCTACCTTCTGCATGCTTCACCGCTGGCAGCCAAGGGCATAAGCGCCTACGAACACACACAGCACAAGTCCCAAACTCACCCACCTCTCCTGGGCCAACATTAGTGTCAACTAACTGTCTGGGCTCCCAAAGGTCCCAGTTCCAGAGACTTCACATAATCAGTGAAGGGCATGTGGCCTGCTTGCCTCTGGGGTTTTGCCGGACATCAGGTAACTCTGGTGTTGCCTCCCAGGAAGACTGCAGGACACAGCCAGCAAGTAAGGGATCTGAAGCCCTTTCAAGCCAAGTCCGTGTCTCTTCCCCGCTGTTCTGAGCCCACCCATCATTTGCCCATTCACCCTTTACTGGCTGTCCACTCTGCCTCAGGTGCTGTGTGGAGGGACCGACAATGACCTTAACACCCACCACAGGGTGCCCGTCCTCTAGTCTACCACTGAGCAGAGGTAGAGGAACAATGTCTGCACCTCCTCTTCCCATCTGTGAGACTGGGGCTGTTGACTCTGGCCTCGAGACATCACAGTAGCTGGGCAGGTGGGTATCGGCCTGGCAGCAGCAGAAAATTAGCAGGCTGAGAGAAGTCATGGAGAAAACTCCACGTCTGCTAAAAAAGCCAGACCCATGAGGTCCAGGTGCCTCTGGGGTCAGAAGCAAAGACCCTGAGCAGAAGCCTGTGTCTTAGCTTCCAGCCAAAGCGTGAGCATCTGGAAGGGGAGGGGTCCGGTCTCCCTGAGGTGGACACTTCCTCTTCTGCTGAGTGGGACATGGCCTGGCAGGCCAGCCTGCCTGCGTTAGGCCAGCCTGCCTGCGTTAGGCCATGCATCTGACCTTGGTGAATCTGCCTGATTTTTCTAAGCATCAGAACACTAACAAGGAAGGGTCTGCCATGACTGGCAGTTGTGTCCTCCCTTCCTTTGAACCCCAGGGCCCGTCAGGTGAATTTTTGCTGCCTTTGAAGTTCTTTGTGGACTCTTCCACAGTTTCTTTCGTCAGGCCTTAGTTTCTTGGACGCAGGAGTCGTGACTCCTGAAATACCACAGGAACTCAGTCCAGTGTCCAGCAAACACTGGTCATTGGAAAACACCAGCTTCCTCACAGATCAGGGGCGCATGGACCCACGGAGAGGAGGCTGTAAGCCTCCTCCCAGAACTGGGTGGGGTTGCGCCAGGCTGGCCAAAGGTCTGGACACAGGCAGCTCTCGTGCAGTGTGGGGCAGGGGGCACATGGATGGACAGGGCATGGAGACGTGGGAACCATAACACAGGACAGGGTGCGCGGGGGCAGGAACATGGGGTGTGGTGCACGGGACCGGGACGTGGGACGGGGTGCGCAGGGCGGGGGTTGCGGGGGTGGGGGATGCATGAGGACGGGGACGCAGGGATGAGGACTCGCAGGGACAAGGACACGGGGCGGGGTGTGGCCAGGGATGTGGCGTGAAGACGCAGGACTCAGCGGGGCTGTCCCGGGATGCACACGACGATGCTAGGCTAAACTCCTGGTTCGCTGTGCAGCACAAAGGAAAGGACCCCATATAAATGAAGGCTAAACGCCTTTAATTACAGAGAGGCACCTGGAGACCCGATGGGAGAAGAGAGTTGGAGGAGGTTGGCAACTGCTTACTGAAGGGGACAGCTTGCTGGGCTAGGGTCGTTCTTTCCTCTGGCCCCACTCCTTTCTGACAGCACCCCCACCCCACCCCACCCATGCAAAGGAGGAATGGTCCAGCCCCACCCTGCTGGGGAGAGGCAGGCACTGGGAGAAGAGAGGGCCCCTCTGTGCTTTGCAACAGTTCTGACAGAGCCAGGCTGTTCCAGGGCCAGACCAGGAATCCACGCTGGTGGAAGCAATTGGCCCCACATGACCGGGCAAGTAACAAATAACTGGGCTCTCGAGTCCCAAGCAGGAGTGAGGCCCAGGATAACACCTACAGGAGACTTTTAGAGTCCACATCACTTCATCTTATCATCATCACCCCTAAAATTTGTGGAGCCCTTAGCAAGCCCTTCGCCCTGGGCTGTACCTACGCCTTTCATCCAATCACCAGCAGCTCTCGAAATGACCTCCACCTCAGGGGAGGCACCTAAGGCTCCACAGTGACATCTTGTGCAGCTGCAGTAAGTGACAGAGCAGAGCCTCCAGGACCATCCACCTCCAAAGTTCATTCCTCAGCGCTGAGAGCACCCAGGGTGGGGCACGGTGGGAATGGGGTGCATGCAGCACATGGAGCTGGTGCTCCACGGTTGTAATGGCCCTCCTTGCCCGACTTACCTTCACATGGTAGAGTGGGGGGCAGGGGGAGTTTCCCCTGGAGGATGACTCTGGAGAGAAAAATATGGGACTCAGAAATCTCCTGCTGGGCCCCAAGGGCCAGGCTCTGGTCAGGGCCTCTGGGTGCCTGGGCCCCGGCCTCTGGACCAGCTTCGTCCCTGCAGGTAAGGTGGAGAAGTGTGAGTGCTGTTCCCGGTCTCCTGCCTCTTCGTGGAAAGGTGTGCTGAGGGCTGCCTAGAGCTGAACTGGGGTATCTGAATGTAAGGAGCCCTCAGGCCCCAGGGGGCCCTGCTTGACCTCAGTCTTCTGACTCATTCACTTCTCGCTCACGCTCACCTCCCAGACACCCAAGAACCTGGCTGTGCACCCAGCTAGAGAGTACCCCTCACTCACCTGCCTATTGAAGTCTAGATTGCAATGGCCACCTCATCACACCGTCTTTCTTAGAGCCACCTATAGTGACAAAATAAGCAGCCGAACAGAGTGGGATCCCACACGGTCATGTGGCATGAGACCCGGCAGCGAGCTTTCCCTGAGGGATGGCAGGCGCAAAGCACTGTGGACCCCTCACTCCTAGAAGGACAGTGACAAACGCTCTCTTGCTCTGCGGGACCCTGTTTCAAGTAAGATCACCTTCACTCAGGTATGACAGACTTGGGCACCCTCACTTTGTAGATGAGGACATGAACACCGAGAAGGAGAATGGCCCAAGCCTGGAGAGGTCTCCCTGCCGGCTCAGCCTGAAGGCACCTCCCCCACCATGCTCTCTGGGTCCCTTGGAGTTCAGTGGCCACCCTCTTGCCAAGTGGCCTGCGAAGAGTCAGCTCTGTACAGGAAGGCCCCTCGGGCTTGCAACAGGAGGAAAACCTTCAGATTTCTAAAGAATCCAGTCAGCAGTGCACAGTCTCCCCAGCCCAAAGCGAAGTGTGGAGGACAATGCTACGTGCCCAGGTGTCACCAAAAGTCAAAGGGCAGTGGTCTTGTCAGTATCTGCTGCTCCTCAGGGGGCTCACTGCCTCCTTCTGCCACCTCCTTCTCCCTCAGTCTCAGAGCAACCCCTCCTCCAGGGCTACCAAAACAGCACACTCCCAGTCAGGGTCCCACAAAGGTCTGGCAGTGATGGAGTGGGGCTTGGCTTGGCAAGGGGACCTGCATGTTTAGCACAGTGACCTGATTGTGTGGCTTGCTCCAACCCAGCAGTGTTCAAATGGTCACATGTCCCCTGGCAATAGGTGCTGTGACCTTTGCCCAGAGTTCTGGAGCCTTCCGTGGCAGGGCTAAGTGCCAAAGAGGAGTGTGGTCTGGCTGCCTCCCTCTGCCCCAGGGTCTAGGGGACCTCTCCCCGTTCCCCAGGCAGAGTCTGAGCCCATCCCACCCAGATTCAGCTCAGGGGATGGTCAGCTGCCCGGAACCAGGAAATGCCAGGCCGGCACCATCCCCCCATAAAAGTAAAGGCTACTGAGTTTCTGCTTTGACCACCAGCCACCAAGGACCAGTGAGAGGCATGCATGACCCAGGCTGTGTCTTGTTAACTGCTGCCTGCCAGGGCCTGGATGCATGTCGTCACAGTGAAATCACCGCGTTGTCCCCGCCCTCACATTCCTTCCATCAAACTTCACACCAGCGTGAAGGTGTGCCTAGCGCCTCCTGTGTGCCAGGCACTGGTCTAGGCACAGAGTTCTCAGTAGTGAGCAAAACTGCCCCTTACGTGCCTGGGGAAGGCAGGAGGTAAACAAGTAAGTGACACAGCATGTCAGAAGGAGGAGAGAAGCAAGCCAAGTAGCAGGAAGACCGTCTCAAGCAGGACTGAAGGTTTGCTGAGAAGGTGAGTGGGCCGAGGCTTAGAGCTGAGGGCCTGCACAGAGCTAATAGAAGGGAGCAGCACAAGTGCATGAAGTGAGCCTGGGGACAGGACAGAGGCGGGTGTGGCTGCAGCAGGATGGAGAAAGGCCAGGTTAGGGGAGGTAGGTGGGAAGGGAGGTGCAGGTGCCTGTGGAGTGGGTCTTGGAGGCCAGTAAGAGAACGTGCCCTGCCCTCTGAGGGTGCCAGGCCGAGAGTGAACTGGGGTGTGCGAGAATCTGTGGCCTCTCTAATACACACGACAACGCCATGCTACACAGAGTGCAGTGCTGTATGACACAGCGGGCACAGCAGCCGTTTGTGGTGACACCAGCACTGACAGCATCTGCTCTGCTCACTGTGAAGAGCTTCGAAGTGCTGTCATAGACGGAGTTCACAGGAGCCAGCCCAGCGAGACTGAGAAGGAAGCTGTCCCTGAGCACGCTGCATGGAAAGGGAGAAACACGACGTGAAGAGACTGAGTGGGGACCACCCCCTGCACAGGGTGCTGTGTACCTGCCACACACTCCTCGTTTATAGAAGCAGGGACACCAAGGCCCAGGCGAGCTGAGTGACCTCCCCCTGGTCCCAAGCCCGGGACCTGACCTCCTGACGCTCAACTGAGGTCCCTCCAGGTCCTGTACAGGCAGACATGCCTTCATCCTGTTCAGCACATCTCTGTCACTCAGCTTCAGAGGTGTGTCCATGTCCAGACTGGGGCGAGATTTGAAACCCAAACCCTGAGCATCTTTAGGCCCAGCCCCTCCAGCCCATCAGCTCCTTTGCTCAGTCTGGGTCCTGGACCAGCCCCTCATCCTGTCAGAAATGTCTCCTGGGCCATGGAGGAAAGAGCTAGGTCAGCCTGCAGTAGCTACAGTTTGGGGCACCAAGCCAGGAGTCCTCCAGAAGACACAGGAAGAGCAAGCAGGGCCCCACTTACATGGGCTCTGGTCTCCACCGGCTACAGCTTTTCACCACCAGCCCAGGACGACAGTGTGAGTCCATGGCTGACTCTGGCAAGAGTTCCATCATCCCATCCCCATGGTCTCCTCTCTCCATCCACAGTGTGCCCATCGGTCCTCAGGGAATTATGGGAACAGGCCTCTGCAGCTGCAACCCATTCTCCACACTGCACCCAGGAAGGGGTCTGGCTGTTCCTTCCTGCTGATAAAATCCCTTCACACGCACCCCTTGCTTTTAGGATGAAGTCTAAATTCCTTAACTTGCCTACAAGGACATTGGGCTCTAACCAGTCCCACAGCCCACCCCCACCACACCTGTGTGTGCACGCATACCCAGGGACACGCACCCCTTAGCCACACTTCACTTCCCACCACCATGAGATCAGTCCCCTAAACGTGCCTGACATCCCCGGCCACTGAGCCTTCACATGTGGCCTTCCCAGCCCCTGCAAGAACATTCCACCTCACTCCCCATCCCTCAGCCCTCCTTTGTCAGCAGCCTCCACCTCTTCCTCTCATCTCTGCTTCGAGGTCCCTTCTAAACAGCCCAGACTGCGAGTTGCCTTGCTCTTGCAACCTCTTCAAGGCCCTGTCTGCCCCACGAGGACCTGGTTCTTATGTGGGTCATCACTGTGCCCCCATGTCCTAGCACTGAGTAGCTGCTCAGTGAGTACTCACACAAGAAGATATGGGGCAAGGAAGAGGGTGAGGGAGGGCTCTCCTTGTGAGGGGACCCTGGTGCCATGTTTACATTATAATTGACCCAAACTCATCATCCCTCACATTGCTCCATTTCTTAACAGTTTAAAAACTATTTTCACACCACCCTGCTGTGTGAGTATTATATGCCTCTTTTTAACCAATATGAGAAAACTGAGAATCAGAGTGAATGACTTTCCCAAAACCATGCAGCTCAAGGTCGGGCTGTGTCATCCACCCAGGGCTCTCTGACACTTGGTTCACAGCTTCTCAGGTTCCAGAACAGAGAGATGGGTCCCCAACATGGGGTCCAGCTTTCTCTCAATCCTGGAGAGACCATAACGCTGAACGCCGTGACCCAAGCTGAACTACGCAGGTGGCTTCGGGATCTCGGGGGCTGAGGCCACTCTCTCTTTATTCCCTGGCTGGTATGGGCAGTCAAGGGTGCTCTCGGGGTGAGCAGCATTCCCTAGTCAGGGCACCGACTTCTGTGCACCATGGTCTCTGCTTAGGGGACAAGGGAACCACACCGGCATCCCTCCTTACCTGCCCTACCTGCTCACCTTCAACCTTGAGAGGTGCACTTGAGGGCAGAGGGAAGAGGAGGGCTGCGTGAGCAGTGGGAAGCCCACCCTTCCGTTTATAGGCGCCTGCCCCGCGCTCCTACAATTCCAGTTCTCACTTCCAACTTCTCCAGGAAAACGTCAACACATGTGCACAGACAGCTCACTGTGGGACAATTCTGAAAAGAAAAAGAGGAGAGAGAAATATCCATCGAAAAGAGACCAGTACCTGGACATGTCACACTTAAACTCAGACTCTGAGGGAGACGCCGAGGAGACAAGATAGCTCCATGTCCTGGCGTGGAGGGAACGAGAGCAGCCCACAGAGCAAGGCGTCCATGTGGCACAGGGCCAGGGTGCAAAATGCACACCCTGAAGACAAAGTCTGCATTCCCACGAGACAGAGGATGGTCCGAGGAAGAAAGGTTTGCAAGGACAAACATCAAATAACAACAGGCTCTGTCCAGCTAAGGACTGACAGAGGAGGACACTTGCCACCGCCGTGCAAGCTATGTTACGTTATGCAGGTGAGCTGAAAGTAAGTAAATACAACCAGAAGAAAACAGAGAAGACTGGCTTCCCAGCGAACCAGAAAGTGGCAGTTGGGTCAGACATTGCCTGGGAGGCTAAGTGCCCATCTGCCCTCCCGGGACAGGTGTCACACTGAGCCCACCTTCCAGAGCCCCAGACTTCCTCCACAGGCCAGTAGTGGCCCCCTTTTCTAGTTTGTGTTCTCATTTGTCCCAGTGGCTGTCTTGGGGCTCTCGCTACACCCTCTGTGCCCCGGAAACACACAAGTGGCAGACAGAACTCTGGCTCAGCATTTAGATCTCGACTCTGCTGTCAACAGGGTGACTCAGAGCAGCCTCTATATCCCTGTTGCCTCAAAATTTGCCTGGATGTCCTGGGAAATAAATAGGGTTACTCGAGAAGTGCTCAACAGTGGCTGGAGGGTAGTGAGACTTAGTGACAAGGGACAAGGCTGCTGTTACTGGGAGGAAGCACCACACCAAGAGTCTCCCTCACACAGGGGTGCACACCACCCAGGAAGGGGCCCAGAAACAGAAGCAGGCTGCAAAGCAATGACACCCCCCACCCCCGCCCGAGGCTGCTCCAGATGCAGGGAGGCAGGGAGGAGGGTCTGTAGCAGAATGCAAGACACCCAACTAGGAGCGGAACGGAGTTCTGGGGACGCTGTGCCCAGATGCCCAGACTTCCTTCCAGGGAGGCGGCCCGTCCACTCACCAGCCCCCAGGGTCCTGGCACTGTCTTCAGGGCCATGGGCTCAGCTGAGGGTTGGGAGGGCCCCGCTCGGTGCCTTCTGCCAACAGCAGGGACCGCTGGTATCCCAAGGCCACAGAGAGCAAAGTTAGTCCTGTGTCTGCTGGACCCCTGGGCCTGGTTTTTTTCCTTGGCACCTTCCTGTCAGGAAGGCAGCCCACCTGGGCATGCGAGGGCCCTAGGAGGGTTCCTGGGTCCTGACCCCAGCTGCTCTGGGTTAGACACTGGGGCCTGGCACTAGGATGGCATTCCTGCCAAGTGATCTGCTCCCCTCTCCTGGGGCAGGAAAGTTTTCTAGTCACAGGGCCTGACCTCACCCTAGCAACTCCCTGGGTTCCAGAACCTTCTTCCTGAAGGCAGTGGGTGAGAGCTGGAGAGAGAGGAACCAGGCTGGGGAGAGCAGAAGTCTCAATATCCACAGCAAGGCCAGAGTCACCAGTGATCAGTAGGACACCAAGTCATCCGCCCACCAGCCGAGAACCTTGTGTGTGGGGCACTTACTTTCCTGAGGCTTTGTTTTCTCGCCTGCAAAATAGGCTGCAAAAGGGCCCAGCTTAATATTTGTAACTTGAAAAACTCTTATTATTAGAAAGAAGCTGTCTTGTGTTAGCTCTCTCCAACAGCCCTCCCTCTTCTTGTCACCTTCCTCTCTGCCCCCAGCAAGGCTCCACCAAGGGGCTGCAGGCAGGCAGGGAGACACCCTCCAACCCGAAACCAACTGGGCAAATGCCACCAGTGGCTTTTTCCAAACTACTTTCCCCAACCAGTGGGCCTTCCCTCTCACCTGCCAGGACCTGTGTTTCTATTTCTGGGTTTTGAAAGCCTGAGGGGAGGGGAGGAGCACAGGGCAATTAATGATTGATTCTCTGGCACAGCCACCAGGAGGCCCCGGGGCAGGCAGTGGCCATTTCCTGGGGTGGGGACAGGGTAGAAGCCCTGAGTGGTTGCGACACACCTGGGCAGTCTGTGAGGGGAGGGTGCACCCTGACCAATTCTGCCTCTGCAGACTTCCCGGGGCCCCCTCTGCCCTCGCTCTGGGTCCCACAAAGATACCCCTGCATCCTGCGGCCCCCACATCCACCCTACACTCATGGCCCTTTCCTGCCAACAGGAAGTTGCCTGTCCATCACCCAGGGGCTCAGGTGGCTGCTTGAAAAGCTCACAGTGCTTGGGGACAGGATTAAAGGAACCGACCTCTGCAGCAGAATTTCCGAGGAGTTTGACTCTGCCCTCATGGAAGCCCTGCCCTGCCTTTGTTGTCTGATAATTAACTTTGTGCAGAGCTGCCCTTTCAAAGGCTTTCACATCCACAATTCTATTCTCCTCACAACAAAGCTAGGAAGGGCCACCCCTCCCCACGCCCCACCTGCACCCATATCCCACAGAAGGGGAAACTGAGGTTCCAGGAAAGGACAGTACCCACTCTCTTAGCCCACAGAACTGCTTACCTCCTACCCGGAACAGGAGCGGCCGTTTCCTTCCCAAAGGTGCTCTTTAATCCTAGGAGTTGTGGGAGGTGGCAGGGACCTTCCCCCAAGCCTAGTCCCTCCTGGGGCACATGGCAAGGGGGAGAGGCCTGTGGACCAGCTGGAGTTCAAGGAGCCAAGCAGCCTGAGCCCAGGGGGTGGGCTTCGGCTGCACAACTAAACACCTGCCAGTGGTCAGTGTGGACTCTGAGCTGCTGGAAAAGACCCCAAGCCGCCAGCTTCCCAGCTTCCTCAGCTTGGCCTTGTTTGCCCAGGACGGTTGGGTTCCAGCACCCAAAACTCCACCCCAGAAAAAGGATGCCCTCAGCCTTGTCCCTGACCAGCCCTACCCCCAGCTCAGGGGGTTTCAACTGGGTCCTGGGAAGAAAGATCATCTTTGGAAAGTTCAGCAGATCAACCTAAAATTTAAAAAATCACAGAATACTCACCAGTCTTAGGTAGAGATGTATATTAAATGCCTGAGATGTATGTTAAATCTGAAAGAATATTCATTTCCACAAAGAAACGCTCAGATCTGTGGCCAGATCGGTGCAATTTTTAAAGGCAAGCCAGAGGTATTTTCTCTTCTCTATTTATTTTCATACTGGAAACTAATTAATTTTTTTGGAAAAACACTGAGTTAAAAAATAAATTGTAACTGGGCTTAAACCACAGGTTGCCTGTTGATAATGGCATGAAAGGCTGGCGGGCATCACATCCGAAAAGGGCTGGGGAGGAAGGGGCTCTAAATTTCCCATTGAGCTTACAGTCGGCTCTTAGTCATGACACTAAATTCATTTCAAATTTTCAAGTTACATCAGGGAAGGCTGGAGATTTTTATACTTAACTAAGAGGATCACAGATTTTTTTTTTTTTTAAGTTGGAGAAAAAGCCACGATAAAAGGCATTTTGAAATAAACATAAATATATAATTCAACCTCTTTCATTTTGCTGAGGAGGATGCTGGCTCCAAGGGGTGGGGGTCTGTTAACAAATTTTCTTGGCCTTGGGACCCCAAGCCTGCTTCCCACTGACACCGGAATGCAGGCCCAGGCCGGAACAGGAGACCAGCTCCGTGCCGCACCCCCCGCCCCCCCGCCCCGCCTCCCACCCCAGGCCTGAGGGCCCCTTGGCTCCAGAACTTCCCTGCAGAGCCACCAACTGGCCATCTATCTGCTGTGTCACCTGCAGTCTGGGCAAGGGGTGTTCTCAAAGTGCATGGAGGTGTTTTTTGCACACTAGGTTTTCATGTTAAAATGACTTTTAAAAAAATAAGCTCACAAATGTGTCAGGCACATTTTGATGACTTGCCCTTTTGTCCTTTGAGAACTTTTACCAAAATGGGGAGGGGGCAGGGGCTCGTTTTGTGAGCGGGAGACAGCATTGGCAAGAATGGGTGCGTGGCTTTCATAGCTGATGGTTCCTCAGCCCCGTCGAGTGCCCCTCTGAGGTCTGCAGAACTGCTAGGTGAGGGCTGTGGTCCCTGGAGGGAGGGCAGCCTTTCCCAGGCCCAACAGCCCACAGCCCCTCAGGTGATGATGACCCTTATGCTGAGGTCGCTTCACCTGCACACCTCGGAGCTTCTCTCTGGGGTCTGATCAGAGAGGGGGAGTGTCTGCAAATCTGGAAACCACCGAGCAATTGTAAATAACAATTTTAGAGAAACATTTAAAACAATAAAGCAGCTACTGTTTGTTTAGAGACATTCACAAATGCCGAGGATCCACTGGCAGACATACATACTCTAAGCTCTTTTCCCAAAATGATTAATTTCTGCTCAGTTCAAAAACAAGAGTCTAGGGGCAGGGTGGGGGTGGAGGGGAGGAAATAGATTAACCTGAGAGTTAAAATATTTTTTTAACTAAGAAACATTGTGTGTATTCTCACACACATACACACAGACACACACATCCCTGAACAACCCCAGTATCCTCTGTCCCTTCCCTTTCCACTCACTCCAGCACCTCTGGCCTCTAGTCCAGAGCAGCACACTCTCCTCTCAGCTATAACCCTGAATCCAGGAACCTGGTCTGAAATTGAGGGGATAACTGGGCCTTGCCCTGTACACACAGTCTGCCTCGTACCTTGCTTCCCTCCTGTAAAGAGAGGCAGCTTTGCCACCACTAAGGGCTCCCCAGTCCCACAGAGGAGACCCTCTTACCCACACCCCGACCCCCACGTCCTCGAGGCTGTGACCCCTGCAGACAAGGCGGAGGCCAGTTCAGCCCTGTCCCTTTCCAGCCTTCCACGTTGAGGTCCAATGTAGGTCCTCTCTGCCAGTCTTCTGAACTCTCTTCCCAAGTTCGAAATCCTCAAGGAGCAACAAGGAGAGCTGGTGCTGTGTGTATTGGGAGAGAGGGGTCCTGTGCAATGTCATCAGCCTAGTGTGGAGAGTGTGGCCCTTGTCGGGTGATGAGGACAGAGTGGGCTTAGAAGCTGTTCGGGGGTGGTGACAAAGTGGGACCTTCGGCCTACAGCTCTGCGAGCAGCCTCTACCTTAAGAGATAGGCATGAAAACAAAAGTCTCTCTGGTAAAAAGAAAGGCCGCTTGCCGAGGGGCAGACCAGGAGTGAGGAGGTGAGGGTGTCATATAGAGACCATGCTTCTCACTTCTGGTAGCAGGGACCCTCATCCCCATGCTCTGAGGCAGTGTCTCCCACCCCCCAACTGTGTCCAGGCCTGCTCAGTTAGGGCTCACTGCCTTCCTCTCTTCTCCCCGCTGGAAACAGAAGCTCCAGCGAATGTTTCTAACTCCTGAGTCCACTCAGCCATGTCCCCCTTGCAAAATCCTCCCCTTCCCACACCCCCCTGCACCAAGCCAGCCAATCCGCAGGCTGCGAGCCTCTCCAGACCCTTGTCTCAGGGCCCTGGCGGGATAAAACCGGTCTGTGATGCCGGGTGGATGGGAACAAACTTGGGACGGAGAAGAGACGTAGGCCCAGGGCACCCTCTCAGAGGACCTAGGGCACTGAGGGCCTGCAGCCGTGGGCCAGGTATGCCACCCAGGGGCTGGCTGCAGCAGACTCGGGGAGCGGGGTGACTCCAGAAGGGAGAGGGTCCCAGGAAGCTATCTCCCCACCAAGTTAAACTAGATGAGGCTAGGATGGCAGAGGAAAAGGGCACCAGGGCTGGAGTTGGGGCTTCGTCAGCAGACCGCAAGTCCTGGACCCTCCGGACCTACATATGTGTGCTCAGCCAGGTTCAGATTGGCCACACTTTGCGAAAACCCTCTGACTCCTGCCATGCCATGAAAGCCAGGGGGACAGGGCCTGGGAAGAGCACTAAGGCAGCAGTCATGCGTCTCATGCCCCTTCCTCTGGGTCTGCAGGGCAGCAGCGCGGAGGGCGCGGAGGGGACCTGCGTGAGAACGCCCTGAGCCCCAGCGGGCCGCGAGTGATCCTGGCGATGCCTCACAACTCCATCAGATCCGGTAAGGATGCGCGTGGCCGGACCGAGACCTGCGTCGCCGCGCGTCCGTGCGTGCGCTGCTTGGGTCGGCGAGGCTGGGGGCGTGCGCGCTGGGCTCGCGGGACCCCCCTGCGTGGGGACGCAGCTGGGGAGCCTCGGGCCTGGCTCTCCGCCGCGACCGCCTGGCCGCTCTCTGGTCCTGAGGTCCCCGGCAACCGGCGGAGCCGCCTCCCCAGGCCTTGGTGTCTGTGGGCCACATGGAGCGGTGAGAGGCTTTCTGTGGGGTCAGAAGGGGGCATTCGCGCCCGGCCGCGGCTTTCATGGCCGGGGGAAGCGGGCATCCTGCGCGCTCAGGCCCTGGGCCGCGCCCTGCTGGGCTTGCAGCTCCCCTGCCCCGACCTCTGAGCCCTCAGCCGGGTGCGCTCAGCTCTCGCCCTCCCGTAGTTCCCCGGGAGGGACAGTGCGCCCCGCGCACTTCTCAAACCAAAGGGAAAGGAGTCATTGGTCCGGGCCTGGGAGGCTTGAGTGCGCTCGGTAGCTCCGACCCCTCCTAGCTGAACCTGGGCAGGCGGGGAGTCACGCGGGGGGTCATCCAGCCTGCGAAGACTGCCTGAGGGGCCGAAACCCCTCCCCGCTGGCGCTGGGACTCAGAGCCTTCAGAAGTGTTTGGGGTCCTGGCTGTGGGCGCCTGCTCTCTCCATCTCCTGACCCAGGCCGGGGATGGGGATGGGGTCTGTGTTGGGAAGGAGCCCCAGGGTCCGGCCGATGGGAGCGCTGGGCACAGCCACCGGCGCGCAGCCAGTGTGGACAGCCAGCAGAGGCGCGGCCCGGCCGCGGTGATAGATGGAGCTGGGCCGGCGAGGGGAAGGCGATTTATGAGGCCAGGGCGCAGTGCTATCGATTGAGGCCGGCAAAGTGAGAGGAAATCAATATCTTAGATGAATTCTCGCCAAACATGAAGTCCACTCGGCAAACCGGACATTTGTTATAATAAGGAGGGTCGGGCCGACGCGGCAAGCTGCTGAGATCTCTATTCCGCCAGAGCGCCGCGGTCCAGCTTCGCGCGCAGCTTCGGGTCCGGGGGCGGAGGCGCCACAGTGAGGGGCGCGGGGAGCCCGAGGCGCCAGAGGGTTTGCTCCGGGGCTGAGACGGGCACAGCAGTCCGCCCCCGACTGCTGGCCCTCTGAGGGCGCGGGGTGGGAACCTTGCGGCCCTTCGCGGAGCCGAGGGACGGAGCGGCGGAGCTGCCCTGCACTCCTTGCCCAGCTGTGCCCGGGCGCCACGGGCGCTCCTGGACCACCGTCTGAGGCCAGGACGAGGGTTTCGCCCGCTCAGTCTGTGGCCAAATCGGGTACAATACCGCCTCAGGAGCAGGGCCGGTCTTCAAGGCCGAGCGCGCTGGGTGCCGGATCTCTACCGGGGCTGGCGGTGCCTTCACTGCAACCCCGGTTGGTCTGTCTCCCCGCTACCTTCCCCTGACCTTTCTAACGGTAGTAGGAGTGGGTGCTCTCAGGACCCGAATTCACCGCGGTGGACCTGACCCTTTGAGATATAAGCGGAAGTCGCGGTCCCTCCTGCTGGCTTGATTTTGTTTTCTCTACTTATTTTCATTCTAGAAGCGCTCATTATAACAAATGGGAATAAACGAAAGGAAGGATAAAGGACACAATTTATCGTTATTTTTAATCAACAAGAAGCCCAGACTCTGCGTGTTTTCCCGTGGGCTCGGATGCAAACCGCCCTTGGTTTGTGGGGAGCAGTGCACCCCCGCAGCCCAGGACAGAGGCATTTTCAGGCCAGGGGGTCTTTGCCCCTCCCCAAAACAAAGAAAGAAAGGACGCTGAGCGGAAGGGAGGATGAGACTCTCTCTGGTTTAATTTAATGCTAATGGACAGAAGAGAATCGCCTAGAAGGCAGCTCTGAGGGTTCAAGGCTGCCCCTGTTCCCAGTTAACTTGGTGCTGCTGCCTGTATTCGCACCCTAATCCTTAACCCAGCCCCTCCCGGTTTTGTAATGCCATTCCTCTCTGAGGTGTTAGCAGCACTTCCATTTCTTAGGGGCTTCGCCTGCAGACCCCACTCCTAGTGTCCTCTGGGGCAGGGAGCAGGCTGTTCGCAGGAGCCGGGTGGGCTGTTTGCAAGACCGAGCTTACTCGGAGTGTTCCCTGCCTCTGCCTGCCGCTGGTCTGCTGCCGGCCCACCAGCGGCTTGCTCTCAGCTGGTCTTGCTCTGCAGAGAGGTCATAACATATACATTTTCCCCATCTTTATTCTGAAGGGATGTGGAGAGCCAATGACGAATTATTCTGGTGTGCGCTGGTTAGCTATGATCTGAGCGGTTTGTAAAACCCACTGAGAATTTTGTAGCATCAGGGTACAGACCTTCTAAAGCAAAAACATGTTTTAAGTATTCAAAGATGCTTGAGGAATGAGAAACGCCACATAAATATGAAAATGTAAACAATACCCTTTCCGTGCAGATGAGTTTAGTAAAGCAAGCAGGGTGTTATTAAAAGTTTGTGCAATAACTTGCCACAAGTCCAGCTCCGGAAAGTCAAAAGTTGGTTATTCAAGTGGTAAAAGGAGACTTCAGATGGCGGGGGGAGAGTGCCTGTAATTTCCCACGTCTGGGAGGTGAGGCCCTGTGCCCCGCTCTGGATCGCAGAGAGGATGGAAGGGGCCCCATGAATTTGCGGCAGGTGCGTTTTCTTCGAGGTTTCTTGCCTAGGTTGAAAATAAGGTCTCTCCGGGATGGTAACCTGTCCAGAGGAAGAGAAAGAGTTATTCGGGTTTCTCAATCCATCTTTGTTTCAAGATGGTCCACCCTCCCCCCTTCTCAGTGCTAGTTAATTAGGAGATAATTTAGCTAGCTTGTGAATTAGTTTTAAGATAAGTATCTTTTCAAGCTTTGTCACTTTAATTGCCCCACTGATTGATAAGAAGTAATTATTTCTAATTGACACTTTTTTGATGTCTATTGGAAGCATTTATTGGGGACTTTTTGGGAGTGGAAGAAAAGTTAATTAATTTTATCCGTCTATACCCAAAACTGACTCTCCCTAATTTTGCTGAAGAGGACAAAGGAAGCGAAGGAACACAGCACAAAAATCAATCTCATGGAATTTTAATTATTAGATATTTTTGTTCAAAAATGAGCATCTCCTAATATATTCATATGACAAAACTCTGTGTTCATGGGCTCAAATCTTGGCTTTTAATGGGGTGCACGGTCTCTAGGTATACACTTCCCATGCATACCCAGGGCTCTCAACTCTTGTAAGCAGACTTCATTTTGGAGGTTACTCTGTTTTGTAACTAATTTTTGTGGAAAGTAAAACTAATAGAACTCAGAATGCTCAGAATAAATGGTATCCCTTTTGTAAAAGCTAACTGTAAGAAAGATTTACTAACAGTCATCCTTGTTCTCTAATTATTGATAGAGTTGGGTATAAAGGTGAAACTTTACTTATGGTGACATGCCTTTTCATACCTAAACTCGGAGTAAACAGTTTAATCATTCACATCCTCCAGAATGAGTTACCAGGAAAGAGAAAGTAGGGGAAGAATACAGAGAAAAAGACGCTGAAAGGAGACAATGTAGGGGTGTCTGGGGCGAAGGTGGCTGGAGAATAAAAATGAAAGAACTTATTTCATAAGCGAAGGTAGCCAGTGCATGGAACTCTGGCCGTTCACTATCAGCACATCGCTCTACTTCAAAACACATCCGTTTGAATGCAATTCCCACCAAGGCCCCCAAGCAATCCCTGACCACCACCAGAACCCCTACTTTTCTGGGCATAAAAGAGGAAAGAGGCAGGCTCTTCGGGAGCCAGCTGGTCTGGAGCTCAGGTGTCTAGATGTCGACATCTTGATTTGTGTCCATGAAACAGGAGCAGGAAACTATGTGCTGAGCTCTGGGGGTTCATAAAGAGATTCGTGTTGTTTATTTTGTCATTAAAGCACCGCCCACCCCTCCCCCCACCCCGGGATCTTCACTCCAGGCTGTGTACCCACAGTCTTTCCACAGATAAACTTGTGACTCGTTGACAGGAAAACATGAGCTCACGAGCCCAGAGTGGAGACACACTCGCACACGCGTGCACGTCTAGAACAAGGGCACAATCAGACAGTGTGTCCACCGGTGGGCTGATCGTGGCCGGTGCCTTTTTAGATCATTTATGTGCAAAGTCTTGCTTGCCTTTAATGGTGTCTCTCCCAGATTACGTGGGGCTGCAAGAATGAGGAAACACTTTAGATAAAGAAATTTAAGACGCACAAACAGCAGATAATATCACATACCAACCTCACTATTAGTGCAAGTGAAAATATATAAATAATGCAAAAAGAAAAATCAGCAAGGGAGAGTTTAGTAATGGAAAATTCCCCTGCAATTAAATGAAACAGTAATTTAGTGGAGATATGCCTGAATGAATTAGCATTTATTAATTGGTTCTCGTAAAAACAATGTGTATGTGTGGCTGGGGGTGTGTGTTTAAAGTATCTATTTTTCATAGGAAAAGTTTCTCAAATATTCATATCGCATTGTGTAGTGATCACACTCTGTTTTGTGAAAAGTCTCAGTTCCCTCCCTGGTAAATTCCACCTGCACACAAACAGCGCGGGGGGTGGGGATGGGGGTTCCCTTAGATGAGATTAAAGCCACCCCTCTCCTCTTGGGACATTTTCAAGTGTGAAACCAGCGGGGGACATGTTGGCAGACTCTGCCATGGTAGGGATACCCAGATGGAGTCTGAGTAGACTCCCTGGTGGCCCATGCCCTCAGGGACACAACTACTGGAGGCAGAGGGGCTGCTTTGCGGCTGCACCCAGCCTGTGCCAGCATTTCGTGGCTGGGCAGCGGCTGCAGTATGTGTTCTCGGGAGGAAGTGGCCAGCGTCGCCGTGCACAGACATGCTCTCCATCACCACAGTCAGCTGTATTCAGTCCCCAGCACTTGGAGCTGCCGGGTTTATCAGTCCGGAGGTGCTGAGTTCCCAGATGTGCACAGAAAGCTCTGCCCCTGTGGTTCTGGGTGCATGAGGAGCCAAAGGGTAGAAGAAACGTCTCTCAAGAGGATAAAGCTGATTTTAAAGGGAGAAGGAAGGAGAACGCACCCCGTTCAAGACTGCACCTTGCCTTCGTTTTAGTTGTGACTTGGAGGAAGGCTGAGTCTCAGCCCTCACGACCCCTATTCTCTTCGGAGACAGAACTTGAGGATGTAAACAGAGGAGAATATGCCCCACACTCAGGGCTCTGGGTTTGTGCTGGAACACCTTAGCCCAGGTGCTTCTCAAAGGGAGCTGGAAGATGCCTGCCTGGGGATGTGCCCAATGACTCCTCCCAGGAGGGGGACTGGGATTCTTTCTGGGGAAGGGGCACAGACTACCCCAATCCAGTGGACCCTTGTTCCTGACCACTCTCCTGGGCCAGTCCTGGTTTATCTAGCCCGGTGTCAGTGGCCTGGGGTGGAGCCCCTGGGTTGAGATTGAGGGTGGGGATCACCCTTCCTTGTGTATCTGGGGTCACTGCACTTTTAGGTATATCTTTGAGGGTTCATAGCTATTTCCTTGGGGCCAGGGTCGTGGCCCACAGCCCGTCTGGAGTCTGAAAGCCCCTTCAGAATCTCCCCTGGCCAGGTGGCGACATGATGGGAACATCTGTCACACAGGCCACACACCAGGGCAACCTTCACGGGGCACAAGTCAATCACTGAGTCTGGGCTTTACGGTGACCGCAGCTCTCTCCCCAGGAGTGTCCTTCCCAAGGGGGGCTCCCCCATGAAACTTGGGTCCTGTTTCTGTGTGGATTCCTGAGTACCCTCCCTTAGTCACGAATGCCGCATATGATGACAGATATCACAAAGGCTCCTCACAACCGCTTCAACCCTGCCAGTGCCACCTTTATATCCGGAGAAAGAGCAAGCATGCCTGCACTCATGAGCCCTCAGCCAAGGGATGGTGACTGCTATGCAGGAGGCTGCCTAGGTGTGGGGTCACTAGAGGAGGGACACCGTCGCTGTTCCTCATTCTTGGGACTCCCGAGGCAGGGCTGCTACCTACGCTGGCAGAGAGGAGCGGACCTCTGCACGGAGAGGCTGATCAGCCTCCTGCACCCTTTCCGCTGCCCCTGCTCAAAGTCCAGCTCACCACAACCCCTGTGGCATTCCGGACCTGGGGCCAGAGCCCTCGGTGAGAAGGCACAGGCCTGTGCAGACAGGGGACCAGAGTCTCCAGTCCCTCGCTTGTTTTCCTCGTCTGTGTCCCCAGGTCTCCAGCTCAGTAAGAACAGCCCCCTCCAGTGCAGGGCTGAGACTTCTGGGAGAAGTGGTCCCTGACTCACATCGGTCCTAGAGGCCACTGTGAGGAGGACGGACATGAAAGACAGAGAGAGGGCTTTTCTTTGGACACGGTCCCCTAAGGCTGCCATATTCCTGCCTGAACCAAAAAAAGCAGCTCTCGCGGGCACCTTAATGAACCACAGGCCACAAAGGGACTTTCTCCTGGGCATCTCGAGGTCACATCTGACCTCCCTGCTGGGCCCAGAGACTGGCCAGTTAGTGGGGCGATGAAATCAGTTTCAGAGTTGCTAGAAGGACCGACCCACGAAGTCAGAGGCCACTGCTGGACCCGTGCCCACCGGAACGCAGGTGCTGGGTCTCAGACCCCCACTGCTCCCTCAGGTCCCTCCACTCAGGTTCAAAGCCCAATCTCACACCCCATCGGGGGCTCTGCCGAGTTTAGCTTGTAACGTTGGCAGCAAAGAGGTTTAATTTTAAGGTCTCACTTTTCTCTGTGGAGAGTGGACTGGTGGCATTTCTCAGAAGAGAATCCTTCATGGTTGAGGCAGAGACTTTGAGGGGAAAAACAGCATTCCTTCCACCTGCCCCCTCCCATCTTCAGCCACAGGCTCGTCGGCTTTGTCTTCCGCACTGCTCTCCTAAGTGGCCTTGGAGTGACCGGAGTACTGAGTGCTGCCTAGACCCTTGGGACACATTGTGGCTGTCAGAGCCGCACAGCAGAGAGGCCAGGGAGCTGGCTGGGTGATGGTCTGAGAATGAAACAGCTTAATCTACTGTCATCACGGGAACCACATGTTCGCACAAACTCAGGGCCTCTGTGTGTTCTGATTCCGGGAGGGTGGCACAACTTTTCCTCCAGGGTGCTCTTGGGCTGCGAGGTATCAGGAGGGTGACTTTTGAAGTCACTGTGGAGCAGGGCCTGTGGCAGCCTTCCGTCTCCACAGAGGCAGGAGGGGCTGAGCGTGACCCCGACCTTGCTGATTCTCCCTGTGTGATCTGAGGCCAGTCAGCTGCCTCTCTTGCCTCGAACTTCCTCACCTGTGTGAAATGCCAGGGCCGTGGGGGCTTCCAGGAGGCGCTGACAGTTGGACCAGGATCCTTGCCTGGCAAATGGCAACTGCTCACAAAATTTCTCCTGCTCTAGCAGTGGTCACCAGGGAGACGGTTTTCCCAAATTCACTAAGGCAGACACCCAGATCTTATATTTTCTTAATGTTTCCTGTGAAACATCCTGAGTAACTTGAAACCAAGCGACGAAACTTTGTTCCAGTTGAAACCGAGGACAGACCTTTTAATGTTCCACACACACAAAATCAAAGCGCCTGCCCGGGGCTGTGGGATTAAACAAAAGGACAGGCGGGAGGTGCTGGCCTAGTGCCTGTGGCCATGACCAGGGGCTACCACAGCCCTGCCTGGAAAAACATTCCTTCCTTCATTTCACCAGAAAACCCAGTCGTAGGGGAAGCACCCAGCTGGGCCTGGAACAGGCTATCAGTGGACTTCCTGTGGGAATCTAGAGCCCTCGTGGGTTTGGGGAGCATCGATCTCGAAGGAGAGATGAGCTGAAGGGGATGCGGCTAAGACAGGAGGATCTGTTCTTGACCAACACAGAACCTCATTCCTATTTTTAAAAAATAAAAATCCACTCATCTTCATTCTTCTCCCCTCCGCCCGCTCAGGTCTTATGTTTTCTAGCTTTGTGTAATGATATCCTGCTTTGGCATGAGAGCAAACCCCGGTTGACATTTAAATCTGTGATTAGCTGAGCAGCGGGTCACCGGCCCCAGCCCTGTTTGGTTCCCCAACACTGAGGTGGCTCTGAGTACTGTCAAACAGAGGTGGCGGGAACGGGTGACCTCTTGACACATCCTCGGTGTCTAGCTATGACTTTGAGATGGGAACCAGGAGCAGGGGTGAGGCTGGGACAGCTACGGGAGTCAAGCTAGGAGCCAGCTGGATCCAAGCACCAGTGGTTTAATTCAATTCACAGGCCGCCTGCGTGTGCAGAGCGCCATGCCAGCGAAGGTGGCAGTCCCTGCCAGTAGTCAAGGTAGATGATGGGTGACACGTTTCTTCAGGGCTGGCAGCCGGGGTCTCATGACTCCCTCTCAAGTGGACCGACCAGCACCAGGAGGGGAAGGAATCAGACCACAGAAGTCAGTGGGGAACAAGGACTGTGAACTAACAACCTGGCTGGCGGGCACATCAAGCCATTTATCTTAGAGTCACCCGGTACACCACGCCGTGAACCGCACAGAAACCTCAATCCAGCTCACTGCTCCGGACAGGCAGCCGTGAGCCGCAGCCTCAGCCAGTCTCATGGCGGTCCCCGCTGGCTGCAGAGGGCGGTGCCTGGCCAGCTCATGGGAAGTGTGGACAGCTATCGGTGCCAACGTTGTGGGGACATGCCCACCTCTGCCAAATGGAAACGCCTGCTGGACACTTTCACGCTTAAGTCCCAGAGGTTTGCTGATAACAGGATGCCGCTCTGGGCCTCCAGTCTCCTTGACCTTATGACAAGGCCTGGGGCCTTCCAGTCTCCATATTCTGTGATGAGGTGATAGCATCCATGCCAGGAAGATCCCATGCCTCCATGGCCTCCCTTCCTGGCGGCCACAGAACGTCTGAATCAATGCCTCTAACTGGGTATGGGTACAGCCTGCTGCGTATGGGTACAGCCTGCTGTGAGTAGACCAACTCTCAGGAGCCCGCACTTGCTGTCCTCAGGGCCTGGAAGGTGTCTGTCTCCCTGGAGTATGAGCCAGTAGCGCTTGCGTGGTGCCCCTGCCCACTCCATCCTCGGTCCCCCTCCCTGGAGGTCACTGTCCCCACCGAAGCTTAGGCATAGCCTCCGCGGTTTGAGTGTGTCCATCCCCTTGGATGCCGCTCGCGCCTGCCTTGTCAGGGAGCCGACCTGTCTCCCTTGTTGGCTGGCCCTTCAGGGTCCCACATTCTGGTTTCAAACTCCTTCCAACGGCTTGTACCTGTACGACTACACTAGTAAAGAGACTGGCGGCTCCTGCCCATGCAGGCTTCTGAGGGCCGACTGAACTCACGTTGGAGACACGCCAGGTCGTGGGTTCCCTGCACTCCCTGGCCTCCTCAAGGCTGAGGCCTCCGTGTCCCCCCACCGCTGCCCAAGTTCCCTGCACTTCTCATGACAGCCTGTTCTGCCCTCTACTGGGGGCACGACCCTTACCTCCGCAGCTCCCTCTCAGACTTCATACTTGAGCACCAGGGAATACGTGCCTCACACTGCACAGCGGCCTCAGGGGATCTCATTACCCTGTGGTCCCCCTGCACCCCAAGCTGGTTGGGCCAGAAGGGACTCCCAGACGAGCACACAGACGCCAGAGCAGCTACAGGCTTTCTATCCGAGTAAGGCTCCATACTAGAGCCAGGGCCATTCCTGACCACCCACCTTCCAGAGCATGGGTGCGGGGCTGAGCCAGGCCTGTCCTGTGCATGGACCTGGGAGCGAGGGGACCTCCGTGCCTGCTGACGTAGACTGGGCAGCCTGTACACAGAGATGCACACACACGCATGCACACGTGCACATACACATGCACACATACTCATGCACACAGAGAAACACCTGCATGCACATGTGCACACACTCATACAGGAAGCACGTGCACACATACACACATGCACATGTGTGTGCAAACACGCACACACAGAGAAGTATATGTATGTGCACACATGCACACACACACATGGACAGATGCACAGACACACACAGATTTATGCACATACAGACACACATGCACACATAGATGCACATGACATGCACATGCACACTCAGATGCACACACATGCATACACACTCACACAGGTGCACACAGATGCACAATGTGTACACACACATTACACACAAACATGATACTCCTCACACATAAGCACACAAGGAAGAAACCTTTACAGTGTGTGTGCGCACGACACCAAACTGCTCATTACAAACTATGTGGTGTTACCGTGAATGTTTCATGAGAGTGTTTGTGTGACTTTTCATAAAGTGGGGAGCGTAGTGAGCAGAGATACTCATGGGTAAAATGAAACAGTGGTGGCAGGAATAATACTCGGACAAAAGTCCTGTGAGTCACAGATGTTGCTACATAGTGGCCACCACCTCGAGAGCCCACAGATCTGACAGAGTCACACGTATGGCTCCACCACTTGAAGCTGCTGTTCTATGGGCTTCCTTGTGGAACACGGCACATCTCTCAGGTGCCCGGCTCCCAGCCAGGGCGAGGCCAGCTGGTATGAACATGGGGCTGGCATTGCCTGATGTCCACACAGTGGCTGTAGTGTCCAGTGCTGTGGAATGATGATCCCACACACCTGATCCAGAGATGGCCCGAGCTGCCATCACAGAGAAAGGATACCACCACCTAAGAAGACGCTGTGCCTCTGCTCCCCCTCACTCTTCTCTTCCCCGACAAAACCCCTTCTTTCCAGGCATGTATGTCGGTCTCTTAAGGCACCCAGTGGTCTTGTGGCATGAGAAGACAAAGGGCCCAGGATCCTGTTACCCAGAGTTCACTCACCCATTACACCTTGTGTTAGCTGCCCGTCCACCCCACTCTCAGCTCCCTGGTGCAAACCCAGAACCAAGACACCTCCCCTTGAAATTGCCTCTGAAATCCTGTCACCCAGAAGAGCCCGCTCCAGCCATCTGTCTTGCCAGCTTGGGCTGCTCCTGCAGAACTCTGCACAATGGGCAGCTTAAATAGCAGGAGCTTTTTCCTCACGGTCTGGAGGCTGGACGTCTGAGGTCAGGGAGTGCCCGGTCAGGACCCCCACCGAGCTGGCAGACGGCTGCCCTGCCATGTCACCATGTCTTCACATGGCCTTTTTCTGTGCCTGCACCTGGAGAGGAGTCGCTGTCTCCTCCTCTTCTCGTGTGGGCGCTGACACTCACCGGGACTCACCCTCATGACCCCCTCCAGCCCTGATCGCCTCCTGAAGGCTCCACCTCCACCTGCCTTCGCACTGGGAGTCAGGGCTCCCACCTGCGTGTGGGGCACGAGCGTTCAGCCCACAACACCACCCAGAGAACCATGCTTATCCTTATCCCTATTGGGTGCACAGACTCTGGGGTCCTCTCTCTGAACAGTCCAAATCTCAGCCTTCTGTGTCATGCGACCCCTTCCCCTCCTGGCCAACTTCTCCCCAAGGGCCGCTCAGTGTGGACCCTGTGCCAGGATCACCCCGGTCTCATCATGGCTCCTAATAGACCTCCTGGTGTCCCTCACTCTCAGCCTCTGAGCCCTGGCATGCCCACACTCACCCCAGGGCTCTGCATAACTGCTCACAGCACCAACATCCCATCACCCTAGTTCTTACACTGTGCTGTCACCCAGGAAGGAACCCCTGGACACACAAGCCTTGGGGTCTAACTGCAGATCTCTGCAAAGGGCGTTGTTACCCAAACACTCAGGGCAGCAGGAGAACGTCATGAGCCCTTTGGGATGGCAGGTGTAGTTACAGGCTCCACAAACGGTGCCTCTGCCGTCACCCCAGGTTCAGTGAGGGTGGACACAAAATGCTGAGCACTGGGCTGCGTGTGTGGGGGCGGGAGCCTCTGATTGAGGCCGGGACCCCACCGGATGACCTGACGAGAGGCTGGCAGGAGCTGGGTGTGCGCACTCTGGGAGCATGGACAGCGGGGCTCAGGCCACTGTGGGCTCTGACAACGGAGGGTGCAGGCGCCGATCCCGACCTTCTACTGGGAAGCCCAGGTCACGTGCACGCGGAGCATGAGGCTCCCTCCTCACCTGGCTCCACAGTGCACTCGAGGCATCGATTCCTTGTTCCTTCCAGCTCCTTGTCACAGCCACGCGCCCACTTGCTCCATCCCACTCAGCTCCATGCTTTCCTTATTGAGGGGGCAGCCTGGTGGCCATTGCAGGAACTGGAGGATCGCATTGTTGAGATGCTCTGGTTTGTCCCTTTCTCAGCCTGGTGACTTTCCAGAAGAGTCTTAAGCCCTGCTCGTACTTCCTTTCCATCCATTCTTAACCAGCATTTACGGGAAAATCGCGTGCATAGTCCGAGAAGTGCCTTCCTGACACCCTGACCCCACTTCCCACCATCTCCGAGTGCAAACTCACATTCCAGCCAGCTAGTCTTTGCTTGCAAAACGCACGTGTACAGCCCCACCTCCGCGCCTGGTCCAGGGGATGTCTTTCTGTGCATTCGTTGGCAGCTGCCTGGACCACCGTCCCCATGCCCCCTGCCCCAACATGCTCAGTCGAGTCCCAGCTCCCTAACCCAGACCCTCTGAAGCCAACACCTGTGGTGGCCATCCTGCTGACATCCCCTTACACCTGCTCTGCCCCTTACTCAGCACTCAGGTCGTCCGCAACGTTCAGTGTCATCCACCTCACCACTGAGGCCCAGCCTTGGAGCTGGGCAGAGTGAGAGCTGTGGTCTGTGCTATGGGCCAGTCCCTCACTGTCCTACATGCAGTGAGGGCTTCATGGCATCCACAACAGTGGTTTTCACCTAACTGTGTGATGCTACGCTTTAGTGTGTGGCCGGTGGACCTGATGTGAAGGTTTGGGTTTCGTTAGTGAGGTTTTCCTAACATGAGGTACACCTGGTCTTTTCCTAACATGAGGTACACTGTCACCCTGCTACTACTTTCCTTATGATAAGTGGCCACTATGGGGCTGAGGCTCCCTAGAAGGGAACCTGCTGCGGCCATCAGGGCCCGAGCTGCCCCACTGGGACACCTCCCTGGTCCTGGGGATGTCTTTCTGTCCTGGGCTCAGATGCACAGTGGTGAGGCTGGGCAGCAGTGACCACTGAGTAGCAAGTGTTGGCCGTCCTGGACAAGTCTGATCCTAGGAGCTTCCTGGTGGACACTGGTTGTCGGCTCAGCAGGGTAGTCCATCAAATTTAGGCAGAGCATCTGCGAGGACCAGCAGTTACACAACTCTGCAGGCTGGTACTAAAACTCCCCGGACAATATCTGGCATATAGCAGATGCATAGTAGGTGCTTAACAAGCATTTGGCAGGATGCTGTCTTTAACTTGCCCTGTATGGGGCTGTTCACTGTGGTCTCCAGTTGAGTGTCAGATGTTCTGGGCTCTGCTAGCAAACCAGCCTGTGAGAAGCAGAGATCCAGGCCAGCCCTTGGGGTCTCTCAATCTCCTAGAGACGGCCTGCTGCCTATATGGCACCCGTCCTCCCAGAGACTCCCAGGAGAGATCAGGTGCTGACGCAGCCTCAGGTCTGCTCTCAAATGGCTGTGCAGAAGCCACTGAACCTCCAAGCTGTTATCCTCACCCATAAAACAGACTCAAAGCACCAGCCACACAGTGTGAGAACCGAACCTGTCCCTGAGGTAGCCAAGGCCCAATTGATATTTACTGTATTGAGTGAAATTTCAGAATGGCTTGCCTGACAGCACTTCGAAGGGGCTTGGCAGGTGTTAGGTGGTTCATCACCAACCTGTAGACTGAACCCAGAAAGTTCTGGAGGGAAGAGGAGCCTGGTGGCCTCGGGTCCAGGCTGGCAGACAGCATCATTGTGCTGATGGTTGACCCTTGTGCGTCACGGAAGAATCTGCCACATGATGCAGGGTCAGGAGCAGAGAACAGGATGGGGCCCTGTGGGAGGGCCCAGTGAAGAAAGCTTTGCTCTTGGCTGCACTGCCCACTTTGTACAGCAAAGCTACTTGGAAGGGTCACCAGATACTCCAAGAGGAGCCTGAGGCTCCCCAGGCCTGCCATGTCTGCTTCAGAGCCAGAACCCCATTATCTGCGCATTGTTCCCCTGGGCTGCCATGACAAAGTACCACAAACCAAGGGGTTTAAACATCAGAAATGTTTTCTCTCATGGTCCTGGAGGCTGGAAGTGCGAGATCAAGGAGTCCATAAGGCAGGGTCCTGCTGAGACTGGGGGAGGGTCTATTCCATGCTCTCTCGCCTCTCCTGGGGGTTTGCCGGCACCTTTGCCGCTCCTTGGCTTGTGGCAGCATGAGTCCAGTCTTCACATGGCCTCCGTCGCCCTGTGTCTTCTCTATGTCCACACGTCACCTTCATGTAATGACACAGCCACATGGGATTAGAGCCCATCCTGGTGGCCTTATCTTAGCTGGTCCTCTGCAAAGACCCTACTTCCAGATGAGGTTTCATTCCAATGTCCTGGGGGCTCAGCTGTAAGGTATGGGATCTGCGGGCACAGTCCAAACCACAGAAGCATGGGTGTCGCACATTCTTGGCATACCTCAGCCCTCACCTGGCCCCTATCTGGACTCTCAGCAGGTCTGGGTCCAAGTGACACCAGCTGTGAAAGCATAGTGTGGAAGTGACAAAGGGCGGAGAAGGTCACACATTCTCTAGAGTCTTTCCCTTTGTGTCCGTCCAAGCGCTCCCACAAAGAGGGGACGCTGCCCCCAGACCCAGGTCCCACAGGAGAGAGCCTCATGACTTGGTTTTCCACCTGAGAAAATACAGATGACAAGCAAGCCAACTAGAGGACCAGAGAGCTTGCAGGTGTGCCACCATCTGGAACCCATTCTGCCCAGTCCCCAGCACCTCTTCCCCCATTGTCTGCCAGGGCAACCCCAGCCAAGATGGCGCCAGGTCCCAAAGGGCCCCAGGGTGTAGAGCGAACAGGGCTTAGGTCAGGGACTTTGAGTGCTGCCTGGCCCACCGGGAGGTGAGTCTGTGACATTAGATGGGCCTTCTCCCCTTCATGGCCAGGCACACTCCCAGACGTACCCCCAACTCTGGTACCTGTTGACCTCAACAGGGTATTAGCCAGAGTGTCTTGCTTGCCACCATGCAGGTCACACTGCCACCATGGCCACTGTGTACTACTGTCCCTCGCTGGCTATGGGAGGGCTCAGGCCACCCCGGGTAGTTGTCTGGGTGGGAGACCGCCCAGATCCCCACAGATCCTAGTGGGAAGGCATCCTGGCACTGCAAATGTTAGCGCTGGGGGACAGCAAAGGCCATCTGCTCCCTTCAAGCCAGACGAGAACACTGAAGTGTGAGCATGCAATTCAGCATGGACACAACTGTCTCCTCATTCTCCAAACACATACACACAGATGCACACACAGACACACACACATGCACACATTGACACAAATGCAGATGCACACACACGCATACACACAGACATGCACACACACAAACACGCATACACATACACACAAACACACAAACACAGATACATACACATGCACACACACAGACATGCATGCTCACACAGGCATGCACACACACAGGCATGCACACACACACAGAAATGTACACACACTCATATGCACACACATACACGGGTAGACAGACACACACAGTTAGACACACACACGAACACACACAGGACACACACACAGGTAGATATGGAGATAGACACACAGAGACACACAGATAGATGCACAGACATGCACACACACAGAGACACACAGACATACAGAGACACGCACACATAGACATATACACAGACACAGACAGATACACAGACACACATATAGGTAGACACACACACAGATAGACAGATGCACAGACACATGCAGATACACACACAGATACACACACAGGTAGATACACACACACCGCGGGTGTCCCTGGAGGAGGAAGGGCTGCAGAGCAGTACCCTCTCTGGGTTATGGAAGTTCGTCTTCTACTCCAAAGCCACCTCCCCATACAGCCCGAATCTTATAGATGCTACGGCTGCTCATTGAGTTGTGATCCAGGGAACTGAAAAGTGCTGCAAGGCAGACTCACTTTGTGGAATCAGCAGTGACATCCTCCGGCCTATAGCCCCGGAGGGAATGGTCTGTGCAGACTCTGGGTTCCCCTGTGCGTGTGCAGCAGGGGCTGGCACACCCACCTCGCGCGCCGCCGCTGTCCCCAAAGGAAGGGGCCCTGGCCCTCACACTGCCGCCAGGTGTGTGGGGCCGAGTCTGGGCATTTAGGAGCTCAGTGGGAAGGAGTGTAAACAGGTGGCCTCTGGGGACCTGTGGTCAGCATTGGGAGGGAGTTCGTGTTTAATCAATTATTTCCTGCTTTCAGTATGTCTTTATTAACCATCTGCTGAGTGGATATAAACTCTGGGCAACCACCAGAGGAACTTTTTAAAAATGCAGATTTGGGGACATGCTGAGAGATTCTGGTTGACCCAAGGACGTGGAAAGTATCTAATTGTCCAGAAGGTTGGCCTCGTCCCTGCTGGGCAAGCCAGCGAGGTCAGATAGAACACTGTGCCTGCCCACAAGGAGCCCAGCACCCAGGGCAGGCAGAGTGCTGGCCAGAGAGAGGCCTGGACACTGAGACTCGGTAGATGACTGAGCACAGTGGTCAGTGGGGCATGGTGAGGAGGCAGAGGTTCTGAGGGCCAGTCCATGAAGGCTCTTTTCTGGGGGATGTGCAGGGGAGAGTGCAGGGTGAGGACTAGCCACCCCAGAGCCATGTCTAGAGGGGACGCTTGCCTCTTTAGGAAGGAAGGGGTGTCTCCACTTTGGGAAATGGGGACAGAGGTCTAGTGGCCCATCCTCAGCCACTGACATAACGTATAGGGTTCAAGCAAACTTGCAGAGGCCTCCAGAAGTCTATGAGACAGCCCCAAAGGAGTCCCAGCCCTGGAACCCTTGTCCTTGGTGACCCTTAGGTTTGGGCATCCAGACACGGCGGAGCCTTGCACCCAGCAGCGCTTTGCTTAGGAGGCTTACAGATCTGTGGACATTTGCAGTAGCTCCATCCTGAAAGTCCAGTCCACTGGGCCCGGGCACCCCAGGAGGGAGGGGACAGAGTTAATCTAAGGGCTGGGGGGAGGTGGAGAAGGGCCTTGAAACCACTCGTGAAGCCAACCAGATTAATAGGGGAAGGGGGGCGGGGGGGCGGGTAGACCATTAGGAAGACAAAGAGAAAATCATGCTGGAGCAATAGAAAGGAAATCTAATATCAACTAGGGAAAAATAAATGGAGATTAGGGCAAACAAATTAGCTTTAATGGGTTCGGTGCTAATACAAGAATAACAGCGAGCTGAGAATGCCTTTGAGGGGAAGACGGGTAAGGGACCTGAGCAGTCATGCAGGCAACAAAGACAGTGGGGAGGGGACAGCCCAGCCAGGGAGGAAGGGAAGTCTCTGGGTGAGTGGGTGGGAGGCTGGTGGGAGGCAGATGGAGCAGGGAAGGGGCTGGGAGGAGGTGAGAGGCGGCAGTGGGGAGAGCAGGGACAGAAATAAAAGACAGCAAGGGACCTGAAGAGACAGAGGACAGAGCAGCAAACCGGCAAAGGCCTGGAAAGGGGGTGTGGCGCAGGGGTAAACAGGCTGGGAAGAGCGGGTGAGAAGGAATTAGGTTCGTTCTGACTAAGGAAAATCACAAAAAGGGAAACTTAGGCTCCAACCCTGGCAAGGGTTGAAAAGTGAGTTTGAGAAAGTGGCCGAGCTTGGTGGTGACAGGAAGAAGGGTTTGCTCTTAGAGGCAGGGCTGCCCTGGGGCCTGGGCTGCAGCCTAAGGAGCAGCCTCCCCGCAAGGAGCACCAGGCAAGTTCCAAGGGCCTCTGCTTCTCCTGTCTGTCAGGTGGGGATAATGTGCTCCTCCTCAGGGGCGTCATGAGAATTTAACAAAAAGATGTGCTTGGAGTGTCCACCTGCCTCCAGGGTGAGTCTCCCAACACCCGGCTAGGGGTTCCCTCCCAGGAGAGAGGCTAAATACTGCCCAAGCCTAGATCCCTCCTTCCCTCCCCGCTTCCCTCATCTTTCAAGTTGCCCCCCCACACACAGAGGCCCACCGCAGGAGCCTCAGTGTCCTCCTCCATCTACCTGCCTCCCCGCTCCCCAACTCTCTCCTGGTGGAGCTGGAAGCACAGTGCTCCCTCCCACCCTCCAGTCTGATCCAAGGAACCAGACTTCTCACCCTATTGTTCTCAGGGCCCCAAGGACTCTCCCATTGGCCAGGACTCCAGAGTGTGGGAGGCTCGGCCTAGAGGACAGACTCGCCTGTGAACCTTGTGTGGCTTCTCACAACAGCCTGACACATTTAACGTCAATGACAAGGCTTGATGGTAGAGCTGACAAAGTCCTCTGCAGTCGCTCTGCCCCCTGCAGGGGAGCAACCTCTCTGTTTCTGGGGGTGATATCTATACCCTCTCTTTAAACAGCCTATGTCTCAGAGTTCTGCTCAGGGCAGAGAACGTGGGGGCCCCACACATTCTAAGCTCATTTGGGCCTGCCTCTTTCCCTCTGATAATTAACTCAATCAGCATTTATTGAGTACCTATTGTGCATTATACTAGATTTTAAGGTCTCATGGACAGAGCAGCTATGATATCCCTCAGGGGCGCACAGTGTACGCAGCACGATACAGCCAGAACAAACACATACTTACATCCTGCTACGCGTAAGGGGCGAGATTATGCCCTGGCACGTTTAAAACGAAGGATCAGAGACAATAAGCAGGAAGGGCAGGGAGGACTTCCTGTAGAAGGCGGCTTCCTGAACTAATTCAGGTGTGAGAATGAATCAATCAGGAGGAGATAAGGATAGGGCCTTTCGGCACAGAAGGCAACATGAATAAGAATACGGTGTGGTGGTGGTGGGTGGGAAGGGATTAGGGATTCGGATGCTGCAGAAGATAGGCATCTTCCTCCTGATTTAAGCCTGAACTTCGCCCTGCAGATAATGGAGCCATGCCCTGGAAGGCTCCTTGAATATGGGAGTGACGTGCTCAGGCCGAGGGCCTCCTGCGCAAAGCTGGGTGCACGGACCAGTGAGCCAGGCAATGGGCTAAGCCCTGCTCACTTTTGCCCCAGAGCATGTACACACCACTCAGGTTTTCCTTGGTCATCCAGAACTAATTCCATCTCTCGCCCTGCCCTCGTTATTCTTAAATGTCATGCCCTGTGTTGTGTTCTTCTTAGCACATATCCTAGCAATGATTATACATTTATTTGTGTGTTTCCTTATTCCTGGTTTGGAAGCTCCACAAGGCAGGACGGGTTCCATGCCATCAAGTTTGGTTAAGTGCGTGGCAAATGATAGATGCTCAATAAACATGTGTCGAGTGGATACATGAACACAGGAATGTGCGCGTGCTGGGGGCGGCTGGATGGTACTGGCTAGGTAAATATTTAAGAGGTAAAAACGGCGCGGTTTGGCGAGTACTCTGTCGGGGGAGAATGGAAGACACTAGCGGCAGCTAGTTAATTCACGTGGCATATATTTCTTGAACACCTAGCGTAATTCAATGGTGAACAAAACAGACAGGGTCCTGTCCTCATGGGCTTTCAGCCTGGTGAGTGAAGAGAGTCACCACTTGGACAAATGATCATGTGAATGCACATAGAATTAAAACATGACCTATGCCATGCGAGAAAGGTGACAGGTGCTACGTACGAGAACATCTGGACAGGAGCTCTGACCTGCCCTGTGGGATGACACAGAGCCACCTGGGGGTTATGACTGGGCTGAGCTGTACAGGGAGGTGACTAGAGAAGAGGGAATGAGAGTTCCAGGTAGAAGGAACATACAGACAGCACTAGAGGAGGAGCCTCAGCAAAGGGGAGATTTCTGATGAGAGGTTGAAAATAAAAGGGAGCTGGAGGCACCTGGGATACGCAGGATGCCATCAGTACGTGAGGCCAGGTAAAACAATGACGGTGGGGTCACTGAGGACAGCCAGGTGGAGTGAACACAGCACCTGGATTTGAGAGAAGCACCCCCCCACACACACAATGGATATAATGGGACAAAGGAGGGCCGAGAACCCATCAAAAAGGAACCACAGCAAGTCTGAAGGCAAAAGGACCAGAAGGCTTATTGCCATGGAAACCTCCACAGGGGTCCTAGCACCTCCACCACAGCCGTCTGTCCGGCATCACCAAGCGTCTGAGCACATGTCCAGCACATGGGAAGGTGACCACTGAGCAGCAAAGGAGGAAATGAAGGAAGTGGAAGAGCAAAGCTTCTTGAAAAATTCAGGTGAAGTCCATAGGAAGCAAACGTTTTGTTGTCAAGGGGAGGGTTTTCTTTACGTGCGCACATACATGTGTGTGCATGTGTGTGTGTTTGCTGCGATCAGGTCTGCGAGGCTGCAGAGATGGATCCAAATATGTCTGCAAGTCCAGGGCAAGGACCTGGTTGAAAGAGAGAGGCAAATGATATCATAGGAATGGAGGGTAGTTGGTGGAGAGGGTTCCAGGACAGGCAGAGGCTGCAGGACCAACGAGAAATGGCTGCCGACTCCTCTGCCTTCAGAGGCAAAGGACAAGCACAGAGACAGCCAGTCAGGGGAAAGCCAGACGCAGCGCCACTCTCAGCCTGCCAGCCCCTTTGTCCTCATCTGAGGGCCTGAGGGCTCGGTCTCCCGCACCCTCATGCCGCAGGAGTGACCCGGGGTGCAGACTCAGGGTGGGAGGTGGAACAAGAGGTTGGAACGCTAGGTTTGTTCCAGAAAGGCGCCGTGCCAAGGGGAGCAGCTGGGAGGTCACAGTGGGAGATCACAGCCTGCAAGTGAGTGTGCTCCAAGACGCCAGAGATGGCTGGCTTGGCATCGGCCCTGCCACGCCTCTGTGCAGAGGGGAGGCATAACCCAAAGTACACTCCACCTCCCACCAGAGTCCTGTCAACACCTACACTTACCACCGTACTCTGGGCTGAAGCAAAGAACCCCAGAATAGCACCTTGGACCATTGGCACTTTAGGGCCAGGCAGAGGTACGGGAGGAAAGCAACTGAGTCTGGACCTGGGGTTCCAGGGTGGGGAGCCCACTCGACAACCATTATGGCACCCCTCATGTGTGTGAAGCATCTGTCAGTCATGTGTGTCTATTTACTGAAGCATTGGTTGGACTTTTGTGACAGACGACACATACAGGAAAGCAAAGAGATAAGGTCACGGTTCAGTGTTGCCGCACTGTGACAGAGATGTGTGCAAAGGACTGTGGGGCACGGAAAGCCATCCTCGCACCTCCAGGGCTCAGGTGTCGGTGACTAACACAAATCTGGGCATGGGCCTCTCTTTTCCTTACTCCTTGGAGCCCAGAAGGGGAGAAGAAAACACCAAGAAGGTCCTCAGGCCTCCCCCTCTGCTGAGGACGGCAGGCCTCCCGGCAGCATTGCCGGATGCAGACGCCCTCACTGTGCAGCATCCTCTCTGCCTGGGCACCTGGCACTCCCTCATCCGAGGACCTTCACGCAGAACCCACTGTGTCCAGCCAGGCTTCGTCTTCCTCCTCCACACCTACAAGCCTCTGGACCATGCCAAGGGCTTTTGCCACAGGGTCTGCAAACCCCTTCCTGGTCCACACCTGCCCCCGGCCCCACCAGGGGCTCCCACTCATGCCTGGTTTCCGGCCTCCAACCCCACCTATCTGCTGCTGCAGGAAAGGTGGTCAGCACCGTGGGCGGCCCAGCTCTCCACCATGCAGGAAGGAAGGCTGCACCCACCTCCAGGCATTCACTGAGACTGACCCAAAGGAGTCCACCCACCCACGCCAGACACAGGAGGGACACTAGTCCTTCCATGTCAGGAATACAGCTCCAAGCCTCAACCAGAGGGGCTGTTTCCATTTGCGGCCAGCAGGCCCTGTGTGAAAGCTCCCTCCTGCCACTCTCCGGCAGCAGTAAGGCCTCCGGTGTGGACGGCACCAAGGCCTCATGCGTGGACGGCTCCACCTGGCCATCCCCCGGTCATACCACTCTACAGCTCCTCTGACCCCAATGGGCCCCAGCCTCCGGACTCACCTCTGTAGAGAGTGTCCCCTTAACATGGCAATTCCCAATGGTCTGATCACATCCCTCTAGAGATTTAAATTCCTCCAGGGCCTGGCTTCTGTCCTGTTCAAGTTGGAGCCCTTGGGGCTTTTTGCCTGGTTCGCTGTGGGCACTTGGTACATACATGTTGAGAAGAGAACTGTAAGAATTATGATTCCAGAAGAAGATGGGGCCAGAGATAGGGGTGCACAGGTAGTCAGCTATTCTCTTCAATTTACTCCACCAGCTACCGCCCACCCTGAAGCAGTGGCTCTCAGCCCATGGGCCAGGGCCAGCAGCATAGCCCCACCGTGGGACGTCTTAGAGACACAGGTTCTTGGTTCCATCCCAGGCCTGCCGACTCAGAAGCTCACTGGGCTCAGCAGCCTGTGTTTTAAGAAGCCCCCAAGTGATTGGATGTTCGCTCTAGTCTGAGCACCGCTGCCCTGCTTAGGGCCAAGCTTAGGCCATTACATGTGACCACGTGAATATAGAAAATTGGAAAACCTTTACACTTCTAGCAGGATTCTCAGCTAACCAAGCACTCCCCATCCTCACCACCCGCCCCCACACACACATACGCCTCCGTAGCAGATGTCATTGGTCAGCGGCAGACAAAATAAGAGGCTCTGTTTAGCTCCATTCAGTGGATGAAAACACTAAGGCTGAAAAAATCCAACTTTCTCAAATGATAAAATTGGGACAGATTGAGTCAATGCAGGAGCTTACCTCTCCACACAGTCACACGAGTCACTCGAATGCCATTAACATAAAATAAAGACCCAGAAAATTCAAAATTCAAAAGTCCCCACATGCTGAGCTAGTCAATGAGCTCCTGGGAGGTCCTGGGTCCCCGGGTTCTACGAATCAGCCAGCTAGCCTTTCGGAGAAGCGAGAAGCAGCCAATTGTGTTAAAGGCAAAACACCTAGTTCACACCACCCAGAGTGGCATTTAGATCTTTAGCCCTGCTGCCTGTCTGACAAGGAAGATCCCCAGCTGTGGGAGCCTGGCTTCCAGACACGGAGGTCCTGGGCCTGGGTGGGTGGCCTGGGGCCTCTGTTCTGGGCAATGGGGACAAAGCTGGAGTCTCAAGGGCTGACTGGGTTTCAGTGGCTGTCTGGCGCCACCTGGTGTTCAGTGTCTGGACCCCAAAGGGTTGAAAGGCCACCAGGAGGGAGAGGTCAAAGGGATGCAGCCATTCTCCAAGACAGGCTACGGCCAGGGAGGGGCCAGTGAGCCACTCCTTGGCCATCTGGGCAGCGCTGATACCCCTCCAGGTACCCCCAGCCCTGGAGGGAAGTACTCCTGGGGACAAGCTGTCCAGGACAGGGAGGAGGAGGGTGTGCCCAAGCTCACCAGGAAGCTGGATCATCGTGTCCCTCCTGCTGAGTGTTTGGCCAGCGGGCTTTTCCTCCTGACTTAGTGCCCAGGCCGGAGGCTTTGGGCCTCTTTAATTTTTTTTTTTAAGGGAAATTGACCCCTGTGCTGAAGACAGCCTGGGCCGGAGGAGGCACTGCACGCAGTTCCGACTGTGCTAAGTCAGTGGGCGGTAATGAGCACGGGGCGCTCAGCGGGGGGCTGCCCAGCCTCGGCCACAAGGGGTCTTTACCAGGCCCACACAGAAGGCCTGGCTCCCCTCGCCTGCCTATTCCCCGAATGCCACCCCCGAGGCTCCACCATCACGACTGCTCGCCACATCCTGCTCTTGTGAGAAAAGACGTCCTCATGTCTGAACCATGGCCTCCTGAGTACAGAGCCACTGCACGCTCCCAGGATCAGCTTGGGCCGAGGGCAGGGCCCACGCAGCCGGCAGCACGGTGGGGCCCTCAGCCTCAGTTGGGTCCTTGCTCTTCCATGTACACGCAGAGGCACATAAGTGCTATGATCAAGCCACTAACACGCTCCGAGCCCGGTGTCCTATCAGGCTAACAGAGGTCTCCCTTGAAATCATCCCGACTGGATCCAGGCAGTTGCTCGACTTGACAGACCAGCCCCTCGCTCCCCTGCCCTTCCCCCTTCGCTCAGCCAGCACCTCTTCTCCTCAGTCCCTGCTTGGGCTTCTCCAGGAGCCCTTCTGCTGTCCCCTGAGCCTGGGCTTGGTCTCCTCTGTGGTTCCATACCCCTTGTAGGTCCCTGCCCCACAATGGCCACCTGTTGTGTTCCTGGGCTGCTGGTAGTCTGGACCCTACTTTAATAAACCCCATGAGGTGAGAGCAGGGTAACATCTGCCTTATTCCCCTCGACAGAGCCTGGCACATAGTAGGCCCACAGTACCTGGGTGTAGGACAACAGCGACCCAGGTGGGCACAGCGACCCAGGCTGCCCACCTGGCCCAACCCCTGAGCCGGTCTCTGTCCTCTCAGGCCATGGAGGGCTGAACCAGCTGGGAGGCGCCTTCGTGAATGGCAGGCCACTGCCAGAGGTGGTTCGCCAGCGCATCGTGGACCTGGCGCACCAGGGTGTCAGGCCCTGTGACATCTCCCGCCAGCTCCGCGTCAGCCATGGCTGCGTCAGCAAGATCCTCGGCAGGTAAGCATGAACTTCACCCACTTCTCCTGCAGTCTGGCCTCACGGCCACCCTCACCAGCAGGGCCCAGTCCTGGGACGGACAGGGTAGGCTAGCACCTCTGGCCATCAGCTTGTGGCTCTTCCTTCCCTGCCTACCTCTCCTTCCCCGCTCATCTCATTTTTCAGAGGTTTCTCTGCTCCTATAGCAGGAGAGTCTTCCCTAGAGGCTGTTCTCTTGCTAAAACCCAGGGACATGGAGCCACTAGGCAGAGGACATGTGCTCAAAGGTGGCCCCAAGTTCAAACCCCTGCACACGAGATGTCCGAGTTTGTGCTTTTCAAACTGTAGCTCCCAGAGCACCAGGCTGCTTGGTAAAATACAGACCCCTGGGCCCCCAGACCCACTGCACTGCATCTCCTACAGCCAGGCCTGGTGCTGGGAACCTTATGAGATGGCCAGATAACACTCATGAACACTAACCCAGCGAAGTGGCTCATGGCCCTCTCTGCACGTTACAGTCACCTAAAGAACCTTAGTTTAAAAAATGAATTCAAGGTCTAGGCACCAGCCCACACCCATGAGAGCAGAGCTGGGAGGGCTGCAGGGAGGCGTGCTGTCCCCCGCCCCCATTCTGCTGAGTCTTCTGGGCGAATTGAGAATCTCTGACCAAAGATTTGAGCGAGACCAGAAGCAGCCAGGACTGCATCTGGGCTGCTGTGGCCACTCCCATAGCAGCACCCCAAGGCAAAGAGTTGGGGCGTCCATCCAAGTCCCCTCAGGAAACCTGTCTCCCTGCCCCACCCACAAGCGAGGAGGGGTGGGGGGCTTCAGCCTGGGATGTCACTGAGCCCTGGGAAGCTCTGGCCTCCTGATGGAAGGTGTTAGGGGAGAGTGGGATCAGGAAAGGGCACCCTGGGGTGAGCCCGTCCTAGAAAGGAGGTAAGGCCTGGAGGGTGGCGACAGGAGAACATTTGAAGAGGAGAAGTTAGTTCATGGCAGAGGAGACCAGAGTTTCCAAAACAAGGTGGGGTGGGCATTCTGACACTGGTTGGTGATCTGCCAAAGCAGCTGGCTGGGTGGACGAAGCAGAGGCTCAGCTTGAGGATGCAGCTGGATATCAAGCGGGGCTGGGATCCCAAAGGCTGGGAGGGGCGGCTTCAGCCTGAACCCCAGAACCTAGAGAAAACCCCGTGTCCAGCAGGGGTGGAGTGAGGGGGAGCAGAGATGAACCAGCAGACGGGCAGAGGCCCAGCCACCCCGGCTGGCCTCCTGGGGAGGGGCAAAACCAGGACAGCCAAAGAGATTGCGAGCCACACTGTGACCAAGAGAAGCTGGATGGAGGAACCCGCCACAATGATCCCATGATTCACAAAGCACTGACGTAAGCACTCCCTTTCTCAGAGGGAGTCTCGTAGGCCCCATAGAGTAGCACCCCCACTGCAGGCACTCACAGCAGGAGGCTGGCAGGAAAGAAGGGAAGGGAAGGGGGGAAACCAGGCATCCGGGTTGAGGTCTGCAGCAGCGCAGTCTGGCCGGGCAGCAGCATAGACCTGCCCATGCAGGAGACAGCGCTGGACCACCAAGTGTTTGAGGCCAGCCTGGGGGCACAGACCCCAGCCCCTCCCCAGAAGCCTCTGCAGGGACGAGGGCCTCCTGCCTACTAGGCGGTCTCTGGGTGCCTACTGGAGCAGGTACTACGAGACTGGCAGCATCCGGCCTGGGGTGATAGGTGGCTCTAAGCCCAAGGTGGCCACCCCCAAGGTGGTGGAGAAGATCGGGGACTACAAGCGCCAGAACCCCACCATGTTTGCCTGGGAGATCCGGGACCGGCTGCTGGCCGAGGGCGTCTGTGACAATGACACTGTGCCTAGTGTCAGCTCCATCAACAGGTGAGAGATGGGCAGAGGGCAGGGCCCTCGGGGTATGTGAGAGAGAAGGGCCTGGCTTGTGGAGCAAGCTTGGGGGGCCCTCTGCAGAAGAGGAAGCAGGTGTCACCTCTCCCTGCCCCCCGAGGCTGCAGGCACACCCACTCCCCGCCTAGCCGTCCTTCCTGCAGTCTCCTTCCCTGCAACACATGCTCTTTCGTTCCATCAGATCCTTCTGTTTGAATCGATTCTTAGGTCGCATGACCCCAAACCTGGCACTCATTCAGTCACTCATTTGTTTAACCATCTGGTGATTCACTCAGGACCTTAACCAATCACTTGCCCACTAATTTCTTCACACCTACATAATTCACTGCCACGTGCTAGGTGCTGGGAGCACAACCCTTGGCCTGGCAGAGCTTCCAGTCTGGTGGGAAGACAGAGGCTCATCAAGTGCCCACACAAACAGCTGTAAAAACACAGATCTAGTGCTGCCAAGGAGAGAGCCATGAGGGCATGTGAGCCAGCATGGGGCAACTCAGTTTAAAGGAGCAGTAAAGAGATGCCCCTGAGCAAGACACAGTGAATAATGTCAACTAGCTGAAAGAGGGTGACAGAGCACCGAGACAGCACATGCAAAGGTCCTGTGGCTCGGGGGTCCTGAAACAAGAGGCTGGGAGAAAGCCAGCATACAGAGAGACAGGCAGGGGGCAGGCTGAGGAGCAACTGTCAGCAAAGGCCACAGGGTGGTGTCTGTAGGGAAACAGCGGGGGGCCCAGTAACATGGTCTTGTCTCTGACTTTTGAGCAACGAGAAGCTCGTGGCAGTTTTTAAGCAGGAGACTGACTTGCATTTCAGAAAGTCCAGTCTGGCTACAATAGAAAGAAGAAACCAGAAAGGGCAAGATGGATGGGGTGGGCGGTGAGCAACCTGGAAGGAGGCAGTGGGCAGTGGGGCACATTGCAGTGCCTGCAGCCATGTGCAGAGAGGGACCAGGGCTGGAGGGGTCCAAGGTCAAACTGCAGCACCAGAGGGCAATGTGATAGCAGAAGGAGGGGTAGGCAGTGTCGGACCCCGCGTCTCTGCCTCAAGTGACTGGGATGTCACCGTGAGATGGGAGTACTGGGGAGGACCAGGTGTGAGCAGTAAGGTCGTGGGTTTGATGGGCATGGGCTGAGTGCCAGGCGCCTCTATGACCCCCAAGCGGAATTTCTAAAGGGCACTTGGGTCTGAGAGGCCCCCTCTCCTAGCCTCCCCATCTGCCCTGCAGAATCATCCGGACCAAAGTGCAGCAGCCCTTCAACCTCCCCATGGACAGCTGCGTGGCCACCAAGTCCCTGAGCCCAGGACATACACTGAGTGAGTGGTCGAGGGGCTGCAGGAGCACACACGGGGACACGCAGGGGGTTGTACACATGCCCGCTGTGCAAATGAGCCCTTCCACGGGAACAAAGCCTTGCTGGGCTCCAGGGTCCAGTCACTGAGGTGTTCAGGGTGGCAAAACCTCAGGCAACCTCAACTCCAGAATCTCTCCCACCAGCGGCCCCAACTCCTCCATGGTGGCAGCAGGGGCTCTCAGGGGTGCTTCCCCCTCCCCCCCCCGCCATATCCTGACCCTGTCCTTCTCATGCCCTGCAGTCCCCAGCTCGGCCGTGACGCCCCCAGAGTCACCACAGTCTGACTCTCTGGGCTCTACCTACTCCATCAATGGGCTGCTGGGGATTGCACAGCCAGGGGACAGCAAGAGGAAGACTGATGACAGTGAGTAGGGGGATGCTGGGGTGGTTTGCTCTGATGGGGACAGAAACCTCTTCAACCTAGGGCTTTGCAGCCTGGCAGCTCCCCACCTGCAGCATGTGGCCTATCTCTGAGCAGCCATGGCCAGAGCCTCCAAGCCTGGCCTGACCCTCTGTCTGCAGCTGAGTCTGCTCCTCCACTCCAGGCTGGGTGGAGATGGGTCCCCTGAGAGCTTTCTCCCTGCCCGGGACACCAGGTGACCAGGACAGCTGCCGCCTGAGCATCGATTCACAGAGCAGCGGTGGGGCCCGCAAGCATCTGCGCACAGAGGCCTTTGGCCAGCACCACCTCGAGCCACTCGAGTGCCCCTTCGAGCGACAGCACTACCCCGAGGCCTACGCATCTCCCAGCCACTCCAAAGGCGAACAGGTGAGAAGCGCCTGGGGTGGGCGTGCAGGCTGGCGATGCACGGTCTCCGACGACCCCGATCTGCCCATGGTCCTGCCACCAGAGCAGCCAGAAATTGTCTTGATAGCTCGGGCTCAAGCTTCACGTGGTTCCAAGCCGGCATGCTGTTCTTCCAGGAGCTGGCACTTCCTCCTTGTCCCCCAGCCCTCTCGCCTCCTCTCACCAACCTCTGAGCTGGCCCTTTGAGAGGAGCCACACAGCCACTACCACCTGGCCAGAGACACAGGCCCAGATCCGCCCCCAAAGCTGTAGCCCAAAGTCTCCATGCCATGACTTCAACCAGCACCCCTGCCCCCTCCGGCCACTCACACCCACACACACATGACCCTGGTGACTCACGTTCCAGAGTACGCACTCCGTCCATGCCTCCCTGCCCTGGCACGCCGTGTGCCCTCCCAGCGCTCTGCCCGGAAAAGTACCGCCCGGCCAGTATGACTCAGCTCACGCACCACCTTGCCTGCAAATTCTGCTCCCCAGGCATTTGACCTCTCCCTCCTGTGCTTTTACATGGCGACCTGCTGCTCCTGGTCACCTCTCACACTGGATCGCAGTGGACAGAGGTGTGAGGACACGGGGCAGCATCTTGGAGCATGTTTTACTCTCCAGCCTCAAGCTCTGTGCCCTGTTGAAGTAGGTGTTCAGGAAAGGCAGGGTCAGTGAACACACCGAGATCCAGACAGTTGATTGACAGCCCCAAAGCCATTCTCATTTCCAGCTCAGGACAGGTGACTGTTTGTGGTGGGATGGCTTCTGTGAGGTGGCAGAGATGGCCCAGTGAAGTTGCTCCACTGACAGAACCCCCAGGAGCTGCCTCTGGCCGTACTTGCTGCCAGAAGTCATCGTGACCCCCGCCCTGCTGGTCATCAGCAGGAGAGCTTTGGGTATCTGCCCCTCTTTGCTCACGCTGTCACTGTCCAGCAGTGAGACAGCTCTACGCACTAAGATCTGAGCAGGACAATGACAATGAGGCTGACAATCTGCTGAACCTTTGCTGGTGACCGTCTGGGCAGCCGGGTCCATGTAGATGACTTTGTCAGCCTGGCTACAGCAGCCACGAGGGCCAGAGAGGAAGCTGCCATCAGCAGCTGAGGACAGGCTGGCTTGCTGAGAGTCGGCACAGGGCTCCGGGGCAGGGGGGCAGCAGTGGGGCCACTCCCCAAAGGGACCAGCATGACCCGAGTACAAGCACTGTGTCCTAGCAGAGGGTAGGAACCCTGCCACAGGGTCCTGAGCACCTGCCCCATTCCGCATGGGACCTGCTGGGTCACAAGGAGACCCTAGCACGTGCACAGGAGTCATGCAGTGAGAGTGGCAGGGACCTCAGGACAACTGTCTCCGTGTGTGGAGATGAGCCAGGGCCAAGGAGAGTGCAAACGACTGGTGTCGCTCAGACTGTCCCATGGTCACCTGTGTTAGAGGCCGTACCTCTAGGTCAGTCCTTGTTTGAAGACTGGAAAAGGGATAGTGAAAGCCAGGGACCTGCTGCAGACAGGGGGACTGAAGCCCAGCACGTTCCTCAGTGACCCCCCACCTTATCCCTGCCACGCGTTCGTTGTCATTCACTCCTTTAGCTTCTGGCGAAAGGTCTTTTCAGCCCTCGGTGGCCGACGGTGCTGCCCAAGGAGCGCTGTGTCCCTTCACCTGCAACAGCCGGGCCCTGGGGGCTGGAGGTGGGATAGGGACAGGCCACCTCCTCATGAACCCAACATGGGGAGGGTGTTCGGCAGAAGCACTGGGTGTCACTCCCAGGCGTACCCAAGGTGTGTAGCTCTTGTCCCTCTACTGCCCACTCACACTAGAAGCACATTGACATGACAGAGGTCAAGAGCCCGGCGGCTCCTGACTCCTCATGCGTCTGTGATGACGGATGACTGAGCACGTGTTGTCCCCGTGCCTCGCGCCTGCACACATACATGTGGACACACCTCTGTCCTTGCATCAGCCTCATGAAGCAGGTCCTGTTGCCCCTGTAATACAGGTAACAAAATCGCGGCTCAGAGAGGCAAGGACACTAAAGCTGCTAGGGGTGATGCAGACCCGCCTCACCCAGCTCAAGTGCAGTCCCACAAGCAATCCAGCCATCCCTAGGGTGTGGAAGCCACTCTGCACAGTGTCATCAAAATGCTGACCGCATGGATTTGGGTTTTTTGTCCACTGAATTTTCTGGATTTTGGAACAGCCACAGGATTTCAGTAGGTGTTTTGATATAGAACCAAGACATCCGTAAGATACTTTAAACCTTCCCTACACTCTCTAGAAATTAGGTACTTGTTCAGTCACATTACGCTGGGCTGCAGCACCTCCACCCACCATGAAGCTGGCCCCTTGGGAGGCATGGGACTAGAGCCCAGTGAGTCATCAGTTGCTGCGATATTGGTGCCCTGGTGGCCTCCGGAACTGCCCGCATGCAGCGAAAGCACTATGTCCTTGGAGAGCGGGTGGATTGGAAGTCACTGGAAGCGTCGCCTTCAGTGGAGCACCCCTTCTCTAGTTCTGACAATTTCACATAGCTCATCTGTAACACTTGCAACTCCGCATGCTGGGTCACAGTGGGCGTGGTGCATTCCTGCCTTCGATGGAGCAACTTCTTTCTGGAAGGGGCACCAAGGAGCTGGCCCTGCTCATTGCAGAGGCTGGGAGTGGTTGAAGATGGGGTTCGAATGAAAAGAACCCACGTATTGGACAAAGAGCTTCTCCAACACCATCAGCTGAGCGTCATCTCCAAGCCAGAGCTGAACACCAGCATTTGCTTGAACGTGGAGGGAGCCCACCTGCCACTGCAGGAGAAAGCCCCGGGGTTAAGGGTCAGGGCGGTATCCTCAGTGCAGCTGCCCAGGATCCTGGCTGCAGGCTCCCCACAGAGAAAGCAAACGTGACGTCACTCGCCCATGTCACAGGGCTGACAGGGATAGATCAGCCAGCAGAAGCAGAGCTCTGCAAATGTAAGAAGTGTGATGATGTCAACCAGCTTGGGCATCAGCACTGGAGCCAGACCCCTTGGGTTTAACCCTGGCCGTCTCCTACGGCAGGGGTCCCCAACCCTTGGGCCACAGACTGGTATCAGTCCGTGGCCTGTTAGGAACTGCGCCGCACAGCAGGAGGTGAGCGGCAGGCAAGCAAACAAAGCTTCATCTAGATTTGCAGCCGCTCCCCAGCACTAGCATCACCACCTCAGCTCCACCTCAGATCATCAGGCATTAGATTCTCATAGGAGCACCGGTCCCTGGTGCCAGAAAGACTGGGGACCACTGCCCTGTGGGACAGTGACAAGTTTCTTGACCTCTCTGCACCTGTGTTTCCTCTCTGGATGGGGGTGAACTATTGAGCTGAGTGAAGCGCTCGGCACAGCTCTGTGAGCTGAGTGCTCTACCCTGCACCCTGTCCTCGCCGGGTTCAGACCCTGCGAGCAGATGAGGAACCGGACTGTGTCAGGCCAGGTGACGCCCACAGAAGGAGCTGCCCTCTCCCGTGCCTGCTCGCAGGCCACCAGCTGTGGCAGAGGGGGCAGCCGTGATCTTGGGGTTGAGGAGAACGAGGATGTGAGTCAGAGAATAAAACCAACTGAGCCTGCGAAGCGGACTTAAGAGTGAGTGGAAGAGGGGACAGTGAACGGTGTTTCCTGGGACCCAGGTGTCTCTGTGCTGCCCCGGGGTCTCTGTGCTGACTTCTCTTTCTCCCCAGGGCCTCTACCCACTGCCCCTGCTCAACAGCACCCTGGACGACGGGAAGGCCACCCTGACCCCATCCAATACACCCTTGGGGCGCAACCTCTCAACTCACCAGACTTACCCTGTGGTGGCAGGTAGGACGCTGGGATCTCCTAGGCCCCGTGGAACTGGCTGGAGGCTGGGCTGGAGGGCAGGGTGTGGCTGGCCTGAGGAGGAGGCATTAGGGCCCGGGGCCTGGAGAGGACAGGGGCTGTGCTAGCAGGGCCTCCTGGTAGGTCATGAGGGTCCGACCCTCTCTGCTCAGCCCCCGCTGCGGGAGAAGCAGGCACACAGCCCTCGGCCACACTGGCAGGGGCACCGCAGGGAGGTAGAGGCTCCCTGCTTCGCCCAGCCTGACGAGCACCCCTCCCGCCTGCCGCCCGCCCCATCTCATAGCCGGTCGTGCATGCCCCCCATGCCATCTCACCCTCTCTCCTTGTCTCCCTCCCCGGCAGATCCTCACTCACCCTTCGCCATAAAGCAGGAAAGCCCCGAGGTGTCCAGTTCTAGCTCCACCCCTTCCTCTTTATCTAGCTCCGCCTTTTTGGACCTGCAGCAAGCCGGCTCTGGGGTCGCAGCCGGCACCTCGGTCCCGCCCTTCAATGCCTTTCCCCACGCTGCCTCCATGTACGGGCAGCTCGCGGGCCAGGCCCTCCTCTCAGGTACGACAGGGAGGTCCGGGCCAGCAGCCTAAGGGGGCGGGAGGGTCCTCAGAGCCAAGCCCCTGGTCCAAGGGGTCCGGCCCCTGCTCTGCCCCCATCAGCCTTCTCTCAAATCCCCAGTAACTGCCGGAGGTGCCAGGATGTGGGTCTCCATGGAGCAAAACGGGCCTTGTGGGGCAGGCACTCTGGAGGTACCTGGGAGTGGGGTGCCCTGCGGGTTTCCAGCACCTGGCTCCAGGGCCAGGAACCAGGCACTGAGAGGCAGTGAACACTTGGTCTTGGGTAAAAACATTTTAAAAGAAGGAGAAAAGGACAACACTTTGGAGGGAAAAAGTCACTGGCTTTTAGAGCCAATTTCTGGATCAGATTTCTAAAGAAGACAGAAAGCCAGTCACAGTTGAGTTCCCACTGTGTGACTCCCTTTGAGCAGGCTCCACAGTGTTCCCCTTAGAGGACACTCAGCGGTGATCCACCCACGAGAGACAGGAGGGCCGCGTCCTCGAGGCCTTCCAAGCTGGAAGCACCTTAGGTACGTCGAGAGCAAATCTCGGCACCCAAGGAGAGGCAGGCAGGGAGAGGGCCTGGCTGGGCCCTCAATGGGCACATGGCTGGTGAGGGCCTGGCCCAGTACACCCCGTGACGCTGACGAGGCCTGGGCAGCAGCTGACTAGGCAGGGCATTTACTTGGGCAGAGCAGGCATAGAAACAGGACCCCCCCTGGGGTAGCAGGAGGGGACAGCCCTTGGACCATTGGTTTTCACTGGTCCTGGCCACCCTCTCGAAATGAAAGCTTTTGCTTAAAAATCACTGCCCCTCCGCCCAGAGACCACAGCTACACACCTGAGTTAGTTCGTCCTCATCTCATAACTGACTGCACCACAGTCCGCTGGACACGGAGATTCCTCTGTGCGCCCCATGTCTGCTGTGGGAGGCCCTCTGGGAAGAGGGGGCACAGAGATAAAGGGTTAACATGGCAAGCCTGGTGTGTGGGAAGCAATGAAGAAAATGTTGACTCAGAGTCGGGATTTCAAAAGAGGTGAAGTCAGTGGGGACGGGTCACTTGTTTTGACCAAAGCGATGAAAGGAGAAGGTCTGTGAGCTGCGTGGGCTGACGTCAGCAGAGAAAATGGGGGTCGGGCATAGGAGAGGCCGCCTTGTATGAAAGGCAGGCCAGGGCCAGGAGGGCCGGGTAAGGCAGGCTCGGGGTGAGGGTGTAGGCAAGAATGGAGGGTGTGAGGGTGTGGATGGGCGGCAGGACCAGCCAAGCACGGGGAACAACAGAGGGCTGGACAATAGCCTGGTGGTGGCATGGAGTTTAGCTGAAGCAGCCCAGGACAAACTCCCCGCCATAAGGTCCCCATGCTTTCTCACCTCCCCATCTTCCTGTCAGGGCTCCAAGCACCCTTGTCAACATGCAGTCAGGTTAGGGGACACTTCCAACTTCTATCTGCTCCTGGCTGAGTGACATGCCGGCTCTCCAGATCAGCTGCAGGGCATGCAATGTGGGACAGAGCAGCTGGTGGCAGGCACCTGGGGTCAGGCAGGCAGCAAAATCACAGCTTTGGGGTGTTCCTCAGGCACGAGGCCATGACAATTGGTGTCCATGCCAAGATCAGAGTGTTGGCCTGGGCTCCTTAAAGACTGTCCACCTGCAGCCCCTGGTTGAGACTGGATCTGGGTGCCCTCCATGTGGCCGAGCCAGTGCAAGCAGATAGGAGGCCACAGAGAGAAGGCAGGGGCGTGGGGGGCTGTTACACCTGTTCAGAGAGGAGGAGGTGAATTTAAGAGAGGAAAGGAAGTGGGGACAAGGGGAGAGTGTCCTTTCCATGGCCATCTCGGCCTACCTATGTGCCCCATCCTCCTCCGAGGTTCCTGTGGACCCTTCTGCTACCTCCTGCCACCTTTGCTGCTTGGCAGAGTCTCCAGGTCACTGCCCACCCAGCCCAGGGCTCTGACTGTCCTGCTGGCTCGCAGCTTCTCCCCATCCCACTAGGGACCAAACCGCGTCAGGGTTTGGAGGGTGTCAGATTGCTCCCTATTCCTCCCCATTCCCTCCAGACACCCATTTGAGGTCCCAACACACTTGCCAGGAGCAATCTGGAGGAGGCTGGTCTGGACTGACTCCCGCTCCACTGGTCAGAGGCCGTGAGTTTGGTTTTATCATCAAAGAGTCCACTGCCTGCCTCCATCCTTTTGTGCAAAATTATATTTAGTCTTGCCAGGGAGATTGCTGGGTTGCCATAAATTCTCCTTGCTATCGGAACAAGATAAGGGATTGAAAAGGTCATGTAGAGGGCAGACATCAAAGCGGGCAAGTAAAAGGATCTGAAACCATGTCCGCCCACCTCGGGATCCCTCTGCGTCATGGAGTCCTAAGCCCACTCTGTACAATAATCATGACAGCTACCAAGATTTCTGGGGTGCTCACGTCCCCTTGTGAAACCCCACTTCACAGCCAGTCGACATGGGCCTGTGCCTATGCCAGTGTCTTAAAAATAGGACCGTAGCGGAAGCATATTTGCAGAGGAGATGGAGTTACAAACCAAAGAGAAATGTCTGGTGAAGAGCCTTGAAAACGAGTGGACGAAGGCCGCGGCCGGGCCGCCGTGGAGGGGATCTGCCTCGCGGCTTCTGTAGTTTCACTTCTGAGAAGGTGGCAAGGCTCTTGGCTTTGGGGGAAGAGACCATGTATGTAAGGAATTGAAGCAAAGAGTGCTGTGGGACTGGTAGGAAAGTTTATGGCCACAGTCTGAGAGAGGGCGCCCTGAAGAGGGTCTAGCAGCCTGTCCCAGAGGCTAAGGTCATGGGAGGAGGACTTCGGGGTCTGCTCCAGCACCGCTCAGAAATCTCTGCCCTGTGGGAGGAAATTGGACAGCTGAGGGGGACGAAGGTTAAAATCTCAGAATACAGAGGAGTGAGGCTGGCGAGTTCAACTTCCAGGAGCAGTTTGGGGGCTGGTTCTCACGGGAGGGGACCCGGGGCTACTGTGCCCTGGCGCTCAGCCCACTGAGCTGCTCAAGAAGCAGTACCGTCAGGAGGTGGAAGGGACAGGACGAGGGCAGGAGGAAACAGCAGCCTGGGGTGCACCTAGGCCTGCCCCACAAATCGGTGGCCCGAGAGCTGAAACTTGCCTCCCAACTCCTGCCCCATCACAGTGGACACAGATGTGACCTCAGAATCTGCCCCACGCAGCGCCCCAGGCAGTCCCTGGCCACTGGTCAAGGGTCAGGTGAGCCCATCTCACCGTCTCTCATCCACTGGCTCCTCATAAGACATGCAGGCAGGAGGGGAGCCTCGGTCCTTTGCTCCTCAGCCACAGCCTGGCCTGGGCCTGGCCCCTCTCTCTGGGGAGGAGGGGGGCAGTGCATCGAGCCTGAGCCAGCTCAACGCCCCCTCTGCCATAGCCTTCCCACTAGGCCGCCTGCCCTCACAGACGTCACATCGCTCCCTCGTGCAGGCTCTTGGCCAGGCTGTTGGCCTGAGAGCCAAGGGCCAAGTCTGAGAGCTGACCGCCTGCGATCTTCTCTGAAGGAAGACCAGCTTGGCCCTGGATCCTCCTTCTGCTTCTGAGCGCTCTGCAGTTCCCTTTCCTCGCCTGCGTTGCCATCCCCTCACTTGCTTGAACCCTGTGTCTAGGTACCTGGATACATCTGTAGAATTCCAGCAGGGTTTTCTCTGTTTGGTCCAGCGCCAGTCACAGCTGGACATTATCCTGACATTCACACAAAATGTTCATGTTGATCAACAAAGTCACCCTGTTTCAAATAATGAACCCTGATGACTCATTTTAAACAGGATTTATTTTGTAAGGACTCCCACAACATGTAATAATTTATAGGATGTGTCCACAGCACTAGGCGGTGTCCACCTATAGTAGGCAGCCCTGGCTCAGGACCACACTGGTGACACCGCAGCGCTAGGGATGAGATAGTAACAGTGATAAAGTACACGAGGCTACTTCTCTTCACGTTCTGTGTGTTCAGAGGCCAAGGCTTGGGGCACGTGGGTGGCTGGCCTATGGCCGCTTGGAAATGATCCTAGAAGCAGGATGAGAGCCCCGGGATCCCAGGGGCAGAAGTCCAGCAAGCCTCCCCGCCTGCTGACCCCTTGTGCTTGGCCCCCAGTGCCCATCCCAATCTGCGTCCTGTCTTTACTTGCTGCCTGGCCTGGCTAGTCCAGCAGCCTTGTTCCTGCTGTAACACGCGTGCTCTGAAACATGCTAGCATGTGCTCACAGCGTTTGTGGAAGAGCAGCTATGTTAGGGGACTCCCCAGGAAGAGAGGCAAGGAGAACTTAGCCACTGGTATTGATGGCTTACAGGGTTCCATGGGACGTGCCTTCCCCTTCATCACGGCCAGGCACCCCCCAAAGGGGCCAAGGGAGGAAGGTCCACACCAGGGCTGGTGGGAGGAAAGTTGTATCCCAATGGGGTCCAAGAAGGGAATACACTTGAGAATTTGGCTGGCAGGGACTCACGGGGCCACTTGAGTCCTCAGGGGACTTACACACTGGGGCAGAAGAGCAAAGGGCACTGGGTAATGGTCACGATCTATGCAGTGGTTCCCAACCAGGGAACATATGGCACCATCTGGAGAGAATTTCGGTGTCGCACTGTGTGGGAACTGCTACCGGCACCCACTGCTACCCACCAGTGGGTAGAGGCCAGGAATGGGCCTGAACACCTTGCTGTGCAGGGATGCCCGAACGTCACAACACTGAGCTCGAGAAACCCTGAGAGGTCACCAAGAGCTTGGATGACCCAATAAGTCACCCTTCAAACTGGCACTTGTCAGTGGAATGGGCATTGTTAACAAATGTGGTGGGACAGAGGCCCTGACCAGGGCAGAGTGAGAGTCCTCGGACAGGGGGCCTGACCTGGGCCTGCACGACGTGAGGAGAGGCCCGGGCGGAAGGGCCTGTGGCCATTGGCACAGGGTGCTGAGGCGAGAAGCCCACCAGGTCAGAAGGCCTCCAGAATGGGGAGGCTGGGCTGCCTGAAGTTGGAGACAAGCATAGCCAAGGAAAGCAGGGCCTCATGGGACACCAGGCGGGTCATCCACAGATACAAATAAACAGGACCGGGCTCTGTTTGGCTGAGAGTAGTTCTTTTCAAGAGTAGAATGGACAGTGTGTGGTTTATAGTCACATGTAAATGCTGAATATTTCTCAGCTATGTCTCCTTTTCAGGTCGGGGATGGCCAGTGGGTTTCATGTCCTTTGTAACTCTGATGGGCTGTTCCCCTGTCAGACCAAGAGGAGGAGACCCCACTGTGGCTCAGTGGAAAAGAGCACAGTGACTAATACGAAGTCTTTTGTGGAGCCAAAAAGGGTAGCAATGGGCCTGCAGGCCATACCTGTGCCACCCTTCGAGGGGCCTTGCTCTTGGTTCTGCTCAGAGTTGGGGTTGAGAAGGCATGAGGTCTCAGGCCTCTAATGTTTTTATTTAGGCCACTGCTGTACTGAGGCTGGGGGTCAGGGTTATGGTTAGGAAGATAGCCCAAGCATCTCCCCAGGACAGTGACGTGTTTGTGGGTGAGTAGGATTCACGTATGTGAGTCATCAAGAACAGGGAGCAATGCAGCCTACAACAGTCAGTGCTCTCTGCATGGTGGAGCCTGTCCTCTGCCAAGGACAGAGGAAGTGGCTTGGGACAGAGTGGGCATGGTGGGTGGGAAGCAAGACAGAAAGTACGTGGGCTCCTGTGGCCCAGCTGATGACTTCTTCCTGTGTTTTTTCAGGGCGAGAGATGGTGGGACCCACGCTGCCTGGATACCCACCCCACATCCCCACCAGCGGACAGGGCAGCTATGCCTCTTCTGCCATTGCAGGCATGGTGGCAGGTAAGGGAGAGGCTGGCTGGAGGGGACTATTGTAAGAGGAAGTGTCAGCTAAAGGTGGAGCGAGAGGGAACAAGAAGGAGGGGTGTCCCATGCATAGACTTCTGGAAGGACACTGGAGGGTAGACGGGAAGGTCCACCTTTGTAATCACCTGGAAAAGAGATTCTAGCGCAGTCCCAGCCACTTAACTGTCCCTAACTTGGCCTCCCCTTCTTCTCAGATGCTCCCATATCACCTGCCATGGCGACAAAGGGGCGGCTGAGGCAGACAGCTGGTCAAATCCAAGCTCTACCCCTTCCACCCATTCCAGGAGCCCCAATGGAGTGTGCTTGGGGCTGCAAAACTCTAGGGGCCAAACATAGCCCAGCCTGTAAGCAACCTGTGGTCACCCAGTTACTTAATGCTGGTGACTCTTGGTTCACCTTTCTGTAATCTTTGAATATGGATGGTGTTGGAGATGGTGATAATGATGATGGCTGAAATACAGCCCCCTTCACATCCCACACTCATGGACCCTGTGTGGGCAGAGTCCATTGCAGCTACTCCAGAGGTACTGCAGAGTGTGACATGAACTGGGAGCATTGCTTCATACTCATCCAGGCTATCCTGCAGTCTTGCCTGTCAGTCATTCGGTTTCTTTGTCCACCAGCATGGTCATCACCCAACGGTGACCCATGGTCTCAAGGTCTGGACAAGCAAGGAGGACAAGGAAGTTTTCTTGGGGCGAGTGTCTCTCTTAGGAACCACACAAGAAGTGTGGACAGGGTAGAATCAAGCCATTTCCACCGCCCAGAAGGCCCGAGGACCTGGAGCTTCTAGAAGGGGCTCTGGATCCGGGCATCGGTGACTCCCATACCAGCCCTGGGCCAGCCTCCCAGGCCTGATCCCAGAGACAGTGCCATCACCCAGGCCTGCTCCCTGTCCCACTCCCCACCCTGGACTGTCTCTGCCAGCCACCCACGCTGGTGCCCTGTGCGAGGGGGGCGGGGCTCCTGGGCAAAGGGAAGGGAGGGCTTGGAGGGCTCTGCGCTCCCTGGGAACCTGCTGAGCTGGCACTTGTTGCTGCCTGGTTACCGTGGCAATGTGCTTAATGCAGCGTTGAAAATACAGAATACTGACTCCTCTCTCTCCCTCCTGGCCCCACTCCCTGCCTCCCTCCCTTCCTCTCCTGGAGCGTGAAATGAGATTGGTCAAGATAAAAAAGGAAAAGATTCGGTTATTTTTTTAAGAGTGTGGATAATGGGGCCTCTCAATCAAAATCCCAGGCTCCAGTCAGCTCCCCCATCCCCCTTCCAACCTCTCCACCTTTCCTTGCCGCCTGCTTAGAGGGGAGGAAGAAACATAAAGCCCAGCTCCTCTCTTAATTATGTATCATCCCGGGAGCAGGCCCAGGGCAAGGGGTTCCGGGGGGTCAAAGTCGAAACATGGGGTAGCTGGGAGACGTGGGCCTTTCATCAAAGGCCCCCAGGTTGTTTCCAGAATGACTTCACCCTGAGTGGGTGTCAAGAAAAATGGCACAGCCACACCATCCACTGCAAGTGGGTTGCAAAAGGAAGGGGCCCTGCTTTGTGTGGTGGGTTGGCTCTCGATAAGTTACATACAAATTTGTCTTCAGAAAATGTAGTACTACTGAAGTGTTTCACCCAGTTCCTAGGAACTCCATGGTGCAGAAGAATTCTTAAGGAGTTTTTTTCATAGAAAAATTATTTGTCCATCTCTTGCCAGTGGCACAATCTCCCGGTTGACTGAATGGGGATTCTTTCCACTAGATCAATAAACCTTCATTGAGCACCTATTATGTGCTACGTACATAATAAATGCTCCAAGCAACGTATGCCAATGACAGTCTTTAGTCAGTCACGGAAGGAAGGAAGAGATCATTTATTAAGACCTTTTGTGTTCCTGGCTATCCACAGATGTAACTTTATTTCTTATTTACCATTCCCATGTGCTTGGGGAGCTAGTATTATCCTAGTTTTATAAAGATAAGGAAACAAGCTTAGGAAAGCAGAGTTGTGTGCTCAGGGCCATAGCCGCACTACCTGGCTGAGTTAGTATATTGATTTCACACCTAGGGCTCTTTCTGCCACCCACCACACCGGACACAAAGACGCCAGCTCTAGGAGAGCAGCCCGGAACAGGACAGGACACAGACTTCTGCTTTGCCTTCTAATTATTGTTGTTGTTGTTCCTGCCCCACTAACACTCTCATACCTGTTCTGGAGCTGAACCAACAGCTCCAGATAGCTTGATCCATCCACCCACCCATCTATCCACCCACCCACCCACCCACCCATCTATCCATCCATCCACCCACCGACCCACCCATCCACTCATCCATCCATTCATCTATCTTTACACACATTTTCATACATCCATACATATCATCCATCCTTCCATCCATCCATTTATCCATCCACCTATCATCCACCAATCCATTCATCCTTCTATCCATTGCCAACAACACTTGCTGGTGAATTGGCTATAGGCATTCAAAAAAAGAGGAACGAGGATGACACCTGGGTTTGGGGCTTGGGAAAATGCATGGGTGGTGGTGGCAAGTGCAAGTGGGGGAGACTAGGAGAGAGAGAGGTAGAGTGTGTGGAAGGTAGAAATCAAGAGTCGTTTTGGGCCAGGTTAGGCTTGAGACACCTCCTCTGTACCCAGTTTAGTAAGTCAGCAGGCATGGCATGTGTCCCAAGTCAGGAGACCATCCTGGTGAGGGCACACATTTCAGCCTGTTCAGAGCTGTTATTGAATGTGAAGAGTTAGACAAGATCGGCCAAAAGAATGTGGGTGAGAATCACAGAAAGCTCACACACCACAGCCAGGCTCTTTAGCACTTGGAATTCTCGCAGGGAGGAAGCCAGAAGGAGAGTGAGGAGGAGAGGCCAGCGGGTCGGGATGCGGTCCTGGAGAGGGCATGGTGGGCAAGTCAAAGTCACTAAGAGATTCAGGGTGGTGGACACAGAAGTGGCCACTGGAATGACCGGGTAGAGGCTATGGGGATTTGGGCCATCAGCCTGACACAGGGGCATGAGGAGGTGAAGGCAGCAACCATGCAGCAGAGATAGATGCTGGCAGCTGAGAGGGGTGGGGGGCTTAGGGAGAGGGTTTTTTAATGTGGGGATAACAGGAGGCGTTTGCTGGCTGAAGGGAGTGATGGGCTAGAAAGGGAGAGACAGAGTTAACGGAGAGGAGCAGGGATCCAGGCTCAGAGCCAAGTTCTTGGAACGGAGCAGCAAGGGCACGCCTTTCCTGTGTATGGGGACACCCACAGGACAGGTGTGGGAAGGTGCTATACTGCCTATCAAGTCCCGCCCGCCCCTACCCCAGCTTCTCTGTGACTGAAGCAGACGTGTGTTCATGTGTTCGAGAGTGAGTGAATAAGTGGCAAAACCAGAGGGCACGCACACTCCATTTCTGCCTCTCTTCCTTGTCCCTTAGAGCAAGTGGCATTGGCTCTGGGTGGGGCATAGGCATGCGGCACAGGGCAGACTGGTTTCCTCCATGGATGTAGTAAACCAGGGAGGTCTGGGCTACATGGGGCAGTTCGCATTGTGGGGAAAGAGCTGGAATAGGAGCTGGGGTGTTTTGGCTGGCTCTCAGTGCAGACGTGGCCTTGGGCTGTCATTCCCTCTGTGCTTAGCAGGCTCTTCATTTGGGAAACCAGTGGTTGGGTCAGATCATTTCTTTCTTTCTTTGCTTTTTCCTCCCTCCCTCCTCTCTTTTACACATTTGTTTTGTGAGCCCAAGTTGAGTTCAGGGACCTGCTCTGTTCCTGCCCTGACGTCCTCCCCTCCCCCTCCCCCTCCTCACTCCCACCCACTCCTGCACAAATGCCTCCTTCCCAGGTCAGGAAGCAGCCCCTCCAACCCCAACCTAGGCTTTAACATTGTATTCTGGCACCTGCTTAATGGGAAAAGAAGAAAGGCCAGCACTCCTTGACTGTTTCTTGCACAGCAAGCATGGTGCCAAATATTTAATGTGCATCATCTAACTCAGCCCTCACGAACCATTTGTCCCTTCCTACAGATGAGGAAACCAAGGCTCAGAGGAGTGAAGTGACTTGCCCAATGTGACACAGCCAGGAAGTGGCCAGGCAGTTTCAGGCCACAGTGCCACAGGGGCACTCAGCTCCCAAGAGCATGAGTTTCTGAAAGGCAGCATGGACACTGGTGGAACCAGGGTCAGCAGGAACCTGGAACTCAGAGCCAAGAGGCTTAAGGTGGCTCTGCTCTGCTGCCTACGGTGTGACCTGGTCCACCTGGACGTGCTCTGCCCGCCCCTCTCTGTACGCTTCACGGGAGGGCTGCGACAGCAGGGGCACAGTGGTCATGCCTACCTGACCCCGTGGCTATTTAAGGGCATTCTTAAGTCATTTCTTTGGAAAATAATTCTTCGGTGATGCCAGAATCCAGTCACAGAAAGAAGCGATCTGACTTGTTTTGTGTAAATTCACACACTGAGTTTGCTTGAAGTGGCAGAGTTGGGACGGGACAACAAAGCCCTCAGCCAAGTCCCAGGACAGGTTCCCGGCAGCCCCCACCCCCAGCACCTCCCCACTCCTCCCTAACAGACATGGGGGGAGGGGGCGGGGTGGGTGAAGAGACTGCACACTGAGTGGTTCCTTCCACAGAGTCCCCTGGCCCTGGCCCCTCTGCAGAAGGCCCAGGCCACAGTAGCAGTGCTTAAGGCATGGGCCCTGGGGTCACAGAATCCACAGGTCCCCAGCCTATCCTTTACCTGGGGAATACAGTGACATCCACCTCTGGGTTCCTCTGGGTTCCTGAGGACAGGGCTTGCAGTACCTGGCAGGAAGGGCACTGCCCAAGGTGTGCTGATGAAGGGCCTGAGGGCTGCGGGGGCCTTCTGAGCTCCCATCAGGCTGCCTTGGCTCCTCGGGTGTTATTTGCTTGACTCGTCAGCCCCGCTCAGCCCTGTCCTCTACCCAGGCACCATTTCGACGCCCACCTCACCTCTCGCCCTTGTGTCCCCAACAGGAAGCGACTATTCTGGCAACGCCTACGGCCACACCCCCTACTCCACCTACGGGGAGGCCTGGCGCTTCCCCAACTCCAGCCTGCTGAGTAAGTCCTGGGGTGGCCCTCTGCTATGCAGGGCGCTGGGGTATGAGGCTGGGCGGCCAGTTAGGCGAGGGTCTGGGAGACAGGGTCACGAGTGGGGTCACCTGGCCAGAAGGTGGTGCACCAGATCAGGTCGTCCTGTTCAGGGAAAGAGGGCGGGAGAGAGACGTCCCTGCACCTTCTCCCTCCTGCTGCCACGTCTACAAGATCTTGTTCTGAGATGGACCAGGGCTCAGGCCTCCGGAGGCCCAGGTAGATAGGAAGTCTCAGGGTGGATGCCTTGCCTTCAGGGGCTGGCAGTCCAGCAGCAGCAGACATCTGCGGGTGCCCTCTGTCCCCTGCCTGGGAGTGTGCCATGTGCACACATGGGCCACCTAAGGAGTGATAAGTGCTCGTGATGCAGCAGGAGACCCCTGTTCCACCACCACCCTGAGGGTTGGCTTGGAGGCAAACAAGCTTCAGGGTCCTCCTACGTCCACGGGGCCCTCAAACCCTGGCCCCTTGACCATCAGATGCCAAATCCTTTGGCTCTGGGAAGGAAGATTCTGTGACCTTGCACCATTCAGGGAAAGCTGGGAGACCCCCAACGGTCCCCCAGTGTGCATGGTTATGGGGGTCACAGCAATCGTGGAGGAGGGGCGAGAGCCCCTTTCTCATTCAGGCCAGAAGTTCAAAGGGGAGGCAGCGGAAGAACCTGGGCCAGGAGCCGATCAGATGGGCCGGGTGGATGAATAACCTGCACTGTCCCAAGGTCTGCGGAGCCAGGCGGCTGTGCTGCAACCCTCCTCTGACCAGCAATGCTGTTATTTTTTGGTGTGTCCAGGTTCCCCCTACTATTACAGTCCCACGCCAAGGCCAAGCGCACCACCCACCACCGCCACAGCCTTTGACCACCTGTAGTGGCCACGGGGCAGCTGGAGGACCCGGCCGGGGACGGGCCCCAGAGAGTCGCAGAAAGGAATCTTTATTTATTACACAGAGACCATGCAGGTCCAGCCTCACGGTCACTCCCTGTGTGGTTGGCTTCAAGACCCATGAAACGCAGGACAACTCTGCAGAGGCCCCGTCCTCCAAGATTCCTTTGTGGGAAAAAGAGTCTCACCCGAGAGATGCAGACAAGGGACGTGCAGACAAGGGGAGACCAAGCGCTTGAGAGGGATGGCAACCTGGCCCAGGGTGCCTCCCTGGCTCCACCAACAATGTGCCATAGCGGTCCCAGGCTGTCAGCACTCTGTACAACCCACGCGCCACGGCCACTGAGGGTCCCTTCCTCGGCTGAAGCCCCTCCTACACCCCCGTCTTGGCCATGGGCTGAGCTCTGGGTCCCATCAATCTGAAGCTCCAGTCTCCGTCAAGGGGCCTTCCAGCTGTTGCCATGCACCAGCATGCCCTGCCTGTCATCCCACGGCTCGTCTCAGAAACCAGACCCTCACAGCTGCAGACAGACTCTTCAAAGGGCCCAGCACAGAGCAGGCCGAGTTGCTGGGGATCTGTGTCCCTCCAATAGCCTTGCCACAGTCCCAGACCCCAACCCCTAAACCCAAGGATACCTGCAGCCACCCACCAGCCATGCCAGCTCCCTCTCAGCCCACAGCTCCTGCCCTAGGCCTGACTATAAGTACTGCAGATGCAGCTCTGCTGGGCCCAGCTCCCCTCTGTCCACATCTACTTGAGCATCTCACCAAATTGTCCGCGTTGGGCTTCTCTCCTTAATGCTTCTTTCTTTATTAAGGACCACTCACCATTGCCACTCGATTCAATAAACCATTACCCTGTCTCAGACCTTGGGCTTGTCTGGGAAGGGGTGAGGCACTGGGCTCTCACTTTGGGGCCAGGGTGGACAGGCCATCTAATGCCCAGAAGCCCTCTGCCCCAACACACTGAACACAAGCGCACCAACGACTCCACGCTTGGACGCCTCCATCTCCTAGTAGATGCAAGGATAACATAAGCACAGGGCGCAGCCCCAGGCCAATCATGGCCACCCAAGTGGTCACTATTAAGAGGGTTGTAGGGAGGCTGGTGAAGGCGGGGATGGTGTTGCACAGAAACAGTCATGACCTGCGGTGTGATGGGGGAGGGAGAAGATGTTTACTGGGCTCTATTGTGCCAGGTGCAGTGTGCAGGCCTCATACCAGTTTAGGTGGGGTTGGTCCCCATTTTACATGTAGAAAGACTGAGGCTCAGAAACAATGAAGTCGCTTGCCCAAGGGATAGCTTGGGCTCAGTCACATCCTGCTACCATAAGTCTAGCACCTCAACCCCACAGCACAGGGCCCTGGCCAGGCAGCTGGAGGGGAACTGTGGAGAGGCACCAGGTGGCAGTGCCCAGATCGGGGAGGGAACCCATAGGAACAACCTCTAGAAATTTCAGAGAACAAGGGGACATGTACCGAGGTGTTTGGCTCCCAGGGGCTATGTGATGTCTGTGTGGAATCTATGTGGGACTCCAGTAACAAGGGGCCAGGCTCTATAGCTGGATAGAGTCAGAAGAGGAGTCCTCACCCCAGCATACCCAGCATCCAGTGGCTCCAACACTGGAGGCAAGAGAGGCCAGGGGCACTTACCACAGATGGCATAGAGCCACAGGGTGAGGTTCCCTCCCACAAGGGAGCCAGTACCTGTGTCTCCAGGGCAACCTGAAATGAGGCTTGCCCTTCAACAACAGGCTGCCCTCTGCCACAAACCGGGAGGGAGACTGGCCCCCATTGTACCTAAGGCCCCAAGACAGCCCATCTGGCTCTGGGCCACAGTGAACCCCACCCGAGAGTCACCTTTATGGAGATGCAGGGCACCCAGGGAGCCCACAGAGCAACGTCGGAATGCTGGTGCCCCTGGCCAGCTCTCTCCAACCCCTGAATGACAAAGAGACTTGGGCTGTGCTGCGGGTGACATGGTTCAGAACTCCCCTTCCTGCCCATCCTGTACCAGGGACACACTCAGCCCTGGGACAACTGAGGCAGGGGGGTTAGTGCCACAGCCAACAGATGGGCCTGCTGAGGGCTCCCCTCTCTTCTTCCTCCACACACGCACACACGTACATATATGCAAACACATGCACATATGTAAATACAGAAAGACACATACACACATGCACACGCATACATATGCACACATGTGTGTACGTGCAAGCACACAGGCATGCATGCGCACACATGTGCACATACACATATGTGTGCATGCGTGCATATACAGAGACACATATGCACACACATGCATGCATACATGCACACACACGCAGGCCATCTCTGGCATCCCTGTCCTGTAGGAGGAGGGGTATGGCTCCCTCCCAGCCTTCCTCATCCCCAGGAGCATGACAGCCCTTCAGGTAGCCTCAGTGTCTTTCCGTGGTAAAGCTTGTCCACACCCATTTTCCTCTTTGGACATTGGCCCCATTTTGCACCCGGGGAAACTGACAGTGAGAGGCAACTTTCAAGGTCATTCAGAGGATCTGGGACCACAGCCTGAGTACTGTCATCTAAGGCCTCCAGTACCTGGAGGCGGCCATGCTTCTGCAGAGGCCTCAGGCCCTTGTGGGGAGGGACAGAGTTACTGGCCACCTAGGGCGCTTTCGCCAGCTCCCAGCGGCAAGTTGTCCTGGGTGAGGTCTACAGGTCAGCGTAGGTCCAGGAGGAGTGCCGGGTGACCCTGTTTCCCACCATCCTTGCCTCTGAGTCCCCCAAGTTGTCTTTACAGTCGAGAGGCACTGCCATCTGATGCTGTGCCCAGGTTGCCTGTCACCTTCTGCAGCACTGACCAAGCCAGGCTGATAGTGGCTAATTCTGGTGAAAGCATGGTCCCTGTCCCACAGAGTATCCACCAGCCCACCTCCCACCTTCCTGTCTTCACCTCTGTTGGTTTATCCCAGTCCCTCTTCTGTTGTGTCCCAAGCAATCATGCCCTCGACCACCTTCCTAGAGGCCTTAGTGCCTACAGGGTGCACCCTCCCTCCATCCCCTTCTCTCTGGCTGCTCGTCCTATTACCTTCTTCCCTCCCCTGGGTCCCTGGGAGACTGGGGACACCGCACTGGGGATGTCATCTCCTGGTGGCAGAAACCCACCCCTCCACCTCCCCTCATACGGACTCCCTGGAGGAGGCTAGAAGCACAGGCCAGGCCAGTGCGGTAGGTCAGCACCCAGGGCCAGAGCCCAGTCGCACAGAGGCTGCAGGGGGCAGGGAGGATGTGTGGTGGGGGCCCCTTCTGGGGGCGGGAAGTGGCCATTGGGTGGATAGGGGCAGCTGCTCCATCTACAAGGGTGGCAGCGGGCCAGGCTGGGGAGCCAAGGCGCCTGGCCGCGCCTTCCGCGGGGGGTGGGGTGGGGGGAGGTGGGACACGACATTTCCTGCGAGTGAAGCAGACTGTGCAGCGTGGAAATTGGCTCTTTCTGAGCCAGCGGCGCTACTGAGAGTCGGGCCGGGCTGCGGGAGGCGCTGCCCCTGGAGTGCACGGAGCAGCCATGTGCTGAGAACTCATTAGGGATAAATCAAACCAGCACCAGCGAACCAGCCCCCAGCGCGCCGGATCCCCAGGCCTCCCCCAGCTCAGGCCCCCCGGCTCAGGGCTACGCATGCGCAGAAAGCCAGGGACGCCTGGGACGGCCTGTGCGGTTACAGATAAACGCTGGTTTGCTGGTTTTATGTTTGTTTGCTTTGCGGGGGCGGGGGGGGGCGGTGCATTGGTAGTAGGCTTAACATAGGCCTGGCTGAGACCCCCCCCTCTCACACTGGTGCCCCCACCTATGCTCCTGGGGACATAGGCCCAGTCTACCAGCCACACCAGGGACCTTACAGCAGCAGGGAAGAAGCTGTTTGCAGGGATGAGCCCATCTGAGTGGAAGCTCACCGCCCGTGGAAGGGGAAGAGGTACCGAGGAAGGGGAGTGAGGCCCAGCTAGTCAAGGGAGGGGCTGGTACCCCTGCCTGCCATTCCAGGTGCTGAGCTGTGGGGGTCATTGGACCCTGTCAGTCACTGTCATCATAAGCAGCCAGACCATCAGATTGTCACCTTTTCCCCTGCCTCCTGCTAAAGAGTCTGGGCCAGGAGTGGATTGGTGACGTGCCCCATGACCTCCCCAGAGATGACACCTCAGGGCCCCGAGATTCCTCAGCTGTGAAATGCCAGGCTCTGGCCAGGATGACGTCCACCCCGAACACCTGGGTCAGTGAAAGGCAACGCAGCCTCATCTGGCTGGTTCAGGTATGAAGCCCTCATTCTCCCAAACCTCCAGGTAATTTTCCACTCAACACCACAGGCCAGAACCATGTTCTCACATTCAGGATCCGGTCTCTGTCTGGGGGGGTGGGTGTCCTGGGTGCTGCCTCAGCTACAAGTCGTAGCCAGGCACCCAAAGGCTTCCAGGCTGGCACAGCCCCCAGAGCTCACCAGCCAGTTCATATAGGCTAGGCACCAGAAGTCACGCTCGTTCATTCATTCATTCTTTTATAAGTCTTTCATGAACTACCCACTATGTGCCAGACCTTGTGATAGGCACCTAGGGGACAAGACGAAGCCAATCGGATTACATCCTCCACAGAAATGAAGCAAAGCAAAACCCCCGCTGAGCTTAGAAACGAGACTTTCACGAAAGTCACTTGAGAGCAGAGTAGCAAAGCAATGACAGGCGTAGAAGGGGGAGATGAAGTGCTGTCAGAGTCGATGCCACTCGCAAAGCCCCTCAGGCCCCCCAGGCCATTCTCCGCCTCTCTCATGTCCTCATGTCCAAGAAGCAGCTGCTGGGGACCAAGAGCAGACTCTAAACCTCAGGACTAGTTGGACCATCTTCCTGAAAAAGGGCTTTTCTCTATGTTCCTGTGTCTCCAGGGCTATAAGGAGGGCGTGAGACCAGAAGATGCAAAATGTACCATCTTTTCCCAAGCATTCCCCAGCCTGGGCCCAGACAGGAGCTGGCGCCGAGCTCCTGGCTTTGCTCAGAGCCACCGCTTTGCTCAACAGTGAGTGTGGGACGGGAAGCCTGGGGCCTTGAAACAGGCCAGAGCTGCCCCTCCCTGTGTGATCTGGCTGGTCCCCCTTGTCCCCATCTCAGTGCCCCCTCACCAAGCTGAGGCCAGCCTAGACCCCAGACCTCAGGTCCAAGTTGCTGGAAGGAAAGAGGGAGGAGGGTCCTGGGTGAAGAAGTGGGAGGTGGGGGCCCTGCTGGCTGTGAGTCCTAGGTCTGGGCTCTTCCTTCCCATAAACTCAGGCCCAGAGGTGGTGACAGTGGTGAGGCCTTGGGTACAGGCCTCACCGCCCTGACCCCTTATCCCATCTGCTTTTCCTTCAGCTCTCCTTGGAGGGTAGACAGAGGGTCTGCAGGGGTGGAAACATAACGGAGGGGAGCAGGTGCCACCCGGCAGCCAGCCTGGGTAGCTGGGAGTGGGCGCAGACCCAGGCCCAGGCTCAGACCCATCTGAGCACGTCGCCTGCTGAGAAGCAGAGTCGGGTGAGGGGAGGGCGGGGAGGTGAATAAATAATAGGAAATAAAACTTCATGAAGCAGAAAATAAAAGGCAGATTATACAGATGTGGCAATTTGAAGGATCATTGCCTCTGTCCTCTTTTAACTGCCGCATCTGGAGTTCTGAAGCAGCATACCGTCTCCCCACTTTGCCAGGTCTCCGCCTGGTTGGAGGCCCCCACGGGGATAGCACCTCCAAGGGCTCGGCCGCTGGCATCTCCTCACATCCACGCTGCTGCCCAGCCTGGGCAAGCCTGAGGGGCCGGGTGGTAGGTGAAAGTGGGCCAGGTGTTTCAGGGTGCAGCACTGAGCGGGTGTGGCTGTGGCTGTCTGCGAGAGGGCAGAGGGTAGGCAAGGCCGAGGCTGGTCCTGGGAGCGTGCATGGGAAGGAGCAAGACTGGGTGAGGATTCTGGTAGGGCAGGAGCCCAGGGGGCTGGGACGAGGCATAGCGAGAGCGTGAGGTCTGAAGCTCTGTGTCTTCATGCGGGCAGCTTCTTTCTCATCTTCATCAAAATTCACTTGTCAGGCCTCAGCTTGACGCTGTGCCAGGTGCTGCACAAACAGACATGGTCCTTGCCCTTAAGGAATTTCCAGCCTAAGACACACACACTGACATTCTGTTTATCTTGTTTTAAATATTAATGTATTCTCCCACCTTGTTCCACAGAGGTTTTGAGACAACTCATAGGAAATGCACACAGTGAATCAATCAAATCCGAGGGAGAAACAAAGCGTCAGGAACAAAGCAACATGAAGTGGGGGGTCTGGCGGCCAGGGCAGCTGCAAGAGACTGCCTGTGGGCCTCAAGTGTCTTGGTGGCCAGGTGAAGGGCTCTCTGGTCACTTACCTGGCTCATTTGCTGGATGAGAGAATCCTCGCTTCTCTGTCCATTTACTTCCCAACCCTGCCTGTCACACCAAATGGAGACAAAGAGACCAAACAGCAGAGAGGAGGTGAAGGCCCACTTGGCTCTATTCTGCTCACCGCCCTGGTGCACCATCTCTCAAAGCAGGGGACGGACTGTCACAGGACCATGAATGCAGATGGGAGTCAGAGCAGACAACGCTATGTTCAGACCTAGGTGTGAGAGTAGCACCTGTCCCAACTCGACCATCCCAGGAGGGTTTGCAGAGGGGCCCTGTCCCACGGACAGTTAGAGCTCCAGGTCTAAAATTCAGAACGAAGACAGGGCAGCAGGCTAGGTTGTGAGAGGTCCCAGAAGCTCCCTAAGCTTTGTAAACAGCCCCTCATGGGGAGGCTGAGCCCAGGGGTGGGAGGAGCGAGAGGAGTAAAGACAGAAAACAAACGTGCAAGACAGCAGAGCCAGGAGCACGGGCCGCGCTGGAGCCAGGAGAGTAAGGCTTGAGGCTCATGGTTCTACTCTAGGTGTCAGCCCTGGACAAGGCCCTGGGAATGCAGCGGAAACCAGCCTACCTTTCCTACCTACTCTCCCGGGAGCAGGGAGTAGGAAAGGAGGAGAGGCGAGGGGAGGGAGGGAGTTACAGATTCACTGTGAGGGAGAATAGCTGGAGAAGAGGGCTCAAGGAAGGCTTCCTGGAGGAGGTGGCATCTGGATGTCAGGGAGCATCGCCCCTTCCAGCTCCTGGGAGAACTCGCAATTTCTCTGCTGCTGGTCCCAGTCCCCATGCTTTGGTGGGTTTGCCTCCAGCCACCCCAGTCCCTCTCAGAAAATGAGCTCCGACTGCCTGATGCCCTGTTCCTAGTGGCAGGCTCAGAGACGGGCACATGAGCCAGGCAGGCTGCTCAAAGGAGCCCTACTCTCGGATTTGAGTTTGCAGTCCTCACAGGGCAAATGTTCTCTGTGTGCTAGATTTGCACCCCAAAGAGGGGGTCTTGGGAGCTGCTGAGCCATCATGGTACCAGGAGCGAGCCTCACCTGTACAGAGACCGCCTAGTCACTGAGGCCAGTCAAGGTCCTTTCCTGCCAAAGCCCATCTGAGTTGAGACTTGTGACTTGCAGCATCCAGGCTACAGAGCAAAGTGCAGTGGCACAGCCTGAGAGAAGACTCTGTGTCAGAGGACCCAAAGGGTAGAGGCCCTGCCAGCTCTCCTGCTGTGCTCTTGGATATTTACATGCTTCCCTGATTCCAAGGATCCCCCTGAAGCAAGCGGGATTAGCATCCCATTTTATAGAAAGCAAACCGGAGCATGGGAGGCTAGGAGACTGGCCCAGGGTCAGACATAGGGACAGCAGGGACCCACGCCCAGGCAGTCGACTCTAGGGCCTGCTGCCAAGACCTCATCATGCTGGCCTTGTGCAGGTTGTGAGGCCAAGGGCCAAGGGCCACAGAGAGGGGAGGGACAAGGCTGAGAAGACACTCACTGAGGGTGATCAGTAGCACTTAGGGAGGGTGGTGTTTTAGGGAGGGTGGGGTGGAAGCCAATTTGCCAGGTGTGAACAGGAACCAGGTGAGGGAGGAAAAGAGCTGGAAAGACCACCTTTTTCTTCATGATAGTGATACCTAAAGGTGTTCGCAAGGTAAGATAATGAAGCAGGTAGAGAGTAGGCCCACAGGCCTAGCTGGGACCCCCTGAGGGCGGCAGAGAAGTGGGCAGTGGTGTGCGGGCTCAGGGCAGGGGTCAGTCCCCACAATACAGAGATGCAGGAGCAGGAGAAAGGAAGAGGAAGGGACAGGTAAAGGCGTGAGCCACGGGTAATGGTGAGGGGCCCTCAGGCAAAGGCACTGGCAGCAGGGTGGTGGAGAGGCACCGCCATGGACAGCGTGGCAGTCAGGAAACGGTAAGAGTGAGCACGTGGGGAGTGAGGGAGGAGGGGGCCAGGCGTGGGACCCTCCAGGGCATCCTAAGGTTCCAGGCCACTCTGTGGACTTACAGAAGAGTCTCGCAGACAGCACAGATGGTCTCCAGACCACATTCGGACCCTGCCAGTTGGCCTTGCTCAAGCCATTTCACTTTCTTAAAGCCAGGCCCCCAGGCTGTCTCCCAAGCCATGAGCCAGTCCCTCTTCCACTGGGAAACCACACTCCTGGCCTGCAAGCAAGGGCCTTTCCAACCCTGCCTTAGCCTCCTGTTCCTCTGCGGCCTCCCCTGACCTCCCCTGCCCGCAGCCCAGCTCCTTCCAACCCTTACTTGTTGTCTGCATCTGACTCTGAGCCCCTAGAGGAAGGGACCCAGGCCTGAGCCCTAGAGACCGTTCCCTCTTCCCTAGTGCCTGGTAAACAGACACATGATGTCACCAGCAGAAAGCCAGATGGAGCAGAGATGTGAGAGGCCAGGTGGTTCCACCTGGGGTTCCACCTGGGCCACGGCCCATGGGAAAGGAAGGTGGGGAAGAACAAAGATCAGACGTGGGCCTGTGGGTCCGTCCTGCCCCACACGCAGGGTGGGGGCTGCTTCCACTTTTGCAGGTCACCTGGGATGATCCTGCAAGGCGCTCTAAGCTAGCCCTACAAGCTCCAGAAATTTCTGTCTGCTCATCTGCAGGAAGATGCCATAGTCCCTCCCTTTGCATGGTAGAGATGTGTCCGTATGTGGGAGGCCCCGCCTGGGCCATTCCTGGTTCTAGCGATGGCAGGACAGACTTCCTGCCGGCTGCAGCTAGCTGGACGCCTGGGCCAGGAAGCCAGGGAGATGCAAGCCTGCCACCTGGCGGCCACCTGTCATGACTGCAGCCCACCAACCAGCTGTCCACCCCCCAGGCCTCAGACACAGCAGGCCTGGCAGCCACCACGCCCTGGCTCTGCAGGCCTCTTGTGCCCAGGTGAAAGAGAGGTGTGGTTCCACACGAGCAAGGAAGCACTGAGTATTACACACCCGCACACATGCACACAAACCTCTGCCTTTTATTCTGGTTTTAGAAATTAGAATACATGTTTGGTGAGGTCCCATAACCCACCCAAGACCACCTAGCTACAAGCTTCAGTACTGGGCGGAGTTATGTCCAGCCCAATAACACGGACAATCGGACTCCGCTGTGCTGTTGCCTGCACTGCACAGTTACCCAGAAGGCTTTAGGAGTGCACATCCACACCCAGACCCAGAACCAGTGATCCAAATCCTGCGCGCAGGCAGGAATGTGTCAGCTCACCTTCCCCGCAAGATGAATGTGTCTCTCTGCTAACATCTGGGAACCACAGGGCAGAACTGCCACCTCTGAGAAGTCACGGGTATGTTCAATTCAGTTTTGAACCCCCGAGTACTGGTCCGTAAAAAGTGGCCTGGATCATTTGTGAAGTGAGTAAATGAAGGACCTGGTGAATATGATTCTGAGGTGCCCTCCAGCTTTTGACAGTTTGTAAACGTGTGACTCCTACATACAAACACACAGTGCTCTACACACATGCACAAGAATGCATACACACACGCAGACATGCATATACACAGACACAATCAGATGAAGACACAGAGACACGCAAATACACATGCACACACAGATACACAGACATGCATATAAACATAGGCATACACGACTGCAGGCACACAGACACACATGCAAACGTTGACACTCACAGATACACACTCACAGACATGCATACACAGACACAAATGTACATTTGTAGACACGCATATCTTCACAGACATACGCACACACTCGCAGACACACATACTCGCAGGCACACATATACACTCAGACACGCACACACACGCAGACACACATACACTCGGAGATACGCGTATGCCACCGGGCAGAGGGGAATGCAGCCCGACACCATGCATGTGGTGCTGCTCAGAGCTGCCTGATCCTTCCCCCCTACACACTCGTGCACACCTCCTTCTTTACAGGCCATATTTACTGCACACCCATTGGGTGCTTGGCTCAGCCCCAGGCCCGGTCAGACACTTCTTGTGCCCCCACTTGGGGGCAGTTCCGGCCCCAGGGCTGCTTACAAGCACAGCTGGGAGGAGGGCCGCAGACTGGCTGTGGAGGCAGCCATCAGCCAGCCAGCAGGCTGCAGGCGGCAGGGAGCAGCAGAGGCCCCTCTTGGCAGGCAGCCTGTGGGCACACTTGGGTGAACAGAGACAATGGTGGCTGCTCCTCCAGCCCAGCCCCCTTCCCGCAGGCACGGCCTCGGGTTTGGGAGTGTCCAGACTGCCTGCTCCACCCCCAGGGCAGGCCCAGCTGGGAGCGGCCAGAGGGCGGCTCAAGGCGGGGCGGCAGAGAAGCCTGTGAGCCCATCAGAAGGGAAGGGATCCAGAGGATCCTGGGGATGGAGCTTTAAGGAAGGAGGTGTGGCAGGGATCCGGGCCTCCCTAGGGGTCTGAACCTCCTGCCCAGCTGGCTCTGGGGACACAAAGGCCCCTTGCTCCAGGGCTCCCTGCACAGCTCTGGGAGTCCCCACCCTTTCGGGCCATTGGCCTTGCTCTGTTGGTTAGCAATTGGGCATGAAAGGCAGGCACTCTTGGCCACCTCAGGCACAGGGACACAGGGATGCAGGGATGAGTCTAGGGAAAAAGGGCCCCAGAGCCCTACCCAGAAGGCTGTCCCCTCCGCGGCCTGAGCGACCTTGCTCCCTCAGTCACAGGAGGCCGGCTGAGATCTCCCAGGGCCTGGACCAGTAGGTCACTTGATTCTCCTCCAGGGCCTCTGCTGCCCCAGGCTCTCCCGGAAGCCGAGGGCCCACCACTCTGATTCTCAAATAAAGGCCCAGGAACCATGGCCACTTGGGCTTCTGGAGGGGTGGAGAGTGGCATAGGACCAACTGCGAGTGTAACCAAATCCTTGACCTACACGCCCCCCTCAGGAGTGTCCAGGGACCAGGGCAGCCGAGGACCTGTCACGGGGGCGGGCATAGCAGTACTGGCAAAGCTCAGAGCAGGAGCCTGTCCTCCAGCAGAGGTGGGGGGCCTCGCCCTCACTGTGGGCCACTGATAGGCTCCCCACAGGAGTCATCCCAGGGACTCCGAGCGGGCCAGTCTGCCCTGTAACTGTTTCACAGCTGTTGGCGGCCCCGCTTAGGGATGACCTTCCGGTAGGTTCTACGCTCTGAGACATTGCGCTTCACCTTGGCAGTGGTGGGTGCCTCGTCCTGGTGCAAGGATGGGCTTGAATGTGACTTCTTTAGACCGGGCTTGGGCCCCTGGGTGGCTCCGACTTCTCTCCCCAGCTGCTCCTCCCACAGGTCCAGGTCATCTGCAGGGCAGTGCAGACGGGCCACCAGCAGCTGTACGTATGTCTCGTAACGGGTTTTCTGCAACACAGGTACCCCCACCTTAGCACCACCTGGCTCCAGGTGGTGGGAGGCTGGAATCGCGAGGACAGACCGCTCACGTGTGCAGGGAACTACAGCGATAAGGGATTCTGCAGAAGGAGGGTGGGTGATAGCTAGCGTCTGCACTGCGCCTGAGCAAACGGCCTCTGTCAGACACAGTGAAGTGTGTGACAGCCCTGCCACAACCTGGACAAGGTGACAACACGACTGCTGACATGGCGGAGTGCTGGAACCAGCAGGTCCAAGACATTGAAGACCCGTGACCCACCGGTCTGAGTCCTGAACAGAGGTGGCTGTCCACACTGACCAGCATTTTGACAAGTGGCAGAGCAGGGTGCCGAATGCCCTCCCCTTGTCTGCTCAACTCCACTATGGCCTCTGTGACTCACATCCTCCAGGCCTGGTTCGCAGTTTGCTCAATCAGTGTTCTCCCTCCTCCATCCCAGTGGGTCATCATCCCAGCCTGGGAAGTCAGGTAGGGCACTGTCTCCGCTTATAAAGAGAGAAAGGTGACCTCATGAGGGCCAGTGGCTGCTGAAGGTCCTGCTAGTCAACTGTGAGGAGGGGCTGGAATTTTGCAGGCAGAGCTGGGTCCTATCGGCCACACTGGGGCTCACAGCCATGGATGCAACAGAGGGACGGCCAGGAAGGAAGAGGGCAGCGCGAGGGCCCAATGGGCACAGCCAGTGGCAACACTGAGGCTCCCTTCTCTGGCATCTGCCTTGGAATGGCCTCTGCCCCCTCTGTTGTCACGCTGCCCCTCACTCACCCTTCCCGATTAGGTCTCAGACAGTGCACAGGTCAGGCCAAAAGCAGAGTTGGGGAGGGGGGGTGTTCAAAAAGTCTCTGCATCAGTCAGGGAGTGAATGATGGTCACTCCTTAGCTAAGGCCGCAAATGACTGAAGGAGCACGCAGAGTCACCACTGGACAAGCTCCTTGCTCTCTCTAGGCCTCGGGCTCCTCATCTATGAAACAAGGATCATAGCCCCTACCCCAGCCCACTGGGATAACTATAAAATAATCCAGGTCCCCCGCGTACACCCTGTCACTATTAGGTAGGCACTATGGGAATAACTCGCTAAGATAGCTTTTCCTTCACCTTAAGAAAAGCCAAGTATACCATTTAGAAGGAAAAGATAACCGTGGCGTCCCCTGAGAATGTGTCAGCCAAAAGTCTGCTCGGTCCGAGGACATGAGGACACCTTTTCTGTCCATGGCACTTCTCAGCCTGGGGGCACAGGCTGCAGGCAGATAGATGCTCACCTCATGCTCCAGATGCTCCTTCCGCAGGCGGTACTCCTCCAGCTCGCGGCTGCGGCTGCGCCCCTCCGGTAAGTTCCTCTGCAGGTCCAGCAGGTCGTCGGAGGCAGCGTCCAAGCAGTTCTCGTGGGATCGGTGCTGCTCCTCCTGCAAGCCCAAGGCAGAGAGGAAGCCGACAGGGACACACGTGCACAGCAGTGCCTCCCGTAGGCCCGCGCTCGGCCCGCGCCCGGCCGAGCTCTGGTCCTAGGGTCGCGCACACCCCGCCCACCCGCCACACGCACCGCTCTGCGGCCCTGCGTACCAGGGAGCTTTGGGCGGGGCCCGCGGGCAGGATGGGCCGCACGAATCTTCGCTGGGAGCCCACCGCGGCGGGGAAGGGCGGCGCCGAGTGCGTAGCAGCGGCCAGGTTGATACGCGCGATCCAGGAGCTCATCTCCTTGGCGGTGCTACAGGCGCAGAGGCAGTGGGTGCCTAGGGCCCCAGAGTTGGCCCAATCCCCGCCCCCACCTCCTAGGTCCTCCCAGCAGCTCAGGCCCAGGTCCCCCAGAGCCAGAAGCCCTGCCGCTGGCAGAGTGGTCTACTTCTGCCAGTGGTTTTTCTCATCCACCAAACAGGGAAGTCTGAGAAGGCAGTTGGTGTATATCGGATGCCAAAGAATGACGATGGGAGTGACTTCCTGGAACCCTCTGTTCTCAGCGGGGAAGCTGATCTGGGCTTGCAAGGAGCAAGCACACAGGGGCCAAGGGGGCAACGGGCAGGGAAGTGAGGTGCAGCCCCAGACCCCCTCCAGTTGCCCATCTAAGCTCCCAGGGCCAGCAGGGCCAGAGGTGAACAGGGCTCAGGGAACAGGGGACTGGGGCCCCCTGCTGGTCTCCCAACCCGACTCACGGTGCCTGGAAGAGGTAGAGGCGCCAGTCTGCAGTCCGCAGCTGGAAGACGTGTGGTTTCTTGGTGTAATAGGTGGCCGGGGTGGCCAGCGAGTGGTGCACTCCCACAGGCTCATCAACCATCTGCCCCTCGGGACCGTAGTCCTCTCCCTGCCACAGGGTACAGGGCTCACAAAAAGACCGTGTCAGCAGTTGCCCACCCTCCCAAACATGCGAGCCCTTCCTGGTTCCCCACCTTGCCCATCAGGAAGGAGATGACCGCTCCCTTCTTACCTTCAGGAAGTAGAGGGCCATTCCTCGCAGCAAGGTGTGGAACATCTTCCAGCCGCGCTTGCCCCATGGCGCTGCTCCAGGAGAACACACACAGGTGGGTGGGGCACCCCACTCAGACACCCAGGCCCCCTCCCCCTGCAGGTGCACATAAGCACGAAGAAGCACGCACACACAGTCACAAATAGGCAAGGACCACGTCTCACACACGGAACTAGTTATGACACTCAGATAGACAGACTGTCCCCTGTCCTGACACAGCCACCCACGAGCACAGCCCCTCTCAGAAATCATTCTGGCCCTTGCAAGATGATCTTGGCTTTGGGAACCTGTCTGGAGTAACACAGGGCCTGGCCCTCAGCCCGCCTTATTCGCACAGGCCCCAAGGGGTGCCAGATTCCTGGTGGTGTCCACACTCATCTTCTCTGAGACTTCATGACTGCTCTAGTCACCTGCTGCCCTGCTCTAAAGCCTCTACCCATCTGGTCTGTGAATGAGACCGGAATGCAAATCCGGATGTTCTGGCCTAAGTGCATCATTCTCTTTTACATGCCCCACATCTGGAGCAAACTGCGCCTGCTCCTCTCTCTGTGGGGGATGCCCTCTACCCACCTTCAATTACCCAGACCTTCCATGGTTCAGCTCAGATACCATCGTTTCCCAGAAGTCTTAACCGTCCTGTCCCCCACAAACACATCCCACCCCCAAAATAATCCCAAACCTTGCCTTCCTCCATACATCTCATACCTGACTTAGGCCTCTTGACACCACTCAGCCCCTGCCTCACCTTGGGGGCTCTGGGGGCAGGAATACTAGGCCCCTCCTGTGTCTGCACCCCTGGTGGGCACCTCACACAGCATCTGGCACATGGCCACCATTGAGGAAGAAATGTGGCTGCCTGTCCTCAACCCGTGCACAAATGAGCAGGTGCCCCTAAGCAGAGTCCCCCGTACACCCCCGTGCACAGAGGCCCCACACAGCAGCAGGCACCCACTCTTCTTGCCGTCTGCATCGTGATGCATCTTCCGAGCCAGGACGCCCTGCTTATAGGTGGGCACCGTCGGGTCCTGGACCAGCTGGAGGAGGGGGTTGCTCGTCTTGCTGGCCAGAGGGGCCGGCCGGGCCTTCTCGTGTCTGGCTGCGTCCTCTTCGTCCCTGGACATAGAGAGCCAGGCTGCTGGGGTGCTGACTGAACAGAGGCCACCAGGAGGCGCCTGCCACTTCAGAGCCCCCACCCTCTGTCTTGCTGGGAGCCACACTCAGGATATCCCAAAAAGGGTCCTTCAAAGCCAACCAATCAGTTCCTGTCATTTCCCCCATCTCCCCTCTCCGGGTTCTTCCAGGTGTCACCTGGGCCCTTAGAGTCTCTCTGAGACTGGCCCAGGACCCTGCTTCTAGCTCAGCCCCACTCAGAGGAGCCATGGCCCAGGGCCCTGAATCTCCCCTCTCAAGTGGGCTGGGGAGGGAGAGGAGGGAGGAGAGAGGAATGAGAGGAGAGAGGAATGAGAGGAGAGGGGCCCTCACTCACACAGCCCACTCCAGCTTCTCGCTCCGGATGGACCAGTACAGGGCCTGGAATAGAAGCACACAAGTGGGCAGGGGAGCCTTGGGCTACGGGCCCCAAACTCCATCTGAGGGGGTTGCTGCAGCCTGTGTCTTCCACCACCAACACAGCTGCCCTCCTCCCTTAAGCTATGGGGAGCTTGTCCCCACATCTGTGCACACACACAACTTATGGAGAATTTGTCACACACTGCCACATGCCAGGCACTGTGCTGGGAGCTGGAGACACGGGGTGACGACAGCAGTCCTCATCCCTGCCTGAGCTCAGGGAGGCCTGACCTGGTTCTCTCAAAGGGAAATGAATCACCCACATGCTGTCCTTCCCGGAGGGAGCTGACAGCAGGAAGGTTCACCAATGGGGCGGTAAATGCAGGGTGAATGAATGAATGAATGAATGAATGAAGCACTGAGCTTTGAGATGATATAACAGAGTGCTCATTTGTACATCCGCCAGCTTTCATACCCCTGGCCATGCCTGGCTCCTAGTAAGTACTCCACAAATGCTGACTAAATAGATAAGGACAAATGCTACAACTGCTGACGGTGCCAAGTCTGTCCCGGACACTGTGTCTCATGGTGACACCAACACTGTAAGTGCCTCTGCCCCAGGAAGAACTCGAGTCTCTGAGGGGTAAGTTGCCAAGACCAGGATTCAAACCCGGAGCACCTGCCCACCCCACCACACACAGACTTTCGTCTCTTGCAGCTTTGCCTTCCTTCACTCAGCGCTTCTCAGAATTTGCAGGCCTTAGAACCACCTGGAAGCATCATGACCATTTTGGGGGTCCCAGCCCAGCAAGCTGGGTCAGTAGGTCCAGGGTGGGGGCTGAGAACGTGCACACACTAAAAAACCCAAGCT
>NW_011889104.1:1452223-1458751 GCF_000151845.1 Pteropus vampyrus | reverse complement strand
GGGGGCAGGGCTGGGGGACCCCAGGGCCTGCACACATCCCGAAGCCTGAAAGGTGGGTCCCGGGGCAGAGAGGGCAAGGGTCAGCCAGGGTCTGGTCTGCTGGGTGGGAGAGACACCTGGAGTCAAGGCAGAGAGGCAAAGTGGCCAGTCCAGTAGCTCTAAGCTGGGTCAAGAGTGTGGAGAAGGGGCGACACCAGTGTGACTGAGAGGAAGAGGCGGGCACAGCAAGGGTACGGGAGACAGGGGCCACCAGGGCAGATGCGATGGAGTCAGAGGTCAGCAGAGGGGCTGGGGGGCACAGCAACAGGGAGGGCAGCCAGGGGAGCAAACCCGCATGGCCTCACCCTGGAGCCTCGCCCAGGCTCAGAGCCCCTTACTTCTTTTGCAGGTGGGCAGCCACTTCAGACTTCCGGAAACCCTCCAGGCGGTAGAGGCGGGAGGCCAGGTCCCAGGCCAGCTGGTGGGTCCTCACACCATTAGCCAGCTTGTCTCCAGCCTGCGGGCTCTGGCTCTCCTCTGGGGATGGCATGTGGGGCGTGGGGCTCTCAGGAAGCCTGGAAAAGTCCGTCAGCCCTCAGACTCTCACTTGGATGGACACAAAGGGGCTCTGAATCAAGTCATGGAGGGGCCCTCAGTGTACCTATCTCCCCGCTGCCCTCCAGCTCCAGCCTTCACCGTTAGACCTGGAGCCAAGAAAGCTGCGCTCACACATGACGGGGGAACCGAAAGCTAGACTGGCCTTAGGAGTCACAGCAGCTGGGGCTCAGGTGGTTTCCAGTCTCTCTTCATACCAAGGGGGACAGGCAGGCGACCCGTTATGCATTGACACAGGCCGGCAGCCCCCACAGAGTCTGACACTGAGAACCTCGTAAGTCATGCCCCACCTCTATCTGACCCTGCAACATCATGACCTAGGACCAGTGGCCTGGTGGTCTGGGTGCTCATTACCCAGCTGCCACAGTTAGTGACTGCAGGGAGCAGGACTTGTAACAGAGAAACGCTCCCTGATAAGGCACTCTCTGCGCTTAACACGTCCATCTCTGGCCTGACGGGGACGGTGTCTTTTTTGGTCCCTGCTCATTGCGTCCTGAGGCTCATACACGCCTGACAAGCACGGCAAACATAACGGAAACCAGTTGAGAAGTGAAATCACAAATCTTGCAAAAAAACACTGGGGTTTTTCATAAAGCCCACGAAAGTGGTGCTGCGAGACCAGGGATCACAGGGAAAGCCACAGACTGGGGGAGCTGGGAGAGTGTGTCCACTGGAGAGCCACGCGCAGGAAATTAAATGACTCACTTGCCCCCGCTAAAAAGAACTACTTGGACATTCAGCTGTCGAAGCCATGAAACACTTTTACAAAAGTGACCTAGTCAGCGTCGTTACCAAACCGGTGTCCAGGTGGAAAGGCTTTGGGAAAACACTGGGTAAATGCAAGTCAGCAGGGGATTGGATGCTTTACATGAGCGCATCGTAGGGCACATGACTCTATCTCAATAAAGCTGTTATTACAATAAAATAAGAAAAAACTTTATGGTCTCGCCGTGAAAGTCCAGCATGAAAGAAGGGTGTCTCACTGGACCAGCAAGCTTATGCCGGGAACATGAAACTTCCTACGTCATGTTAAATACAAGATTCAATGAACTTATGGAATATGTGGTATACGATTTACTATAAAAGTGCGGGTCTCACTTTAGGTGTGTTTACTTATTTTATCTTGGGTTGAGTTAACTCTAATTTTGAGACAATGAACCCTCTCTGCTAAGAGGCTGGGAGACCCATCTGGTGACCCAGCCTCTGTACATCCACCTCCAGGAGCAGTTTTTCAGAGGAACGAGGGGGACGGCTCTTCGATCCTGACACTGACAGGTTCTGCGGCCACATCGCAGGGACACCGAGATGGAAGTGGGGTCAACCCTGCAGCCCATGACCTAAACAGTCACTGCTTCCCCCTGGCCTCCTCAACATGACCCTTCATTAACTGACCAGGGAACAAATCTCCCTCCAGTGTAGAGACCCCAGAGGCCATCTTCACATAGCATCCAGCGGGCAGAAGGAGGATGGTCTCTCACTTGGCCTGTTCCCACTCAGCCACAGTTCGGGGCTCACTGGACCCTTCTCTGGGCCCCGACTTGTCCTCTGGGTCTCAAAGCCCCTGGTGCCCGGCTTCCCCTGAGGTCTAAGTGTGAGTTTTTCCTGGATGCCTCCTCAAAGTCAGAGCAAGTGTGATCCCACATCGCGAGCTCTGACCTCCCAGACCCATAGCCACCTAGTATGACTCCAGCTCTGGGCACATGGCCCTGGTCAGTTCCCTCCCTGGATACTGTCTAGCCTTGGACCTGTCTCTTGGAGCCCTGCTTCAGCACACTCAAACTCTGCCCCATGTGTGACTGTCTGCTCTTTGCTTTCTGGTGCTTTCAAAGCCTCCTGTCTTCCTCAAAACCCTGCTGGTGCCTGGACACATAACTCTGGCTTAAGTGATGGCAGTGTGTAAACTCCCAGCGTGCACTTCTCTGCTCCCAGACCAGGGGCCCTAGGCGCATCCATGAGCAGGGGCCAGAGCCACTTAGTCCCACACTCACCCTTCAGAAACAGCCACAGACACGTCTGGCTGGCCGGCTCTCTCACTCTTCACCTCCTCTGCTGGCCCCAGGGCCTCCTCGGCCTCCTCTCTCTCCAGGGAACTCGGCTCTGCCTCGTATGTCTCCAGGAGTGAAGGACGGGCAGCATCTCCTGTCCACTCAGGGAAGATGCTGCCGGAATGGCTGCCCTGGGGCTGTGGGCTGCCTTCCCGGGAGGACTCGGGGCTGGGCCTGGGACTGGGGCCTCTGCTCACAGATTCAGGGCTGCCTGGCTCTAATGAAGAGGCTGGGCACTCCCAGGGGCCAGGGGCTGAGGTGCAGGGAGCAGAGTCCTGGGGACGCTCAGCATCTCTGTCACCTAAGGAAGAGCATGAAGTGAGGCTGGCAGGGGGCAAGCAATGGGCCGAGGGCCCAGGGGCCTAGCAGAGCCAGAACACCCTGTGCCTCCCCCCAGGCGCCCTCCCTGGGCCTCCTCCTTTACTGGGCAGCACGTCCTGTCCCTCCTTCAGGCCGTGACCTCCCACACAGAGAGGCAGAGAGCAGAAGGCTCCCAGGACTCCAGCCCCGAGGTGACCAGGGCTCAGGACTCACTAACCCACTAAGACCCAGGTGCTGAGTCTCCTACACATTTGCTCACTCACTCCAGGAAGCGAGTATTTAAAACCCAGGCTCCTGATGGTGTCACAGCGGCTGAGGCAGGATTTAACCCCAAGTCTAGCTCCAACATAGACACCGAGACTCTTAATGACGCCCATAGATCCAAGAGTGATATCTATCCCACTCCAGATGCCAAAGCCTCCCACCACCCAATTTCCCAGACCCCACAGTGGATCTCACTTCTGTCCTGGGAGATGAGAGGCACCTGAGGCCAGGAAGGACCTCGTCCTGTCTGCCAGCCCTCGGCACTGGGCAGAGCCTGCTGAGAGAGGCACAGGGTGTCCGTGAGCCCTGGAGGCCCTGAGAGGTGAAGGGGGTACAGGCGGGGGCGAGGAGCATGACTATGAGTATAGAGCCCCACATCCCGCCATTCTCCTACCCAACCTGAGCCCTGAGCTCAAAAGAGGGTCCTGGACAGGGGAAGACCCACATCCCAGGGGGCTGGGGCTGGGCCCTGGATATCACGGGGTCATGTCTCTCTTTATAGGTGGAGAAGATGAGGCCTGGAGAGGGGAAGTGACTTGCCCAAGGTCGCACTAGATGGGAGCCAGGGCTAGGGTCAGATCCAACGTGTTCTGTTTCCCAGGTCAATGCTTTGTCCACAAGGGATGCTTCAGGGTCAAGACTATCTGCCAGAGAAGTCTAGAGGAGGAAAGGGGTGGAGAGAGGTAACCTGGGGGACTATCCCCAGGGCTTTTCCCACACCAAGGCCCTCCAGCCCCCTGTCCTTGTCCACTGAGTTCCAGTCTTCTCTGCCTGTCATCCTCCCTCCGGCGTCCCCCAGGTGAACTGCCTCCTGCAGCACCAACTCAAGGAAGGGCTGTTACAGGGAAGGCAACAACCCCAGGCACTGGGCGGAGTTGGCCACCCAGGTGGACCAGGTCCCCAAGGGCTCCACAGCCGCAAGGCCCCGCCCACACCGGGACCCCCGGACACTCGGCAGCCTCTCTGATCGCGGAGTGACAGGTATGCACTGCCAGGAGACAGGACAATCCCAGCCCTGCCCTGCCATCCTGAGCTTCCTTATCTCTCCGCAGAGGCCACCCTGGAAAAACCCTGCTCCTTGGTGCCTCCCACACTCGTCCCCATAACGCGTCCTACTTGATATCAAGGACCTCTGCCATTGTCCTGTGGGCCCAGTCTGCTGCCATGGGCGGGACAGGGAATGAGAGGTGGTGAGATGAAAGTAACAAGTGCTGAAATCTCCAAGAAAAAAGGACGGGACTGACAGGCATCTCCCGCCAGGGGCAGGGCCACCCTTGGTGCTGACCCAGCAGCTCCGGCTGGGAGGTGAAGGGTTGGGATCTGAGGAGAACCTAGAACAGGTTACAAGGGGAGGAGCTGGCTATTCCTCAGTGTGTCCAGACACCACCCTCAAGCTGCGGGACAGAGACACCGTGAATATCACGGCTGCCGTGTTCAACCAGGGTCATGGCATCTGCGAACTCTCCCACAACCCTGGAGCCCCAGAGGTCCTGCTCTCCTGCCACCTTATTCCAGGGCTCCCACGGGCCCTGGCCTCTGAAGGGTGTCCTGGGCCGGTGACTGCAGAGCAAGGCCCATCCTCTCATGTCTCCAAGGACAGCTCCAGGTCGGTTCCCAGGGCCCGGCTTACCTCACTATCTCCCCGGTCGCAAGGTGCAGTGGGAGGTCTGTCGGTGGTGGCCACTGGGGCCCAGCAGTGTGGCTGGTAGATGGGTACAGGAAATGAGGGGGTGGTGCACCCACTGGAACCAGCTGAAACGTCCCCCGAGTCTGGCTCATCTCCCAGCCCCCACGGCACCCCATCTCTCAGGAGTGGAGGCTGCAGGGTCTGTGGACTCTCAGGCCCCTCATCAGTACAGGTGTCTGGGAGCTCCCAGGAGAAGTGAGGTACAGAAGCAGAGTCCGAGTGGGAGCTCTCCAGGAAGAGGGGGTTGTCGAAGAACACTCTCTCGTCCTCAGCACCCCACTCCAGGGAGGAGCCTGGGGTCCCCTCGGCCGGCCACACAGGGTCCTGGCCCTCACCCTCAGGCCCGCTGCTGTCCTCCCCCAAGGCCTCCTCTGCAGGTGGGCTGGGGAGCAGGCCCGTGTCCAAGGGGCTCCCCCGGCTGGAGGAGAAGGAAGGGAGGGCAGCAGGGGCCATGGGGATGCAGGACCGCAGCTCAGCCCGGAGCCCCTCTGTCTTCTCCAGCTCCTCCTCCAGGTCTAGGACGCACATCTGCGCCTGTAGGATGCCCGCCCAGAACACCACCTGGGCGGACGTGCTCCGGCTCGGGTCTGGGTTCCGCTGGGAAAAGCCATCCCCCAGGCCTGTGGGCTCCGCGCCGCAGCCCCCAGGGGGAGTGTCTCGCCTCACAGACTCAGGGGGGTCAGACGCCCAGGTCTGTCCCCGGAGAAGTTCAGGCGGGTCCGGATAGCTGCACACTCCCCTCGGGTGCACTCTTGGGTGGGGCTGCAGGTTGTCTCCCAAACGGACATTGAGAAATTCCACGGGGCTGGGATGCTCAGAGAGACTGTTGTCACCCATCATTCACAGAGTGCACGGGTGTGGGTGCCCGGGAGTGTCCGCGTCACAATCCCATTGTGTGGCTTAGTGGGAACCGGCCAGGGTGCGCTGGGAACCACTGTGCCCTGGAAGTGCCCAAAGCAAATGCATGTCAGCAAGGGGCCGCCAGCCCAGGGAGCTCGTGCTAACGTGTCCGCCGACTCTGCAAGTCCCTGCCATGTCCGTAGCCCCACCGGAGGGGTACACCACATCTGCCCTCTGACCCCACTGTCTTAACAGTTCATTCTAAAGACATAAAGACACCCATCTGTGGGCTGACAGTGGCCCAAGCCGCTTACTGAAAAGGCCAGACCAGCCAAATGAGGCCATGCAGGACTTTGGACTAGAGGGCGGAGGCAGCTACAGCCCCAAAACAGTGCGAGATCAGCCAGAAACAGCCGAATGCAGAGCAGGTGGCACCCAGACAGACCAGAGTCAAGGAGAACAGTCTCATGGCAGAAGCAGGCCCCCAGGAGAGATGGCCACGGCCCGCCATTGTCCACAGCCTGAGGCTCCTGTCTTTGGGGCCTGCGTCCTTCACAAGGCTGACCAGCCCATCCTTGTCCATAGCCTGCAGCTTGGCCCAGGTGGAAGCAGGTCAGGGTACCCACTGACCTCTAAGCTGGGCCTGGGCTCTTGGGTGGAGACTGGGGACACACAGCCACACCCACCCGCCTTGGGCTGCACCACACCTGCCCGGAGCTGCTGTGTTCCTGCCACACCAGCACTGGCTCAACGGGACCGTGGGAGTGGGGCTGCTCC
>NW_011889104.1:1450342-1451752 GCF_000151845.1 Pteropus vampyrus | reverse complement strand
GCATGTCAGCAAGGGGCCGCCAGCCCAGGGAGCTCGTGCTAACGTGTCCGCCGACTCTGCAAGTCCCTGCCATGTCCATAGCCCCACTGGAGGGGTACACCACATCTGCCCTCTGACCCCATTGTCTTAACAGTTCATTCTAAAGACATAAAGACACCCATCTGTGGGCTGACAGTGGCCCAAGCAGCTTACTGAAAAGGCCAGACCAGCCAAATGAGGCCATGCAGGACTTGGGACTAGAGGGCGGAGGCAGCTGCAGCCCCAAAACAGTGCGAGATCAGCCAGAAACAGCCGAATGCAGAGCAGGTGGCACCCAGACAGACCAGAGTCAAGGAGAACAGTCTCATGGCAGAAGCAGGCCCCCAGGAGAGACGGCCACGGCCTGCCATTGTCCACAGCCTGAGGCTCCTGTCTTTGGGGCCTGCGTCCTTCACGAGGCTGACCAGCCCATCCTTGTCCATAGCCTGCAGCTTGGCCCAGGTGGAAGCAGGTCAGGGTACCCACTGACCTCTAAGCTGGGCCTGGGCTCTTGGGTGGAGACTGGGGACACACAGCCATACCCGCCCGCCTGGGGCTGCACCACACCTGCCCGGAGCTGCTGTGTTCCTGCCACACCAGCACTGGCTCAACGGGACCGTGGGAGTGGGGCTGCTCCTTCACACGAGTAGCCGCTTTGATCCCCTGGACACTGAAACCGTAACTGGACTGTCACCCCTACAACGGGTGCTCAGAAGGTGCGGGTTAAGCACATGGGCCCCGTGGCACACAGCTGCAGCACCAAACGCACCCCAGGCCTCGTCACTTGATCACCTCGGTCCCTTCACTCACATGTCTTTCTTAGAAACTGTGTGCCCGTAAGCCATGCTGAAACTTGTGGACAAAGGTGTGAGCATAGACATGCTCCCAACCTGTACCCATGGGTCTCTCACCTGTCCACAGCCCACCTGACACACCTATAAGAGGGGCCCTGGAGATGGAAAACCAAGGTCTGCAGGGGCCTGGAGTTTGGGCCCCAGAAGGCTCAGCTTGGGAATATGGGCCAGGACCGCCCTGAGTCTGTTTCCTTTCCTCTTGAGACCATCCTCCAAAAAGTTCCGCAAACACAGGGCCCCTTCCTGGGCTTCCACCTGTGCCTTTGTCCCAGCCCTATGCTCCTCACTTCCAGCAGGGATCCGAAGCCACTGGGTAGTGCCTCTATCCTCAAGTTTCGGCCCTGGGAGGCACCAGCCAGTCTTCGGGGCGCAGCCGTGGGCTCTCAGCCGTGTATTCCCGCTCTGAGTCAAAGTGATCAGAACCCACTTTGTTTTTCCCTGTTCCCTGGGGGTCTCCCAGTCCTAGCTCAGCCTCTCCATGAACCCCTTCCCCAGGCTGCAGGCAAGGGGTCACATGGTTTGCTCCCTGTGCCACCTA
>NW_011889104.1:1429940-1450292 GCF_000151845.1 Pteropus vampyrus | reverse complement strand
GCCTCTATCCTCAAGTTTCGGCCCTGGGAGGCACCAGCCAGTCTTCGGGGCGCAGCCGTGGGCTCTCAGCCGTGTATTCCCGCTCTGAGTCAAAGCGATCAGAACCCACTTTGTTTTTCCCTGTCCCCTGGGGGTCTCCCAGTCCTAGCTCAGCCTCTCCATGAACCCCTTCCCCAGGCTGCAGGCAAGGGGTCACATGGTTTGCTCCCTGTGCCACCTACTGGCCTGGCCAGCTACCCAGGTCCCCAAGCCACTGTCCAGTCAATACTCTCCATGCTCTTAGAGCCAGAGACCTACTGTGGTCCTGTTCCTGGGGCCAGACAGTGAGCTCAGGACTGTGGTCTGTGCCTAGCAGCCCCTCTAGCCCCCTCTCCAGACCCCTCAGATAAAGAACGACCAAGAGGGAAGAGGTAGGTGGCCCCCACTGCAGCCTCCCTCAGCAACCAGCCAGCAGAACCCCGAGATACTGGGAGGGCAGCACCACTTGGGGAAGGGGGCACAGGGACAGGGAAGCACTCGGATCTGAACATGGGCATCCCAGTGCCTTTCCAGACCCTGGCTGCGCTGCCCCTTCGGCTCCCCTGGGTGGGCCCTCGCCCCTCCACCCCCGCAGCTGCATCTGAACGCATCTGGCTTTCAGAACACCCCAGTGGGCACGAGACGACATCAGACCCTGTAGTCACTAGTGAGCTCACATGACAGGAAAAGTTCCGATGCCAGTAAGCAGTAATGGGATGAGTGCTGGGTGGGGCAAGAGCAGGGCGTCAACAAGTTTGTAAGGAGGCATCATGGGCCTATCTTTGCAAATGTGTATGTACTCACAGGCGCGAAAAGGCACACAGAGTTTGTTAGCTCTGTGCTACACGCTGGACATGCTCCCTGAGAGAACCAAGGCAACGAAAGAGAAACGAGCTCTAGGCCTGGGATGGGAGTCAAGGCCATGGCAGGAGAAGCAGACAGATGAGCAGACAGCCAACTCTGAACCAAGGAAATTCAGCCTGGCCACACCCCATCACTCCCAGACCACTTGCCCAACGTGCAGTTTCAGCAGGCCTCCTCCCCCAGAATGTAAGCACCACTGAGCAGGTTCTCGCCACACTCACTGTCTCACTGGGGACATGCTGGGTGACCGAGCCACGCTGGTGACCCGCGATGTTACACCCACTCCCACCTACAGCTCAAGCAGATTGGAGACATGAAGCTTGGTGTGGCTGTGAGACGCGGGGTCACGGAGCCTAGTGGGATGGGTCCTGGCTCTAGATGGCCAGGCCACGCCATGGCAGGGCCACCATGTTTAGCAAGTAAACATACGGGACACCCACCAGCCCTTTCCAGTACTTGGGACACACAGCAATAAAAATTACTGTCTGAAAGTGGGCACCCTGAGTTTCCGCTGCCAACCCAGCACCACAGGAGGTGCAAGGGACATGCAGTCAGCCACAGCACAAAGGAGACAAGCGGTGACATCTCCTAATCCAGACACCAAGGCTCAGAGTTTCAGAAAGCAAGAGCACAGCAGGGAGGCAGAGGCCGGGCTGGAAACCCAGGTCAGCAGCTCCCATGTCAGTCCTCCCTCTAAGGTCACGAACTCCCTCTGGTCGGCCCCTCACACCCATCTGTCCCCACTGTGCAGAGGAGGACCCTCAGGGCTCGCAGGTGTTTGTGAGCAAGAGGAAGGAAGGTCTGGCGGGGTGGGTGGGACTGAAGGACACAGCCTCAACCACCTCCCTGGAGGCCTGGGAGCCTGCCACTTTGGAGAAGATTCAGCAACATTGCAACCTCAAGACCTGAGGGCAGAGCTGTCCCCTGGTGCTCCTGCCAGGCTAGCAGGCAAAATGCTCACGTGGGGCCCCACTCCCAGGGCTAGCTGGACAGAGAGGGGAGCAGAGAACAGGTTCATCTCATCTGCGCCCTCCACCTATGGAAGGAACCCTGCAATGGCAGGTTTAAGAAATGTTTGTCTGTCTATCCTCTATTATCTATTTATCTATCATCTATCTATCAATTTCTCAATCATCTATTATCTATCAATCTATCATCTATCTTTCAATCATCTATCAATCATCTATCGCCTATCTATATCATCTAGCTATATCAACTATCTATCATTTATCATCTATCAGTCATCTATTATCTATCATCTATCTATACCATCTATCACCTATCGATCATCTGTCACCTATCAATCATCTATGTATCTATCATCTATTTTCAATCATCTATCTATCTATCTATCTATCTATCTATCTATCTATCTATCTATCTATATCTATCTATCTATATCTATCTCAATCTACTTCCCCGCCTCCTACTTTTCTCTCATTTTTCTTTTAAATTTCTCCTCCCGAATGGAGGGATGGACCTGATCTGAACAGTGAGGTCGCTTATAGCCATCAAGGCTGTCCTACCAGTCACCTGGGTGAGGGCAGCTTGACCCAGCAAGAGTCAAGGAGCAGGGGTCAAGGAGTGACCGGCCTATTTCCAGGAGGTAGGATAGCATCTCTCAGGCAGAGGTGGGCCCAGTCTCCTGCACCTAGAATTTTCTTGGTTTACTTTTTCCCACTCGGGTGTTTTGTGAAATCTCAAGATCATAGCAACCTTATAACAAAGGAGGGAGAGCCTGCCACAGGCCTCCCAGGTGGGCTCGTTAGGTCTAGGTCGTTAGGTCCTCACCTCTCTCACAGCATGAGGGTGCAGAGCGCAGGGTAAGTGCTGGGAGAAGTAGGATGTCTCTTTGGAATCCAAGAAAATGCCTGATCTCAGGGAGATGGTGAAGGGTGGGCACTGAGGTGCAGGGAGAAGGCTAAGCACACTGCCAGGGTCTTTCATGGAGAAGGAACATGCTGGCTGGGTAGAGGACACAGAGACTGGCCTGGGGGACAGGAGGACGAGGCCAGCCACACCCTGCCTGGGCTCCAAAGAAGCTTCTCTTTGATCTGGGGGAGGGAGGCAGCCTTGGATTTGCTTCCCTCCACTCTGCTCCCTCCCTGCAGGAGGCTGGAGATAGCCTGCCCAGAGGGACAGGTGACAGCCTGGGTGTCCTGTGCCCCCATAGCTGAGGATTACAGACTGGACTCAAAGCCTAACTACAGCTGACCAGCCTTTGACTCTGGTCAGAAGCTTCAGCTGGTCCCTTCTCTGTAAACCAAGGGAGTGGGCCACAGCCAGCTGGTCCTTGGGCCTGCTGTAACGGGGGAGGGGTCTGTGCCTAGAGCTGGGCCTGGGCCTGGGCCTCACTGTGTCCTGCCCCTTCAACTCACAGCTCTGCAGGGCCGCTCAGAGAAGTGAAAACCACCGACCAACAAGCCACCTGGCAGACAGCACCAGCGGCCAGCAGATCCCTGCTCTCGGGCCCCTCCAAGCCGCCTGCATCCCCTCTCTCCTGTGAGCTTCCATATTCTCAGGCATTCCCTCTTCCTGCCCAGAACTTCTCTTTCCTATGGAAAAAGCGGAGGCTCCCGGCCTATGGGGACTGAGGAAGTGACCCAGCCAGTCCTGGGCAGCCGTGGGAGCCATCTCAGGGGTGTCTCCCCTGCGGGCAGGAGCTGAGGGTGGGGTCGTCCACTGGAGCCTCAGGACTGACGCCCTGCCAGAACCTGGGCCCAAGCACCGCAAGACATGCTCAGGACAGGCCCACTTCCTGCCCACACAAGGAGCAGCATGCAAATGTGCAGAGAGTGGAGGGGCCCCCGGGGTGCTAAGAACTAGAGGGTGCGGCCAACCCATTAGGTCCAAACAAGGAGCCCCCTAATGGCCGAGCTGGCCCTCCTGCAGTGACTGCACCCAAACCCTTGCCTGCCTGGGGTCCAGGTTGAGGATCAAGGCTCACCTGAAGCCTCTGGCCCCAAGTGCACCCATGGGCACCGAGCCAAAGCAGTCACCACACACCCTGAGGCCTCCTCAGCCCCCCACCTTCTCTCCTGCAGACCCCAGGGGCTAGTGGGAAGCCGAGGAGGAAGCAGAGAAAGGGCGGGTGGGGCAGGTGGGTTGAGGAACCAGGGGGATGAAGAGAAGGAAGGGGAAGGGTTGGGGTGCCGCCCGCCAGGCATTCAGCAGGTACACAGCAGGGCCCACAGCTCCTGCCTTCCTACCCACCTGCCCCTGCCACTGGGGCACACATGACTCTCGCACACCCGCTGCCCTAGTCCCCGCCAGGCCCAACCCCCTGCCCCAGGCCCACCTTGCTCACCTCTAAAGGACCCAGGAAAGGGCCAGTGCCTGGCTCCCAGGAAGCAGTCTCTGCTGCAGAGTGTCCGCCCACGAGTGGTGAGCGTGGCGGCTGCAGCTTCCGACTTCCGCTCCCCTTGCCCCCAGAGACTCTTACCAGTCTGCTCGGCTCCCCAGCTGCTCTGTGCCTCGCACTTCCTGCCCACAGAGGGGAGCCCCCATGCCCAGGCCAGTGCCCAATGGGCCCTTCCCCATGCCCCCACTCTGGCCAGAGAGAATCCGCCACCCTTCTCCCCCCAGGGCCGGGGACAGAAAGGGGAAGGTGAAGGCCCTGTGCTGTGACAGACCCCACCCCTTCCTGCCTGTGGTTCTGTCACCAGGTTCTTAGGCCCCAGTGGCACACAGGAGGCCTGGGTCGGGCAACTGTGCTTTTGTTTTTAATAATCAACATTCAGATTTTCATGGCCTAATACAATTGTCCCATGTCACAATGTCTCCTAGCAGTGACTCAGCTACTCCTCTCACCTCCTTAAGAAGCATTACTGTGCCCATCACACCTGTCGGGATACGGGCTCAGGAAGGAGAAGCCACTGCCCAGGGCTGCTTGGCAGGGAGTCACACAGCCGGGTAAGCACCCAGAGCCTCTGAGCACACGGACCGACTGGTGTCCGTGCCCCTACATGTCTGCGGGACAGCCTCAGGTGCGCGTGAGTATGTGACGGGCTGGGGCACCGCTGTCCCATGTCCCCCCGCACAGTCCACCTCTCCAGTCTCTCCCACCACCGCCATGTCTGCTGAGGGTCCAGAGACCCGCCAACTTCATATGTGACTGCCGTGAGGCCCCTCCCACCACAGCTCCAGCCTCCGCCAGCTACACCCGGGGCGGGGCCATGGGCCCTTCTCCACATGCTGAGCGCCCGGAGCCTGGCATTCTCCGCCTCCCGGGCCCATATGACCTCTTCCTCCCACCAGGATGTGGCCTCGCTGCTCCATGCAGACGGGCCACCACTGTTCTCCTGAGCTGGAAATGTTAGAGGCGCCTCATGGTCCACAGGACCAAACCGGGTTCACCCCCCACCTACAGTTCCTGTTGTATTTGGGTGCTTACAATGTACTCTGCGTGTATGCCAGAAAGCTAGTCACTGAGGCCTACATGCAAGCCCTCCACATGCGGGCCCCCCACATGCAGGCTCGCAACGAGGACTTGGCTCTCCAGTCCCCACATGAGGCCCCAGCCCTCAGGGAGCATCCAGTCCACTGGCAAACAGTGACTAGACAGCAACAGATGAAGCAACGCCAGATTTCGAACCGCACCAAGGCCGGGGAAGGAAGGAGCAGGGAGGACAAGGAGGACAGGGGAGCCCACCTGGACGGGCTCAGGCTCAGAGTGGCCACATGAGAAGAGTGTGGAGCAGGCAATACAGGCAGAGGGGCCTCCAGGCTACGTACCCACCCAAGGCCAGAAAGGCTCCCTGAGGCCAGAGGAAGCAGGAGGGCCAGTGTGGCCTTAGCAGCCACCCTGGGAGCCCAAAGAAGATGGGGCCGGAGTGGCAGAGCCAGGTCCCAAGGGATCCCCAGTGGTCAGCAGGGCAATGACAGGTCTGGGAGTATTTCTGTCCAGTGTTTAAGGATGCTGGCTGAATAGGGAGGACGGTCGGGGGCTTGATGACCAGGGGAAGCAGGACATGGCAGAGGAAGGGAGACAGAAGACTTGGGGTACACACTGGGGCGCTTGGCAGGATCTGTTACTTTAGGACATGTGAGGTGCAAAGGACAGGGGAGCAGAGGCCACTTCTGGCTGGAGCGACTCAACCTAGGTGATGGAATCTGCTGGAATGGGACAGAATGGGAAACATGAGACCTAGAGGAGAAAATCAAGAGTTGGGTTGTTTTAAGTACTAGGTTTGCAACACCTGTGAGACACTCGGCAGGCCACCGAAAGCCATGCTGGGACTGGGCGGGCGGGGCAGGCTGGGGAAAGCATCAGAAGGAGGTCCACGCTGGGGCTGGGGGTGCCCAGGGAAGGCTGCTCTGTTGAGGAGGTGAGAGAACCATGAGTACAGTGTCATCACCGGACAACAGAGGAGGTGAGTCTGGAAGAAGAAGTGGTCAGCTCTATCGAACGCCATTGCGAAGTCTGGGGAGATACACAGAGACCCCTGGGAGGCTATGGGGAGTTTAGGACAGTGGGGTGTAGGGCGAGTGCGATGGGAGCAGGATTTAGGTGACCACGCATGATGACGGCCAGCCTCCCAGCCCCCACCCCAGGCGCTCCACCAGCCCCGTGGTCCTGGCTCCCAGGGCTGGACAGTCCACCTGCTCCTTAACTACAAGCACAAGGTGAGTGAATGTCTCGTCCTCTCCCCCTGACCACATCCTGACCCGCTCATGGGGAGGGCATCTGCCTCTCCTTCCCCTCCAGGCCATGGCCTTGGATGTGACCATGTGTGTCTGGGGGCTCCAGGCTGGGGTGCTTCCAGCTCTCAGCAACTTCAAGAACAGACCCCCAGGCTCCTGCAGCCACCAGCTCTGTTTCAGCTCCTGGAATTTTATCTCCTTCCCAAGACAGCAAGGAGCCAGGCTGGGGGACCCTGTGTGCCAGTGAGGGGGGAGTGCAGCTCCCTCCAAAAGCCCCACCCGATTCAGCTTTGATCTCATGCACCCCACTGCTGGGGTTCCCTGCCTGGCCCACAGCCCCTCCCCAGGGCCCAGAGGGCACGCACAGCCGCTGCACAGACCGCCCTGCAAGGCAGCCCTTCCTGCCGCCTCCAGGTAGAGACTTCCTGTTTGCCTGCAGAGGAAGCCGCTGGGCATAGGTGAGAGATAGTGTCTGGGACCTGAGAGCAGCAGAGGAGTGGAGCCCACCCCCAGGAGAGGGGCTCTGGGGGTTTCAGCACAAGTCCTGCCTTCCCAGGAGCAATAGAGGATGGGGACGGCACCTGGCTGATCACTGCTCCTAACCAAGGGGCCCTCGACAAGCAGTGCCTCCCTCCCTTTGAGTCTGGGCAGGTGGGGGTCGCTGAGCCCATCCTGCAGACGCATGAGGACATGGAGAGTCAGAGCAGGTACTTGGGCTGGATCTGACCCCAGGACTGCAGAACCTGGCCAGCACACACCCTGCTGTGGAGATGAAGGGTCGGGCCTTCCTCTAGAGCCAACAGCGTACTGATGGGGCAGCCTGACGCATCTGCCCCGCTCAGAGTTTATAAAACTCTGGTGCTGAAGGGGCTCACGCCGTGCTTCCAAGAGGGCCAGCTCCCAGGCAGGGTGACAGCCAAGCTCGGAGAAAGGGGCTTCTGTCTCTGAATGCGCAGAAGGCATAGCATGGGGTGGCCGCGCCCTGATTCCTACAGAAAAGGCTCATCCCTGTCAGATCAGCAGGAGGACACCTGCCCCGCAACGTCCCTCTACCAGGTCACAGTCCAGCTGGCCAGATCAACTGGACTGCGGGCTCCTTGGGCCAGAGCAGAGCTGGGAGGCAGGGCGGGCTTAGGGTGGTTAGTGACTGAGCCCATGGCTCCGGAACAAAGGTGCCCCAAGGCCTGTGATCTCAGGATGCGGGGAAGATATGTCTCTGGCAGGTCAGGGAGGAACAGGGCCAGCCCAGCACGAACTCTGTCACCAGCCTCCAGGCATATGCTGGGCTCCAGTGCTGCCCTGGGTTTCCTGGGGCAGGAAGTGATTTCGAAAGTGAATGACGAGGTTTAACAAGCTTTTATCTCTTGGACCTGGTTGCCCAATCTCTTAGGCACAGTAGCCTCGGGACTGTCCCTTTTCTGCCTGTGGACAGATGCCCAGGCCTCAGCTCCCTAGCCCAGCCTGTTTCTCCCAGGCTCCCTTCTCGGTGAGTTTTTAGCCCAGCATCTTACCTGCAGCCACCTGTCATGGGTCTGTCCTCATGCAGGCAGTGACTGGGGCTCTAGAGTCATTCTCCTCCGTCCCCAAAGCCCCCTTGGCACCCAGAAGCCGCTCGGAAAACATCTGCTGAAACACACGGCACGAAGTTACTGATGAAGGAAGGATGCTCTCCTGTCAGCATCCACAACTGGATCCTGGGTAGACAGACGGTGGCACAGCCATATGGTGAACCTCGGTGGCCTGGGACCACTTCACTTCTGCAGAGCACTTAACAAAGTGGAAACATGCTGACAGGGCATCATGAAGTAGGAAACCCAATGATACATGCAGGAAGACTTCAAGTTTTAAAACCTTGCTTGTGTGTTTAGGCAATAAAATACCAAAACATTGGTTTACGGTGGCTATCTGTTGTGTGTACACAGTTCTTTGTGCTTTTTGGTGTGTATCTGATTTTTAAAAATACGTATTATGTTTATCATCAGCAAAAATAGAGATATTAGAAAATTAAATTTGTTACATTAAATAATGATTGAATATTTCTGCTCACTTTGAAGGCTAGAAGGCTCTTTGTCAACCTCCGTCCCCTTCGCTGGCGAAGGCTGAGCCCCGTGTGGGCCAGGAGAGGGCATGAGAGGCTCTGTTAGGACCCCTCACTGTCACCGTCTCTCAAGTAGCTGCCAGTGTGACCTATGTGATGTTGGTGTGGGGACCCACTTGGATCCGGCGGGCGGGGCAGGCTGGGGAAAGCATCAGAAGGAGGTCCACGCTGGGGCTGGGGGTGCCCAGGGAAGGCTGCTCTGTTGAGGAGGTGAGAGAACCATGAGTACAGTGTCATCACCGGACAACAGAGGAGGTGAGTCTGGAAGAAGAAGTGGTCAGCTCTATCGAACGCCACTGCGAAGTCTGGGGAGATACACAGAGACCCCTGGGAGGCTATGGGGAGTTTAGGACAGTGGGGTGTAGGGCGAGTGCGATGGGAGCAGGATTTAGGTGACCACGCATGATGACGGCCAGCCTCCCAGCCCCCACCCCAGGCGCTCCACCAGCCCCGTGGTCCTGGCTCCCAGGGCTGGACAGTCCACCTGCTCCTTAACTACAAGCACAAGGTGAGTGAATGTCTCGTCCCCTCCCCCTGACCACATCCTGACCCGCTCATGGGGAGGGCATCTGCCTCTCCTTCCCCTCCAGGCCATGGCCTTGGATGTGACCATGTGTGTCTGGGGGCTCCAGGCTGGGGTGCTTCCAGCTCTCAGCAACTTCAAGAACAGACCCCCAGGCTCCTGCAGCCACCAGCTCTGTTTCAGCTCCTGGAATTTTATCTCCTTCCCAAGACAGCAAGGAGCCAGGCTGGGGGACCCTGTGTGCCAGTGAGGGGGGAGTGCAGCTCCCTCCAAAAGCCCCACCCGATTCAGCTTTGATCTCATGCACCCCACTGCTGGGGTTCCCTGCCTGGCCCACAGCCCCTCCCCAGAGCCCAGAGGGCACGCACAGCCGCTGCACAGACCGCCCTGCAAGGCAGCCCTTCCTGCCGCCACCAGGTAGAGACTTCCTGTTTGCCTGCAGAGGAAGCCGCTGGGCATAGGTGAGAGATAGTGTCTGGGACCTGAGAGCAGCAGAGGAGTGGAGCCCACCCCCAGGAGAGGGGCTCTGGGGGTTTCAGCACAAGTCCTGCCTTCCCAGGAGCAATAGAGGATGGGGACGGCACCTGGCTGATCACTGCTCTTAACCAAGGGGCCCTCGACAAGCAGTGCCTCCCTCCCTTTGAGTCTGGGCAGGTGGGGGTCGCTGAGCCCATCCTGCAGACGCATGAGGACATGAAGAGTCAGAGCAGGTACTTGGGCTGGATCTGACCCCAGGACTGCAGAACCTGGCCAGCACACACCCTGCTGTGGAGATGAAGGGTCGGGCCTTCCTCTAGAGCCAACAGCGTACTGATGGGGCAGCCTGACGCATCTGCCCCGCTCAGAGTTTATAAAACTCTGGTGCTGAAGGGGCTCACGCCGTGCTTCCAAGAGGGCCAGCTCCCAGGCAGGGTGACAGCCAAGCTCGGAGAAAGGGGCTTCTGTCTCTGAATGCGCAGAAGGCATAGCATGGGGTGGCCGCGCCCTGATTCCTACAGAAAAGGCTCATCCCTGTCAGATCAGCAGGAGGACACCTGCCCCGCAACGTCCCTCTACCAGGTCACAGTCCAGCTGGCCAGATCAACTGGACTGCGGGCTCCTTGGGCCAGAGCAGAGCTGGGAGGCAGGGCGGGCTTAGGGTGGTTAGTGACTGAGCCCATGGCTCCGGAACAAAGGTGCCCCAAGGCCTGTGATCTCAGGATGCGGGGAAGATATGTCTCTGGCAGGTCAGGGAGGAACAGGGCCAGCCCAGCACGAACTCTGTCACCAGCCTCCAGGCATATGCTGGGCTCCAGTGCTGCCCTGGGTTTCCTGGGGCAGGAAGTGATTTCGAAAGTGAATGACGAGGTTTAACAAGCTTTTATCTCTTGGACCTGGTTGCCCAATCTCTTAGGCACAGTAGCCTCGGGACTGTCCCTTTTCTGCCTGTGGACAGATGCCCAGGCCTCAGCTCCCTAGCCCAGCCTGTTTCTCCCAGGCTCCCTTCTCGGTGAGTTTTTAGCCCAGCATCTTACCTGCAGCCACCTGTCATGGGTCTGTCCTCATGCAGGCAGTGACTGGGGCTCTAGAGTCATTCTCCTCCGTCCCCAAAGCCCCCTTGGCACCCAGAAGCCGCTCGGAAAACATCTGCTGAAACACACGGCACGAAGTTACTGATGAAGGAAGGATGCTCTCCTGTCAGCATCCACAACTGGATCCTGGGTAGACAGACGGTGGCACAGCCATATGGTGAACCTCGGTGGCCTGGGACCACTTCACTTCTGCAGAGCACTTAACGAAGTGGAAACATGCTGACAGGGCATCATGAAGTAGGAAACCCAATGATACATTCAGGAAGACTTCAAGTTTTAAAACCTTGCATGTGTGTTTAGGCAATAAAATACCAAAACATTGGTTTACGGTGGCTATCTGTTGTGTGTACACAGTTCTTTGTGCTTTTTGGTGTGTATCTGATTTTTAAAAATACGTATTATGTTTATCATCAGCAAAAATAGAGATATTAGAAAATTAAATTTGTTACATTAAATAATGATTGAATATTTCTGCTCACTTTGAAGGCTAGAAGGCTCTTTGTCAACCTCCGTCCCCTTCGCTGGCGAAGGCTGAGCCCCGTGTGGGCCAGGAGAGGGCATGAGAGGCTCTGTTAGGACCCCTCACTGTCACCGTCTCTCAAGTAGCTGCCAGTGTGACCTATGTGATGTTGGTGTGGGGACCCACTTGGATCCAGAGTTGGTATGAAGATTATTTTAAGTCAAAGATGTTTGACATCTGCCAGATGTGAAAAAGCAGCCTACTCAGAGCCTCCCCTATCTGATTAAAAAACAAACAAACAAACGAAAAAAAAAAACAGCAACCTCTGGAAAACAAGCTCCAGAAATTCCCTCTCCAGGGCAGTCCACCTCCCAGTGAGGAGCTCAGTGAACCCCCCAAGTCCCTCCTCCAGAAGACACTGAAATGGCACACACACCTGTAGGCACAAACACCACCACAAACTTCCTCAGCTCCCACTTGTTCTCAGAGCCCATCTGTGTGTCCTCCCTGCCCCGTCTCCCATTTCCCCTGCTGGGTGAGGCACATGCACCTCTAACTTCAACATAGTCAAAAGCCAGCCACTTTGATTGGTCCCGTGTGCATGCCAATAAGCCCTCTTCTGCTGTTCACCTGTCTTTAGTGAGTCTAATTCGCAGGCCCCAGTCACTAAATCTAAAAGGGCCGAGGAAAAGTTTTTCCCTCATACACAGTAGAGATCATCTCCTCACTCAGAATCCAGGGCTGAGTTTGCCTGCGTTTGCCTTGGAAATGCCTGTCTCCACGTCCCTATCCAACCCTTACCTGGGTCCCCTCCGCCAGGACAGGACAGAGTTCGAAAGGGCAGCGGCCTCCCTGGCTGGTTGGGCCTGTCCATCCACTTCTCCCTGCATACTTGCCCCTGGCTCTATCCCCAGGCCTCCCCACCCACTGCCACATGCTCACCTCCTGCCTTCTCAATGAAGGTTCACAAACTCTTCTCCAGCCTTGAGAAGCCCGAACTGCCAGCGGAGACCCTTCAGCCCGGTGAGCAGGACTTCAAGTTTGGAGGCAAGCCCAGCATCATGGCCATGTGCCCACGAGTGCCCTCCCTGGGCCCAGCCCGCCCCTCCTGGGTCCTGTCTGTGGTGTCACATCGACCCCCACCCGCCAAGTTCCCCGCCTGACCCACTTAGACTCCTGCCTCCCCAGCACCTGGCCCAGGGGCCCTCCCTCCCCTGCCCCACTGCTCCCCACTCAGCTGCAGATTGCATAAGGCAGGGCCCTCCACCTCCCGGGTCCACATCCACAGTCCACCTGGGGATACTCCTGCCCTCAGAAACCTCTGCTAACTGTCTCCTAGTGCCTTTAGGGAAAGCCCAGCCCTGGTACTTGCAAGCCCAGACTCTCCTGGGACCACAGGCCCTCACCCCCAGGGATCCTCCGAGGGTCCCGTACTTTCAAGTCAGGTAAGCACAGCTGTGTGTCTCCATGCTGCCTCTTGCTCAGCCCTGACCCCTTCTCCGCCTTCCTCCTCATGTTCCCAGGCCCACACTCCAAAATGCCATTTCTCCAAACCACCTTTCTGACCACGCCAGTGACAACCAACTGTCATGATGATGCCACAACACCTCCAAACGTGGAGAGCTGTGCATCCACCAAGCTCACAGGTGGTCAGAGATCTTTCCGAAAACGGTATCCATTTTAAAAAGTAAGAAGACCACGATTTGCAGCACAATGCAATGTAAAAGACACACGTAAAATGCACCCAGATCCGAAGACAAACCTCTTGTAACTATGCCAGAGTGGCCGCCGCTCCCTAGCATAGGGACAAGTGGTGAGGGCCCATCTGTGGGACTAGAGCTGAGGGATTGTTATAATTCCGTGACAAAAGACAAGATAACAGCCTAGTTTAAGCCACAGGCCACAGACATGAATAGTCCACAGAAAGAGAAAGACAAATAGCTTAAAACGTGTGAGACTCACAGTGCCGCTCGCTCTGAAGAAACACCTATGAAACCACAACATGAAGCGATTGATTTCGGTCAAACTGGCAAGAACAAGAAGCTGGTAACACCCTGACTGGTGGAGCCGCCAGAAACAGTCTCAGAACCAAGCCTCACTGTCTTTGGAAGCAGGTTGGCGGCTCCCACCAAAACCTAAAATACACAAGGCTTTTAAATCAGTGAGTCCACATTTACGGATCTCTCCTGCTGAAACACACAGAAGTGAGTGAATATGTAGGTACAAGGATGCTCCAGGCATCACTGTCACTGCAAAAATGTGAGGAAACAACCAGAAAGCCAGAGAGGACCGCTAGGCAAATGTGGGAACTGTGCTCATGACAGGTTTCATTTATTCGCATTTATTCAACAAGGATGAAGTGCGAACGCATGTCCTGACTCTGGAAGGTAAGTGTATTAAAGAACAAGTTTAATTAAAGTACAAGTATTCCTGTGAAGAAAGAGAGAAGGAAGACACACGCCCACATGCTTGGCTGCAAGTGGAACCCGTTCCTGCGGACACAGTCTCAAGGAACAGAAGGGAGAACTGGGCTCCGAGGATTGGAGGGAACGAGATGTCGCTCTGTGTGCCTGAAGGGCTGTTTGAATTAACATTTGTAAAAATAGTTTTAACACATGCAACCGTTACCTTTAAAAATATTTTTCAAAGAAATTCTAACTCATGAAAATATTAACTTAAAAAGAAGAGAAAGCTGGAACAGGCTCACAGCCCCTGAGTCTCTCTAAGCACCCTGCCATTGGGACAAACATCTCCACTGTGACCAACCTCCAGTCAGCCACACCTCTCCCTGCCTTTCCCTGGAGCACTTGGCTCTAAGACCACCTGACTGCAGCCCTGACCTCTGCACTCACCAGCTCTGTGAAGGCGCCAGCTGTCGCACCCTGGGCCTCGGTTTTCTTATCTGTGAAATGGGAGCAGTGATGGTGCACCCTGCAGACTTGCTGTGAGGGCAACGTGTGTCTGCACATAAGGCAGTCTGGCACACAGCGTATGCCCAATAAATGTCCTGTTTTCCACGTAAGCCGACTAATGAGATCGCCGGATTAGTTTAAGAAGGAAAGATTATTGGAATTTTCCGAGAATGCTACAGTTCTCCCTGTCTCTTGTTTCCCAAGTTACTGATTTTAAAAGCTCAGGTTTGCCCTCACTTTAGCTCTTTCTTTGTTGGCTCATGATTTCTGGGCGGGTGCTGGGTGTGGGAAAAGCAAATGACACGCTCCCATCTCTGGTGGTCACCTGTCCCCTGTTTGGGGTAAACCACCACCTCTGTTCCTGAATTTGCTTGGGAGCACCATCTGCTTTCCTGGGTGCCTACAGCCTGAGGCCAGCCTGCCTCCTCTAACCAGAGGCTCTGGGAGGCCTACTAGGCTCCAACCTGTCCCTCCAACACAGCCAGTAGGCTCACGCTCCATTCACGCCTTGGGGCCCTTGCACTCTCTGTCCCCTCTGCCTGGAATGTTCTGCCCCAGATAGCCATGTGACTGTGTCTTGTCTATATTCAGGTCCTACTCAAATTTCACCCCTCAGCTCCATTCCTCCTGACGTCTCTCTCTCAGACTACGCCTCCCAGCATGACATGCACTCTCAAGACGCAGAGGACAACCCATCACTCGTCCACCCGTCGCTGCTCACTGTCCCTTCCAGGCAGCTCCTAAGTCTTGCTCACAGTAATGGAGGCACCTCATACTGTGACCATAGGGTACCATTCCCTGCCCCACTCAGCAGGTCAGCCTTCTGCCTCTTCCCCCTAAGGGTCATGCATGTGAGCCACCCGTTCCACCTAGTGCCCACCACTGCCCTGTTCTGCTCCACTTTCACTGCACTTGCTGCCCTGAAATAATGGGCTTCTGTCTGGGTGTTTCAGTCTGTATTTGCTGAGTGAGTGAATGAGTGAGTGAATGAATGAATGGCTCTTCTTCACATCCTGGGCAAGGAAGAAATGTCATGTCTGGGAGGAAGACTAAGCCGGGCAGCAAAGGCTAGGGCCTACACTGATCATGGCGATTCCTACCGGGAGGGGCTCTCAGACACCCATCTGGTGGCTAAGTACACTCATCAGCTGGACGAGGAGCAGGGGTAAGGAGGTTCCAGGGCAGCAGCCTTGGCTTTGATGCTGGTTATTTGCACAGGGCTCCAGCAAGGGCACTGCGGAGAAGGCAAGCCTGGTCACTGGTGCCAGAGGAGTGGGAGCAAGCCCTCAGGGTCACCCGGGTCTAACACCGGATGGCCATGGCCATAAGGGCATGGTGCCCAGATCCACTCGCCCAGCTGGTGGAGCCGGCAGAGTCACCGACGCGGGCCCTGGCCGCCTCTCCCCATGGAGCACGGCCGAGAGTCCCCTTGCTGCTCCTGCCTCGCCACTAGACCAGGTTGGATTCCGAGAGACCCCACTTGCCTTGGGCTCTTCTGCAGCCTTCTGTGGCTCTCCTGGCTCCTGGCCCCCTGACCCCAGGGTTCCAGCCCAGCCCCTGGCAGGTGCTCCAGCGGCGCACCGAACCCCGTCGGGCGGCGGGACTCCCAGCCGGCCTCCCCACGGCCCTTACCCATTTCCCGCCGGGCTCCTGCTCCGGCCACATGCCGGCTGGGGCGCCCCATGGCCAGGTGCTCAGGTGCCCAGGTGCGGGGGCAGCGAGGGCTGCGGGCTGTGACTTCAGGGGCTGGGCCGTCAGCTCCGCGGTGTGCTCACGGGAGAAACCAGTTCCCGATTGGGGTGGAGGGCGCGGCCAGGGGCGGGGCCGCGCGGGGGCGTAGCCGTCCGACAGGTCGGACCCGGGCCGCGCGGGGCGGGGCAGGGCCAGTCTGGGCACGGCTGGTCCCTGCAGGCGCCTGTGTCTGTCCCGAGCCCTCGACCCCCACCCCACCTCCCCACGCCCCCCGAGGGCACGCAGTCACACAGGACCCAGGGCCCTGATGCTGGGTGCTAGGTCGGCAAACCTGTAATTTATCAGTAATTCATCCGTTCATTCTACCAGCATTTGCTGCGCACCTACTGTGTGCGTGTCAGGCACTGTGGGGTAGAATGGGCTGTCTTCAAAGATTGCTGCCTGGCCCGGGAGGTGCGATGCGAACTGTTGCCGGGGGTGGGAGGACTCCCTAGAGGAAACCCCTGGAAAGGAGGGAGCCCCTCCACCTGCACACACACTGCCCAGCAGATCTGCAGCTGACTCCTGGGTGAGCACGCCTGGGGCGAGAATGTAAACAACTCAAAGGAAAACAGTTAGGCGGACATGCCTGCAGTGAGCTGCCTGCTGCCAGGGGAACTGGGGGCTCAAGTCCCGTCCTGTTAGCCCGACTTGGTGAACACTTTGGATTGTCCGCTAGGGACCCAGGATGGCCACACTTATGGAGCAAAGTCTATGTCCCAGGATTCAGGGATATATCCTACAATTAGGGACAAAACCAAAAGAAATCCATTCAAAATCTAAAATCAAGACTCCACAAAACCAAAGTGAGGTTCCAGGAATTTAACTTCCTGCTAGAACAAAGCTCACACCCTTCAGAGAAAAATAACAGAACCCAGAGCATCCATCCACAGTGTATCATCCACAATGACCGCTATACAACAGAAACTAGGTATTGTAACAAAATATCACCCCATCACCTAGGAACTCACAAGGTTTTTTTATGAGCTCCATGTCAGGAATGGGGGGGGGGGGTTTGCAAATGCCAAATATGTATTTTTTTTATCATATCTCGGTATCACACGTGCGGAAAAATAAGATGTTAGACTCTCAGGGTAAAAAATTAAAAATGAAAACTATGACGAAGATGTCAAAAAGGCTACAGCAAAAGATGGATATAACGAGTGGAGAGAGAGGGGGTTTCAGCAGAGATAGAATCACCATGACTTTAAAAATAAATAAGCAAGTAGACTATAGATAAGCCTGCTCCAGGCAGGGGAACCTCCCTCTGCATTACCCTGGAATGGAGACACACCTCAGTATTTCCCTGTCAGAGGGCCACAAGTGAGTTTCCCAGCATAAAATCAAGGCTTCCCAATTTGGGGGTCCTCTGCTGCAACTCAGCCCACTGTCCCTGCAGGCGGCATCTGGCCCTCGTCATGTCACCCTGAGGGAATTGGGGTCAGAGACTTGTACAACAAGGTTGCTCTGCTATTGCCATGAGTCATAAAGTGTCTCATCTTCTGCTAGTAACGATGTAAGCTATGACATGCCAACTCGCTGGCTTACTAGCAGAGAAAAGTCAAATCTCAGGTCCTTTCACACTTCCTGACTTAACAGAGATAAAGAGAAAAATCTTATAAGCAAATGGGGCAGGAGAATACACACTGCATACGGGGACCCAATGATAAGAATGGCTGCTCGTTTCTCATCAGAGACAACATGGACCAGGGGACAATGGAACATCTATGTGAAATGCCAACAGAAAACTGGATACAGTTCTGTATCCAGTTAAATACATACTTTAAATAGAAAACCAAATAAGGACATTCTCAAATAAGCAAAACCACTGGCAGACCCAGACTACAGGAAGACGGAAGAAACAGGATAAAACTTAGAATCTACAGAAAGGGACAAAGAGAGCTGGAAATGATAACTGGAGGAGTAAATTGAAAAGACTTTCTTGTGTTAAATGATTTAAAAGTCAACTGACAATTTAAATAAAAAACAATAGCATGTTGGGAGTTAATGACGTGCACGCAAGTAGCTGAATGACAAGAAAAGCACACAGCACGGAAGGGAAGGGGAAACACAAGCACATTCTTATACGTGCAGCTTTATACTATCCACACAGAGTGATGTACAGTACGAGATATAAAAACAATGGCTGAAAAAGAATCGAGAAAATAAAGAAAAAGTAAGCAAAAACAAATGGGATATATCAAACAAACAAGCAAGATTGAAAATTATCGATAATCACATTAAACACTCCAATTAAAAGGCAGAGCTTGTCAAAATGGCCAAGAAAAAAAGACCCACCTATTTGTTTAGAAGAGACACATTTTAAATATAAAACACAGACAGGTTGAAAAGGATGGAAAAATATACCTTGTAACCAGTCAGTGAGCCTAAAGTTTGGTGCAGTTATGTTACATTTGGACAATTATCCCTGACCGGGGTGACAGTACAGACTTCAATACAAGGAATATTCTCAGAAATGAAGTGTCATAGAGATAAAAGGATCAGTTCATCAAGAAGACATAGCAAACTTAAATATGTCTGAATCTAGCAACAGATCTTCCAAATAACATCAGGCAGAAAAAGACAGAACCAAAGAGAGAAATATAAAATCCACAATCGGAGTTAAATATTTTAACATCTCTGTCGATAATTAGTAAACAAGGACACACAGAATCAGTCGGGGTGTAGGAGATGTGAATGTTATCATTCATCTTTACCAAAATGAAACTATGGAATCTGACCCCACCAACAGTAAAACACAAATGCTTCTCAGGTGCACATGGAACATTACCCAAAACCAACTATGCAGACTAGCTAAAAACAATCTCTGGATATTGTGAGTGAGAGTCACGTAGATCCTATCTTCTTGGTTATGGTGGAATTAAATTAGAAATGATCAACAGCATTTTATCTAGAAAATACCCTACTATTTGGGAATTAAACAGTGTACCTCTAAATAATCCATGAGTAAAAGAAGAAATCACAGAGAAATTAGGAAATGCTTTCGTCTGAAATGGGGTAACGATAACCAGATCAATGTAACAGAGTTAGTGTCTAAATGCAGGCGCACACATTTATGGTCAATCGGCATCTTCCAACAACCATGTCAGGTAACTCGACAGAGAAGGAGAGTCTCTTCGCAAGTGTTTCTGGAACACCTAGAAATCTGCATGGTGAAAAACAACCCTGGACTTGCATCCAGATGTATAAAGACGTGTTCCAACTCAACAGAAAGACAAGTAACCCAACTAAAAAATGGGCAAGGGATCTGAATAGACATTTCTCTAAATAAGACATACAAATGGCCAGTAAGCACACAAAAACGTGCTCAACATCATTAGGCATCAGAGACATGCCCATTAGAACCATGAGACGCTTCTCAGCTGTTAGTCTGGCCACAATGAACAAGAGAGTAGCCAGTGTGGGGAGATGGATGGAAAAGCTGGAATCCTCACGTGCTGCTGGGGGAATGGTGAAGGGACCCAGCAGCTTTGGAAAACAGCATGTGGTGGTTCCTCAAGAGTCAGACATGGGATCCCCCATGGGATCCAGCAGCCACACTTTTGGTGTGTACCCAAGAGAAATAGATATACAAAATGGACATGACCCAATGTCACCACCACTGATGTGTAAACAACAAGTAGAGTGGCCACACGCTAGGATGTCACTCCACCTGACTGAGGTGATGCTGCAGTGTGCATCAGCTTGCAAAACATCATACTCGGTGAAAAGCTCCATCATGAAAGGCAGCATGTTGCCTGACTCCACTTACACAAAACATCTGGAAAAGGCAAATCAATAGGGACAGAAAGATGAAATGTCGCCCAGGACTGAGGAAAAGAGGGAAATGGGGCGCGCCAGCTAAAAGAGGTGGGGTTTTCTATTTTTGGTGATAAAAATGATGAAATTCATTGTGGTGAGGGTTGCACAACTCCATGAATACATTTCTATTAATCGAGGTTCTCCAGAGAAGTAGAACCAAGAGGATACATGCAGACATGTATGAAAGGAGGTTTGCTACAAAGCACCGGCTCACCATCTGCCGTCCACAAGCTGGAGCACCAGGAGGGCTGGGTGTGAATCCCACTCTGTGACCAAGGCCCGAGAATCAAGGATCCGATGTCCGAAGGCAGGAAGACTTGGGCGTTCCAGCTGCAACAGAGAGGGCAAATGTGCCCTTCTGCCTTTTGTTCTGTTGGGGCATCAGTGGGTCGGACCAGGCCCCCCTGCACTGGGGAGGGGTCTGCTTCACTCCTCAGTCACCGATGCAAACCCAGTCTCCTCCAGACACACCCCGAAGTCATGGGTGTCAGCTCCCTGGGTTCCCTCAGCCCATGTGAGTGACACTTGAAATTAACCATCACGATACTAAAAGCCATGGGACTGTACATTTTAAATGGGTGAGTTGTGTGACATTGAGGATATCTCGATGAAGCTGTTACAGAGAAATAAAAGAAACTTATGCCACACATAAAAATGAATTCAAAATGGACCATTGACTTAAGTATAAAAACTAAAACTATAAAATATCT
>NW_011889104.1:1423813-1429890 GCF_000151845.1 Pteropus vampyrus | reverse complement strand
GTTGGGGCATCAGTGGGTCGGACCAGGCCCCCCTGCACTGGGGAGGGGTCTGCTTCACTCCTCAGTCACCGATGCAAACCCAGTCTCCTCCAGACACACCCCGAAGTCATGGGTGTCAGCTCCCTGGGTTCCCTCAGCCCATGTGAGTGACACTTGAAATTAACCATCACGATACTAAAAGCCATGGGACTGTACATTTTAAATGGGTGAGTTGTGTGACATTGAGGATATCTCGATGAAGCTGTTACAGAGAAATAAAAGAAACTTATGCCACACATAAAAATGAATTCAAAATGGACCATTGACTTAAGTATAAAAACTAAAACTATAAAATATCTGGGAGGAAACAGGAGGAAATGGTTTCTTACAACTTGATGAAAAGAATTGATAACTTGAGTTTTATTTTAAGTGTTTTAAATTATGTCCATTAAAATACCCTGTTAGGAAAATGAATAAGCCCCAGATTGGGAGGAAATATTCACAAAACGTAAACCTGACAGAAGAACCATATTCAGATTATATTCAAGTGCTACTAATCAATAATAAAAAACAAAACATTCAGTTACAATAACAGCCAAACACTTGAACAGACACTTCAAACAGGTAAATAAATAGCCAATAAGCACGTGACAGATGCTCAATGACATCAGCGCAAAATAAAGCTGTGACGAGACACCACTTCACCCCACAAGGAAGGCGACAATTTAAACACTGGTAATACCAAACACCGGCAAGGAAAAGGGGCAAGTGCTGCTCTCACATTTTGCTGATATAAATGGTGTGGCCACTTTGGAAAACAACTCGGCAATTTCTCGTAAAGCTAACACGCATCTACCATTTAACCCAGACGTTCCACTCCCCACTACTTACCCAAGAGACATAGAAATAAATGTGCATGAGAAGACTTGTCCTAAAGGATATCCACAGCTGCTTTATTTATCATGCATGAGAGTGACAAAAACTCACGAGTCCATGGACACGGTAGTGAAACTGGAACGCTGCTCAGCAAGAGAAAGAAGCCATCCACCGACTCCCCTACGACAGCTGCGTGCATCTCGCAGACACTGTGTTGAGAGGAAGAAACCAAAGGAAGAGCCTGCGGTCTGAGCTCCATTCCAGGAAGTCCTTCGTAAGGTGGGGGGGCCAGGCTGTGGGTAGAGACCAAGCAGCGGCTGCCTAAGGTGGGGAGTTGTGATTAGGAGACAGAAGATTTTTCCCATGTTATGGAAAACTTCTGCATTTTTCATGAGATGGTGGTAACACACGTGTACATTTGTATGTACATTTGTATGTGAGTGGTGTAGACAGGCTAAATACTGCTAAGTCATGCAGGATGTTGCTATAAATTGTGCCTCAATCAAAAGTGCTATTCAAATCCTTTTGCCTTTTAACTTAAATCCCCCTAATGGCTCCTGATGGCTCAGATCTAACTCCCTCACATCCCTAGGAGGTCATGAGTGATCTACACTCTTACGGGATTCGGTGGGGAAACAAATGAATTTATATCACAAGAGAGAGAAAAGGAGTGCCACCTGATGTGAATGCCACTGGCTTCACCCAAAGCCACCCAGTGAGCAGGTCGTAAGTGTAATTTCAGTCTATTCCCGACGAACTGGGAGAGGGCTGAGCAGAGTGAGGGATGCAAGGGTAAACCGGTTCCTTGGCAATATTCCTGGGGGAGACTCCTTGTCACAGAGCTGGCAGGAGAGAGAGAAGCACCAGCCCCGAGGATGGAAGTCAAAGCCTAAATGAGCCCTTGGTCCCAATGTTCTTGAAAGCCTGGTGTGGTCAGTTGAAAGAGAAGCTGTCACGTCAGAGCAGCAAGCAGTTTGTCCTAGGAAAGTGAACACTTGGAAAGGCATTGGGGGCAGTTGGATCCTTTGCTCTGGGCACAGAATGCGGCATTTGGTTACGTGTGTGCGAAGCAAAAACTATGCTCCCAAAGGCAGAGATTCAAGAGCTGTCCTGTGGGCAGTGTGAGTGGTGTAGACAGTGCAATGGTGTAGGTGGTGCGAATGGTGCAGACACAGTGGACGGTGTGGACAGCATGGGTGGTGTGAATGGTGTAGACAGTGCGGACGGCGTAGGCAGTGTGGACGGCATGGATGGTGTGAATGGTGTGACAGTGTGGATCGCGTAAGTGGTATGGACGATGTAGGTGGTGTGAATGGTGTAGACAGTGCAGACGGCGTGGGTGGTGTGGACAGTGTGGCGGTGTGGACAGTGTAGGTGGTGTGAATGGTGTAGACAGTGCAGACGGCGTGGGTGGTGTGGACAGTGTGGTGGTGTGGACAGTGTAGGTGGTGTGAATGGTGTAGACAGTGCAGACGGCGTGGGTGGTGTGGACAGTGTGGTGGTGTGGACAGTGTAGGTGGTGTGAATGGTGTAGACAGTGCAGACGGCGTGGGTGGTGTGGACAGTGTGGTGGTGTGGATAGTGTAGGTGGTGTGAATGGTGTGACAGTGTGGATCGCGTAAGTGGTATGGACGATGTAGGTGGTGTGAATGGTGTAGACAGTGCAGACGGCGTGGGTGGTGTGGACAGTGTGGCCGTGTGGACGGTATGGGCAGGAGGCGAGGGGCCACATCTCAACACACAGCTTCCATGTGTTTCTCTTCTCATCTGGTCGGCCCATACCACACCTGCACATGTTACATCTGCTTGGAAGCGAGTGTCCTACTGAAACAAATGATCCTAGGCCAAGTTTCTCACGGGGACTGTCGGACAGCATTGAGTGCTGTCTGGGGACACAGGTACCACCTAGTGGTACAGAGCTGGAGAAATATTCTCTTATTTTCTTGGAACCCCCTGGGCATCTTGAGAAAGAAGGCTTGGGGATCATCTGGAGAGACGGTCCTTGGTGTAGACACGGATGGATAAGAGGGGACAGTGTGGAAGATCTGGGTGACGGGCCCCATGGACACGAGTGAGGGCCCCTCTCTGGGTCACCCCAGAAACACTGGGTGGGGGTGGTATTACATCAGGACCAGGACACTCCGACAGAGTCATCTGCTTGGCTTTCTTCTGCAGCCGGAGGCCCTGGAGACAGTGGCTTTACAGAACACATTTGCACAGAGACTTTCACATGACAACTGTCAAAACAGCCCAACAAGTGCTGTGACCTCGGTTACCAAGTGGAATGAGCTTTAAGAAGCTTCAGCAGCCTGTTCAAAGTCACCCAGCTGCTGGCCGTGAAGCTGGACCTTACTTCTGGGCCTTCAGACTTCAAGTCAGAGACTTTTTTCTTTTATGGCGCCCAGCCACCCAAAAGTGGGCTTTTGGATACCAGCCGTCTCTACTACTGGCTGCCCTCTTCCCTGCTCAGGGCAGCACACACTCTCCCCACCAAGGGCCTCAGGGTAAAACGCACTTTCTCCAGGGAGCCGCTCTGCTCTGCAGGGGTGGAGGTGACTGTGACTTCAGAGCTCTGCTCTCCTGAAGCACACGGACATTTTGTTTGGATACCTACAGATGAGCCTGGACCTACTTGGTGTGAGGAAGTCACAGGACATGTACAACAGAAACAAGAATTTGGGAGCTGGCGGCCCACCAGCAGCACGACGGCCTCCAGGGAAAGAGTGGCTGAGAACAAGGTATAGGCTGGGCCTTAGAAGCTTGCCCAGGTGGCAAGGCCCAGAATGTTTGGGACAATGGCCTCTCATACTGTTCTCATTGTGGCTCATGCAATCTCTGCTGTGAGCTTGAATTCCTGTTCATCCTTCTCTCTCTTTGTTTGCCCCTCCACACCTCCCCACTGAGACTGACTTTCGCAGCGATGACGCAGATACCCAGTTAGTGCACCTGAGTCCCCGCGTCTGCCACAGTAGAAGGAATTATTCGCCCTCAGCATAAGAGAGAGACACAACGGAAAAACACATTAACTGTGCAGAACACCACCACACACGCTGTATATTTGAACAGGCCCCACTCTTGGCCTCTGTGTATGGACTCCATGGCTGGATGTGACATAGAGCTGCTGCTCCATGATGAAGGTTGTGGAGTTGACGATAGGACACTGGTGTGGGGGACCACTCCTGCCATGATGTAGCAGGGAAATGGATGTCAGCAAGCAAACAAGCAAACATGCATGATGTCAGGGCTAATATTGGTAGAAATAATAATAAAGTGAGGCACAATGACAAGTCAAGGAGATATAGGTGGCTTTGGGGCAGATGCCACCTGAGATGAGTGGTCAGGAAAGACCTCTAGAAGGCTCCATTTGGGCAGTAGCCTCGGCAGAGGACACGGGCCAGGTAGGTCTCCAAGACAGAGAATTCTGAGCAGACAGAAGAGTGGGTGGGAAATGCCCACGGAGCCTACACAGTTCACGACATGTCTAAATGAGCTCAGTCAGTTTCAGGTAAGAGGCCAGGTGTTCCAGAGGTTGCAAAATGCAGAGTGCTCAGTACCTATATTAAGGGTTCAAACAGCACCCCTGGAAGGCCCCATAGGCACCATGCAGATGGGGCCTGGCCATAGTCCTGCTGGGGGCTATGAGACCAGGCGACTGAGAACCAGCAGGGGGCCTCCGCGTCTCCCCGGGAAGTCACCCCAGAGGCTGGGTTTGTAGGCCACGTAGGAGTAGTCAGTGCCTAGCAAGGGATTATGTACCCTACGGAAGGCAGGCGGTGAGGGGTTAGGCTTCAGAGTGTCCCGGGCCTGTTCATGCTTCACAGTGGCTATAACATTGACTGTCACTGGCCGGGCTGGCAGGATCTGCCCCTGCCAACCTTGCCCCCATCCCCATGCTCCAGCCACAGGCCAGTGACAAAAGCAGACTTCTGCAACTCACCAGGACACCACCGAAGAGAAAGATGGAGGTACCACAGTGACTCCAACCGCCTGGGAAGGCCACCTTGACACTGGATACAGATGGTCCTGTCCCTTGGCAAGGAGATCCTCGAGGGGAGGTGGAGTAACAAGGGGACACAGTTTGAGGTCACTGCCACCCAGATCACCCTCTGCTCTGATCATCTGACTCCGCGTGGAGTCCCCTGGGAGAGGACAGGCATGGCTGTCTCCCCCCCGACCCAGTCCTCCCTGTAAGGAGAGTCCTGGCCTTTTCGTTTATGTCTTTTATGTATGCCATCCACCACCCACCGATGACAATGACAAAGCTTACGTTTCCCCTTCAGGCATGGCCTTGGGTTCTCGTGTGGGCAAGGTTGGCGTGTGTGCTCCTGGGCTGGGGTATAGGAGCGAGTCCACAGGTCAGCCACCTGGCACTTAAGTCAGGAGCCATATGGTCCAGGGGTCCGGGCCCTGGCATGCTGATGTCTTGGCTTCACCCTGGCCACTCTCAAACCAGCCCAGTTGGGATCAAAGAGCAAGGCAGGGTGAGGGGTGTAGCCCACCACTCAGCTCTCCTTTAGGGGTGTGCTCCCAGGCACCTGGCAGAGGGGCCCAGGGAGCTCCATCTAGAAACCCCGTCTGAGTCACACTGTCCTGAAACAAGCCAGGTGGCCAAGATTACACTGCAGCTGGTGGCCCAGCAGGGGGTTCAGGTAGGAGGGAGGACAGCACCCCACTCGCAGACCATTTGGGGGATGTCTGATGAGCAGTGGCTCCTACACGCTTGCACATGCACCTAGTGGGGCCAAATGCGACGTCCCCCCGCCAACTTCCTCCCCCCCACCCTTGTTTCCCAGGTGCCCACTCCCTCACCCCCCAGGTGCTGACCTTTTATCTGTGGACATTCCAGAGTCATGAAATACGACACAAACACACAGAAGACTGGCCGGCCGCATCCATGCCAAGATGTAGAGTGCTACCAGGATCCTACAGCTCCGCTGCTCTTGCCTGACCCCTCTACTCCACCCCCGTGTCACGCAGTCCCCACCACCAGCCTTCGGGGACAGCATGGTTTCCCCTCTCCTCATGCTCATCTGCATAGCCTCCACACGAGCTTTGGTTGTTTTGAACTCTACATGAACGAGCCGTGCTCTCGGCTTCTGTGAGTGGGGCTCCCCGCTCCACTGCGGGCAGCTGCCGTAGTCCCATATCGGCTGTTGAGCTGCATCATATGGACACAGGCCACCAGGTGTTCTGTGATGGGGGTTGTGTTGTTTTTGGTTCAG
>NW_011889104.1:1421914-1423763 GCF_000151845.1 Pteropus vampyrus | reverse complement strand
TCCCCCCGCCAACTTCCTCCCCCCCACCCTTGTTTCCCAGGTGCCCACTCCCTCACCCCCCAGGTGCTGACCTTTTATCTGTGGACATTCCAGAGTCATGAAATACGACACAAACACACAGAAGACTGGCCGGCCGCATCCATGCCAAGATGTAGAGTGCTACCAGGATCCTACAGCTCCGCTGCTCTTGCCTGACCCCTCTACTCCACCCCCGTGTCACGCAGTCCCCACCACCAGCCTTCGGGGACAGCACGGTTTCACCTCTCCTCATGCTCATCTGCATAGCCTCCACACGAGCTTTGGTTGTTTTGAACTCTACATGAACGAGCCGTGCTCTCGGCTTCTGTGAGTGGGGCTCCCCGCTCCACTGCGGGCAGCTGCCGTAGTCCCATATCGGCTGTTGAGCTGCATCATATGGACACAGGCCACCAGGTGTTCTGTGATGGGGGTTGTGTTGTTTTTGGTTCAGGGCTACTGCTGCTACACACCTTTCTTCAGGGAGGCACGTCCTCACGTGTCCAGGGACAGCGAGGCCCCAGGAGGGACGGGCTCAGAGGAAGGCGCCAGGCCCGTTGGATGAGAAAGCCATCAGCCTCCCCGTCTCCCTGCACCCTCTGCCCTGAGCCTGGGGGCCACAGACATAGCTGGAAACATAGATGCATTTTCAAGGTTTTATTGTAAAACAAAGAGAGCTTAAGTCACAAGGGGCAGAAGACGCTCCACTCGACATAGACGACCCACCTGTGAGCACCTGTTGAGAGTCAAGCACGTGCTCGGCCCTGCGACGACCTGAGACACATGCAAGTCACAGTCCCTAATCTAGTCTGGGGGGGACAGACAGACGCACACGCATCTCTCCAAAAAGCCTGAGTCAGAAGTGCTGAAATGGCCAGGAGCAAGTCAACCCCGAGGAGGTCAGAAGGGACTGGGGCCAGCTGCACTCTGCTTTGGGGACTGGAGCTTTGGGGGCGCTGCTGGCAGCCATGAGAGGTCTGGAGTGGAGATGGTGCTCAGGACCAGGGCAGCAGGGTCTAGACTCAGGGAACACTTAGGAAAGAAAGAATTAGGGACCAGCACGGAGTGTGTGCTTTCATTTTTACAGGTTAGGCCATCACAAAAACAAGGAAGAAAAAGGAAAAGGAGACCTGCTCTCTCTACTGTCTCACAGGCACAGGACGTCTTCCACCCCTAGGAAGGATGCCGTCACCAAGCGAAGAGCTCTCATTCAGATTGCTTGGGATGCGCTCCCACAAACACCAGGAAGCCCTTGCCTGCCGTCGAGCCACAGACCTGGAACTACTGCTTCCCACAGTTTGCAAAACAAGGTTGGGAGCCACTTGGTGAGAGGTAAGCAAGTGGCTTGAGGGAATGGGGGGAGGGTGGACAGGAGAGCAGAGGACGTCACACTGGCCAGGAGGCCTAGGTGTTCCCGGGAAGGCATGGATGACACTGAAGGGCTTTGAGCTGTGCTGGTTCAAGCTGCCCCTTAGAAAGGCTACTGCAGGGGCAGATGAGGGGCTGGACAAGGGTCCCAATGCCAGGGCTCCCACAGCCCCTGTGCTGGCAGTGGGACGGGGTGGCAGCTCCTCTAGTCTTGCTGGAAGTAGAACTTGGTGACAATGACGGCCTCCTCGGGCCTGTTGGTGAGGCTGACGGGCTGGTCTGCCTCCAGTGCCGTGCACAGAAACCAGCCCGGGCAGGCAGCAGACTCAAAGCTGGTGGTGGTGCCGCTGTCCGTGCGAATGAAGGTGAAGCGCTTGCCCTGCTCCTGGGTCCTGCTCAGGTCAGTGATGTCGACTTCCTGGGAGCCGGGGTAGACAGGTGAGGGCTCCGGTGCCACCTCCCCCTA
>NW_011889104.1:1409719-1413334 GCF_000151845.1 Pteropus vampyrus | reverse complement strand
TTCCCGGGAAGGCATGGATGACACTGAAGGGCTTTGAGCTGTGCTGGTTCAAGCTGCCCCTTAGAAAGGCTACTGCAGGGGCAGATGAGGGGCTGGACAAGGGTCCCAATGCCAGGGCTCCCACAGCCCCTGTGCTGGCAGTGGGACGGGGTGGCAGCTCCTCTAGTCTTGCTGGAAGTAGAACTTGGTGACAATGACGGCCTCCTCGGGCCTGTTGGTGAGGCTGACGGGCTGGTCTGCCTCCAGTGCCGTGCACAGAAACCAGCCCGGGCAGGCAGCAGACTCAAAGCTGGTGGTGGTGCCGCTGTCCGTGCGAATGAAGGTGAAGCGCTTGCCCTGCTCCTGGGTCCTGCTCAGGTCAGTGATGTCGACTTCCTGGGAGCCGGGGTAGACAGGTGAGGGCTCCGGTGCCACCTCCCCCTACCCCACACTGGGGTCCAGGCACCCCACAGGACCCCACAAGTCCAGGCCTTGTAGGACAACAGCCACATAAAGAGGCTGCGGCATTGTCACACCCTGGCTCGGGAAAGTCTGGCCACTCTCGCCAGGGGTCCGTGAGTCTAGTGAACACACAGCACATGAGCAGAGGCAGTGCCTCAGTATGGCCACTGTGGGTTAAGATTTGGTCCATAAGCTCCTGAGACAAAGCTGTCTGTCCCCACTGCGGGCAGCCCATCATCCTGCACGGGGCCAAGGGGCACAGGGCCCCAGGTGAGGGGGACAGCCCATGGGTCTGAGTCGACAAGGACTGAGGAGGGCCTAGACAGGACTTCATGGGAGGAAGGAACATCTAAGAGGGAGCCCTGGGACAAGAGAGTGGCACACAGAAACTGAGGGCCCCACAGGAACCTCCTCCTGGTGCTGACCCCATGTAGCCCCTCCCCCGCTGAGGTTAGACTCAGCCATGTGACACAGGCTTTAGCCAAGGAGACATTAGCAGTGTGATGCAAGCAAGCGTTTCATAAGTGTTTGTGGTTCTGGAATAATCCCCCTTAGAAACCAGCAGCTGTGCTGTTGGGAGGCACAAGCTGCCCCCAGAGCTCTGGGTGGCCATGCGGAGACAGCCTGAGGGAAGGGAACCGTCCGGACGCCCCAGGGCCCGCCGAGCCCCAGCGCCCCATGTGGAAGGGGAGGGCCAGGTCCTAGCTGGCCCACGAGCCATGAGGAAGAACATGAGTGACTGTTGTCTGGGCAAGTCCTCACCTCCAACTGCAGCCTGATCTCGTCTCCCACCTTGACACAGGACAGGCATAGCTTCCCTCCATGGATCCCCAGGAGCATGGCATGCGGCTCAACCGGCACCACATTGAGCTTCTCTGAGGGGAGCAGAGCAAATGGTCAGGCTGTGGGGATGGAGAGGCCAAGACAGCCAACAGTTGGCCTCTCCCTGGGCTTGTTCTGCCCCTGACCTAAAGCAAGGTCATCAGACCAGCGGGGCCCATCTTTCTGATCTGCACCCAAACAGAAGACCAGACAAGCACATATTTAACTGCTCCCAGACACCTGACTCCGGCCAACTGGTGTGTGGCCCACGCTGGGAATCACGCACAAGTCAGAATGGGGCTCAAGATGTGGTGGCTTTGAGCCGCCTGTCCCTCCATGGCCTCTGGGCCGACAGTAGCAATGGGAGGCCAGCCTGTCTATGCCATGTGCTCATCGTGGGAGTGGGGCATCAAAGTCCAGGCACAGGGATATGGGCCCGGCTAGGCACAGGTTGGTGCATAGGCTCCCTCTGGTCCCCCTAGCCTCAGCTGTGGCCCTGGGACCACCGTGCTTACAGGTGGTGGCTCCTAGGCTCTGCCCCTCCCTGCCCTCTTGGGACCTCTCTCAAATGTGGCCCTTAGAAGCCGGGCTTCCCCAGCAGGGTCAAGATGTCACACAGAGGCCGCCATACTGCAAATCCGGGCAGGGTGACCCAGAGCCCACATCGGTGTTCCCAGCGACCTCTCACCTTCTAACTTAGTGTTTTGTCCTTGCAAGTATCCGGCAACGAGCTGATTATTTCTCAGGTAGAAGGTCTTCTGGTTAACGTCCCAGATCCTGAAACATAAAAGGGCCGCTGTGGTGGACAGCACTGGGCCTGGCCCCAGTGTCGCTTTCACACGCCTATGGCAGGAGAAGGACACAAGGGTCAGCCCAGGCTCGCCCACTCCTCATCCTCAGGTCCCAGGAGGAGCCCTGGACTTGGGCCCTGAGCAGCACCAGCCTGCAGGCCCTCCAGGTGCACACACATTCTGCCTGCCACCCCATGTGGCAGCTGCCAGCCTTGCATGGCCATTGAGCCTTAAAATGCAATGTGACTGAGGGTCCGAATTTTTTAATTTTATTCTGTTTTTATTCATTTAAATGTAAATTTAAAGAGTCATTTGAGGCTAGCAGCCACCACAACACAATGTTGGAAGTTTCAAAGGACAGAGCACCTTACAGTAACTCACTCTGTGTCCAGGGAGTGGGGGTCTGTCCCAAAGCGTATCTTCTATCCACCAGGGGCCGGCAGGGGCAGCTTCCTGTCCAGCTCATCCAGTGGCCTGTTTCTGGCCCTCAGCCTTTTCCTCTTGGGGCCCCACTGGTTGTGAGATTGTGTGACCCTCCATGTCCTACTACCTCCAGCCTACCCTGGACCTGGGCCTGACTCCTGTCCTGGAAGTGTGGCTGACAACACCTCTTACCCGGTAGCTGCAAGGGACCACGAGCGTGGTGAAGTAGTTGGGCAAACTGTAAAGCTCTTCACACAGGTGAGCATTTGACCTTTTGTAATATCTCCCAGTTCCAGGTGAGCGCCTCTCTGAAGGGACTAAAGAGCCCCTCCTGGAGCCACCAGCAGATGGGGATGGAGAGCCCACCTTCCCACATGAGAGGGGCGCATCTGCCCCGTGCAGAGTTTGACTCGCTGTTCAGGCCAGAGGGCGAAGTCTCTGGACATGCCCAGGCCTGGCTAACAGGGTGGAGGGCAGGTGCAGACACACGGTGGCTTGTCATTTTCACAACAGTAATGGTGACATCTCGCAAAGCCTCTGACCCAATATTTAAAATTCATAATAGTTTTGGGCACTTTACAGTTCACAGAGCACTGTCACACTGTTATCTTCACGACCACCCTACAAGGCAGGCGGAGGGCCATCCTGAACCCCATGTCACAGTGGGGAACCTGAGGCTCCAGGGGCCAGGACCCTCCAAGGTGTCATCAGCACAGATACACATCACTAACCATCACCTAGAGCTGGGGGCGGCCCTGCCCCTGGCACCCTCTCTGCTTCTTTGCCGGGCACACTAGGCATAAACCCCGCCTGGGATCCTGGCCACATGCCTGTCTGTCACCTGCTGAGTTGCTCGGGTCTCTGGGAAGTTGGCTGGGCCCCCAATGCCAGCTAAGCACAAGCACAAGTTCGGATGGCCCCGCAGTGGCAGTCCCTTCCCAGCACCCTCCCAGAGGGCTATGCCGTGTCCGCCCTGCCCGCACCGGCCCTACCTGAAGGCTTGCATCTCGCTGGGCCTCTTCCCTGAAGGGCGGCAGGCTGTCTCTGCAGGGAACAGGAAGAGGAGGAGGAAAATGAAGTGGCTGGGGCTGCAGATCCCCATCCTGTGGCAGCACTGGCAGTGAGGACTGCCATTTCG
>NW_011889104.1:1405687-1408029 GCF_000151845.1 Pteropus vampyrus | reverse complement strand
ACTTCCCCGGTTGTCTGAATAGAGGGGCAAATGGCTCGTACACATCCCTGCTCTGTTCTCACGTGTGACCTGGCAGGAGTCATCTGCCAAGGGAGTCATCTGGGAGTCATCTCCCAGAAGCACACATGAGAAGAGAGCGTATCTACCTTTGAGGCGTGCTCTGTTGTCTCTGTTGGTTCTGTTGTCTCTGTTGGTTCGGGAGGACTGCTTGAAGGAGGAGGTGTGTGTGAGCCCACAGTCAAGGTCTTGCCCACAGGGCATCTCCTGGGAACGCCGCTGTCCCCAACCCGAATTCAGCATGGAGGCTGGTGTCCCCACCTTTTCCAAATCTGTGCCTTCACCTGTTGTGCCTACAGGCCTCCCTGGGTCTCAGGATGGCCGTCCCCAGGACCGAGCTTGAAGCCAAGCGACTGGGCTGCATCCTCCCATGTCCTTTATGAGCTGGACCACCCAGAACATGTACACGGGCTCTCTTGCTCATGGCTTCTCTACCGCTAGCTAGGGGTAATAACAGAAGCCGTGTGACAGTGACTACCAGGACGGCACTGTGCGTGCTGTGCTGAGCCCTGACCTTGACATGCAGGAAATGCTCAAACAACAGATGGCTGCTGTGTGTGCCCTTCATCCCAGGTGAGGTGGGCAAGGTCGGTCACACGCCCCTGACCCAGTCAACCCTTCCCTTGCCCCCGGGGGGGGAGGGGAAGCCCCTGGCCTATCCCCACGCCTCTGGCCACAGCTTGACTCTTGGTTCCGTCCCAAGGAGGCTGGTGGCCCTATGACTTCTCAGTACAGGAAGTCTCTGACTCAACTCATTCTCAGTTCTGCTGCTCAGCCCCTCACTCTGCTTCCCGAATCAAGTATAATGGGCTCAGCCCTCCCTGCTGGGCCCCATTTTTCCCTCTGAGCTCCAGGCACCACGATTGTGTCTGGTGCCATCCACGTGCCAAGCCCTGCCCAATTAGACGTTAGTGACAGCAGAAGCGACCAAGTCCCACTTGCACTAAAATAGGAAACCCGGGCCATCCATTTCCCAGGGGTGACACTAGGCAAGGGCATGGAGGCCACAGGCTTAGCCTGCACTGTCACCTCCCGCACAGCGTTCAGCACATACATGCCAGCTCTTTCTCAATTTCAGTTCATTGCATCTCTCAGTTCTAGAATTTCCATTAGGTTCCTTTTTTGTATATTTTCTAGTTCTCTGCCAAAAGTTTTGATCTTGTCTTTTAAATCCTTGAACATGTCACTCGTGGTTCTCATAAAGGCTGCCCCTCCCCGGCTTGAACCCACCAGGTCCTCTCCTGCTGTATTTTCCTCCGGTGAACAGGCCACCTGGTCTGTGCCCAATTACATCTTACTTCTGGACTCTGCACAGAGAGCACCACAGGGATCATATGAGGCTCTGGGTGACGTCTTTATCCAGAGGACACCATGCTGGCCTCCACTGGGCAGGGAGGCCAAGGCAAGGCAGCCCAGGTACCCTCACCCCGGCGGGGCTAAAGGCCATTCCGTGGCTGTGCTAGCCACTCACACCTGACCGCCTGGGGTCCCAATCCAAATCTGGGGGTCCATTGGACCTTGCTCCTCAGTGGGAGATAAAGCACAAACTTTTTCACCAACCACCCCGAACCTCCCAATGCTGCCAAGCTTAGCGGCAGCCTTAGAATCTGGCCAAGGCTTCTGGGGTGAAGGCCGAGGCTCGGCTCCACCTCCCGGCCATTCTTTGAAGCCTCAGATTTTCAGCAATGCGTTTTTTCTGGCTTTACTACGTACCAAGCAGGAAGGCTGGTCCTAGACAGCCTGGGCCAAATGAGGAAACTGACATGTTGTGTTTTTTGAATCTGATTATTCATGGTGTTGGAGTTAAAGCAGCATTTGGGGCAGGAGCCAGAGGAGGAAGGGCAGGGAACTTAGCTTAAAGAAAAGTGAACCAGAGAGTGATACTGTCAGATTCATTTTAAGGTTGCCCTGGGCACAGTGGACAATGGTGACACCAGGTTGTGGTCTGGGGGGCCGAGCCTGGAGGCAAAGCAGCAGGCGCTGACTAGTGTTACAGCTGGGTTTCAAAAAAAGAGTTCCAATTTGTAGCATTCGCTGGTTCCTCCATTGTGAGTGCTTTCACCATGGACAATTTCGAGCCACCAACATGACATCACTGAGTGCAGTCGGGGAGGGACACATACAGTCAGACCCCGCTGGCTCCAGCACCCAACGGAGGGAGGAAGAGGAGGCTGCTCCCAGACTTTCCAGAGAGAAACCTTCCCATGTCCCAACTCCAACCTCCCACCTTATCAGCCCACAGGTCCTGTTCCCTTGCAGAGAACAATCCCTCCTGATAAATCCAG
>NW_011889104.1:1401953-1404032 GCF_000151845.1 Pteropus vampyrus | reverse complement strand
AGTCACAAGAATTCTTGGGTTTCCCAGCGCATCTAAAAGTTCTGTTCACATTGCACTATAGTCTATTAGGTCTATATAATGTAATAGCATTCTATCTTAAACACACACACACACACACACACACACACACATACATACCTTAACTAAAAAATACTAATTATTACTAAATTTATTACTAAAAAACATCAATCATCATCTGAGCCTTTAGCAAGTCGCAATCTTTTTTCTGAGGGAGGGTCTGTCCCGGAGGGTCTGCCCTGATGATGATGGCTACTGACCAATCATGCTGGCAGTCACTGTAGGTGGGTGGCAATTTCTCAAAATAAGACAACAATGGAGTTTGCCACACGGACTGACTCCTCCTTTCATTAACGATTTCTCTGTAGCATGTGATGCCATTGGATAGCATTTTACTCACCAGAGATCTTCTTTCAAAGAGGGTATTAGTCCTCTCGGACCTGTCACTGCTTTATCGGCAGAGTTTATATGACATTTTCAATCCTTGGTTGTCACTTCAATAATCTGCCCAGTGTCTTCATCGGGAGTGGACATGTGACTCTTCCTTTCACTTGATCACTTAAAGACCACCATAGGGTTATTAACCGACCTAACTACAATATTGTTGTGACTTAAGGACAAAGGAGGCCCGAGGAGAGGGACAGAGATATGGGACTGGCCGGTCAGGTGGCAGTCAGAACACACACGAGATTTGTCCACTAAGGGCACTGTGTCCTATGGGTGCAGTTTACAGCATCTCAAAACAATTGCAGCGGCCACTTCAAAGATGACTGAGCATAGATCACCGTAACACACAATAATAATGAAGAAGTGCAAAATATTGTGAAGTTTACCAAAATGTGACACAGAAACACAAAGTGAGCAAATACTGTTAGAAAAGTGGTACCGACAGAGGTGCTGGATGCAGGGCTGCCACAAACCTTCAATTCTGAAAAACACGCAGCACCTGTGAACCCCGGGGTCTGCCAGCCCCTCCTGACCTCAAGGAATTGAGACCCAGAGGGAGAAAGAGTGCACCAGGTGCACCTGGCCCCAGAGGCCGAGCCCTCAGAGCCGACCTGCGGGTCTCCCCGCTACCCACGCACACCTGCGCCCGCAGGCCCCACACTCAATATTTCATTTGCTCACCTTATCATTCTATTTAATCAAATACTGCACATACTACAATCAGAACATCTGACTCCTCTTGAGAAACGAGACGTTCTGTCCACCTGGGCCTCTTCTCAGGTGACAAGCATCGGTTGGAACAAATTTGTGACGGCTACCACCATCCCCACTGCCTGTCGGACCTATGAGTATTTTTCAGGGAGCCCGCACCATCCTCCCTGTCATTCCACAGAACGTGTCCCCGGCCCCCATGCTTCCACCAACACGGGAAGACGAGAGACAGGCTTTCCTCCCTCGTGCCAGCCTCCTGCTACCTGCGAGCCGGCCCGTGTCTGCGTGGTCCTCCCACCTCTGCCGTGGCCAAGTCTCCCACACGGGCCTGCAGCCCACGCTTGCAACATCTCCCCACGACCCTGCTCTTCCGTCTGAAAACGTTTGGTAAACACCAACAACATTTCCTCCCCAGTTTTCAGATGAAAAGGCAGAAGTGGAAGGAGCTTACCCAAAGCCATGGGGGCTTAGGAAAACGAATCTTCCAAGGTCCTCCCGGCCCCGGCTCCAGACCGAGCTGCAGCCTAAGACGGAGGACGCCGGGCAGCACCTGGGCCCCCAGAGCCTCCCGGGTGCGGCTGCGTCTCCTCCTGACGCCCACACAGGGCTGGCCCAGCCCTGCTGCCAGGAGGGTGACTCAGGCTGACAGGAGCCAGACAGGTTCTTATCTACGGAAAACTGGAAGCTGCACTGGACCACTGGGCTGGACCCTTGTGCCCACCCAGCCCCGACTGCCACTGTTCCCGCATGTGTCCACTCCTCCAGACACTGCATGGACTGAGCCCTGTGTGTCAGGCACTGCTGCAGGCAAGGTCTTTGACACCCAAAGGGAGAAAGGTAGATAGGAAACCAGGAAACAAATCAATTTATGTGGCAGCAAGTGCTGCAGAGGAATCAACACAC
>NW_011889104.1:1384090-1400703 GCF_000151845.1 Pteropus vampyrus | reverse complement strand
CAGTAGAGGGGCCACTGGAGGGGAGGAGCAATCCCTATTGCTCTCTCCGCAGTCCCATGACAGAACTATCAGCTGGTGTGGTCCCTGCAACAGCCACCATGACAAAACCAAAGGCGCATTGTCCCCTCCCACCCCGCCAGGTACTGTTAGACCCTGAGGGACGGAGGTAAGCACAGTGGGTGTGTCCTTGTCCCCTCCGTCATCACAGCACCAAAAACTGCTCCACAGGGGGACATCTGCACACATACAGGTTTTGCACAGGTTTTTTGGGACAGGCCCAGGGTCATCTGCACACATACAGGGAGCACAGGTTTTTTGGGACAGGCCCAGGGTCACCTGCCACGCTATGGGTGTGGCAGGAGGAGGGCAAGAGGAAGCAAGGCTGTGGGCTCCAGGGGGAGCCCCAGGGTGTGGGGCCTGTCACTAGACCCTCTCTGGTGACCCCTGCAAGGGCCCTGGAGGGCAGAGCTTCCAGCAGGGGAGTTGGGGTCGAGGCTTTCCACTGGGGAGCGGTGCAGGCAGGGCGTCTTGCCCCCTAGACGGCTTGAGCTCATGTGTATCTGTGGGCTCATCCGTGCCACGGGGAAGCTGAGGCCAGGGGCCTCCATGGATGTCCTGAGGCCAGGGGCCTCCATGGATAAGTAGAGGCACCTCCACCCAGGATCCTGGACAGGCAGCCCAGTTGCTCTGTGCAGTGACAGGGGCACGTAGATGCCCTGCGTTCTGCTGTGCAGGATGGCGTCACAGGGGAGGCTGTGCCCAAGAGCAGAACGGCTGGTGTTGTTGGGGCTTGCTCAGGCCTGGGGGCCGCCCCAGTGCCCGCCTGAGCCAGGTCCTGGGCGACAGGGTAGCCGGCTTAGTCTTTTGCAAGAGCACAGCTGCACACCCAACCCAGACCAGCCCCGACCACTGGGAGGGGCCCTGTGTGACGGTTCCACGCAGACACCCACTCCCTGAGCTCGAGACCGGCTCACAGCACCCAAGCACCTTTTCTTTTACTCTGGGACCATCAGATGTGGAGACCAATCACAAACGAGGCCGCGGGTATGGATGTGCTTTGCACACTGCTAACTTCACACACCTGCAAGATAGAGTTCTCATTGCACACATGATGTAGGGGGTGGCAGCGCAAGTCCCCCAAAGACTCTGAGGAGGCCCGTGTCCTGAACCTTTTGGACTCTCCAACTGGAAGATGTCAAATGCAAATAGAAAGACAATGGTCAGTGCAGGGAAGTCTGTAGACGACTCAGGCCAAAATTAGCTCTCAGAATCCATGTTCCACATGGCCTTAGTGTGGCTCTGATGCCACCAAAAAAATAACGCCAACCCATCCGAGCGTACAGACTTCCCGAGCCATGTAGAAGGTGGACAACCTTTTTTAAATGCCCACCTGCACTTGACTCCCAACCAGGTGCTTTACACAGGAAGATTTTCACCCCTTCAGCAGCCATAGGCACATGACAGCCAGCAAATCTGTGATGTGTTCGGAAGTGCAGGGTAATGAATTAGGGGCACAGAGAGGGAAGGGCAGGGCCTTGGCCTTCTCCAGCACAACTGACTGCCCGCTGTCAGGTGAGAGGCTCGTCCCGATGCCACAGGCAGGAGCTGTCACCGAGGGGTGGGGAGCTGTACGGGCTGGCCTGTCTCCACCCAGCAGTCTGAGCTGTGGGAGACAGACAGGCAGCCTTCGTTGGGGTGCCAGGGGCCTGATGTAGTTGAGCGGGGAGAGTGGAGGCCGGGAGCCAGGGCTCCAAGTCCCAGCACAGGAAGAGCCCTCTGCGCGAGGACAGGGCACAGAGAAAGGGCCTCTGTCCGTGAAGGGGGAGTGACTACAGAGCTTCGACGGGCGCATAGAACTGCTGGTAGCAACGCAAACACAGTAAGTACAAGCCAGCTGACTGCCATGGCCCCGCCGAAAGTCCGAGGGCATTCCTTTCCGCTCTGTGTTTTACAGTCATGCACGTTCAGAAGTTTCATCTGTTTGGTGGATTAAATACTTGGTCACTGTGTGGTGGCTGTCCCCTTGCTTTCCCCGAGGAAGCTCTACACTGAGTGAATGAAGTGGCCCAGCTCCCGGCTAATTAGTGCTCGCCTCTGTGTTCTTGTCCCTTTACTTTCAACTTCTCTGTTTAATATTTTGGGCATGTCTCTTGTACACAGCACTAAGCCGGATTTTAAGATCCAATCTGACATGCCGTCACTCAACTTGGAAGCTTAGGTCACGTTCTCTTTTTTGTAATCTTTAATTTTGTAATCTTCGTATTTGGCCTTGCTTTGTTATCTACATTTTCAATTCTTATTTTAGCCCTTCTTCAATGTTTCTTAGTTCGCCTCTCTTGTCTGATTTTTTTTTTTGGAGAGGGGAGGAGTTGTCATTGTTTTTTATTCCGGTCCCTCCTCCCTTACTGATTTAGAAGTTACATACTGTGTTTCTGCCCTTCTCATGGTCACTGTTGACATTTCACTGTGAGTATTTTACGTTTCAGGGTCTGCAGGTAATCAGCAGGTGCGCTTCCTCTCCCCGAGCCCGTGGATCTGTGAGCATCTTTAACTTCAGTCCTCTCCCTCTCAACCTGGTGATGGTATTGACACTTTAGCTGTGTCCTCTTCCGAACCCCACGTTTATATGTATAGTTTTTCGCAGATAACACGAGGCCTGTTCAGGTTTTCCTACATGTTTGCCGCTTTCTTGGCTCATCGTTCTCACTTACACGGCAGGTCTCATGTGACAGGTAGAAGAATGGCCCCCAAAACCATCCACGTCCTGGTCCCCAGACTGTGATATGTCAGGTCACATGGAAGGTGGGGGACTGGGGGTTAAGGTTACGGGTAGGATGAAGGTTGTTAGTCAGCTGACCCTAGAGCAGGGAGCTGAGTGGACGGCACAGTGACATCACAGGACCCTTCAGGCACAGAAGCAGGACAGGAGAGAGTCAGCAGTGTGGTGTGCACAGGGCCCCCCGGCAATGATGCAGAAGTCACCAGAAGGTAGAATAGCTGGGGAAGCGGGTTCTCCTGCGAGTCTCCAGCGCCCGCTGACCCCTGACTCCAGCCGGGGCGCATGGGCCAGAATTTCGACAGCAGAAAGGGACAGTAGCAGCTTGTATTGTTCTCAGTCACAAAGTTTGTGGCAGTTTGTTATAGCAATTAATAAAAAAGACGTAATATACTTAATTCTGGGATTGTTCTCTTCCTTTTAAAACATGTTTCAGACATTCTCTTAATGAGGGCTCCTTGGTGGTAAACCCATTTATTGTTTCTCTGGAAATACTTTTATTGTATCCTTTTTCTTGACAGATAGTTCTGATAAGTACATAATTCTGTATTAACAGTTAATTTTCTCAGCATGTGGCCACCATGGGAAAAAGCTGCAAAAAGTTAAAATCAGACAAATAACAGAAATATAGAAAATGCTTAGCTTTCTTCATTAAGGAGGGAATCGTAGTTAAAATAAGGCTTTTACAGCTAATGAATTAGTAAAATTCAGGAAAAGCATGTCTCCCGGCACCAGCGAGGTTTCAGGGAGATCTGATGACAGCGAGAGGCTGCCAGTCGAGCTTCCGAAGGTGAGTGCGTGTCATGTGCCCAAAGCCACAGAATATAATGGCTCTTTGGTCCATCGATCCCGTTTCAGGGAAACTTTCAACAGAAAATAGTCCAAAGGATAAAAGCCACGTGATTATTTCAGTAAAGATGAAAACAGCAAACAGGAGAAACTTCCGTGTTCCCAAAGGAAAAATGAATCACTAACGTGACCTTGGTGGCCTGGGTGGCAAACATGAGAAGCGCTCATAACACACTGACCGTGTCACCACACCCACTGGGCTCAGAGGGAGGGAAAGTTCTGAGGTTCTCTGGGATGCAGAGTGAGGATGCAAATTCCCTCCTTTTCAGAGAAGTTCTGAGCAGCTGGCTGTGCTTCTTGGTTGATGTGACAAACTGGGGGGTCCACGACATGAGGCGTAGACTTCTCAGCCCTGAGCAACAGACCTCACCCAGAACCCCACACTGACACGCACTTAATGAGCAGAGGGTTTGTAATCACGGAACAGAGGGCTAAGTGACCCAGATGTCCACCCTCTGGGCTCTGACGAGAACTCAGCTAGAAGGGTTAAGGGCTTCTTGTCATCGTCATGCCAACAGTGTCCCCTGATGCCATGAGCTTTTGAGTCACCATTGTGGTCACTGCCCTTCCCACTCTCCCCACACATGTCTGCCATCTCCCTGCCTCTGCTCAGTTCTCCCTCTACTCAGAAGCTCTTCTCCTGGCCCGAAACTCAGGCACCCCACATGCTGAGGCCACTCCCTCGGAGAGCTGGGCCCAGGCACTCCAGCCAGGGTCTGTTCCCCGGGCTTCCATGCCTGTCTCCGATGTCCCCATCGCTGTGCCATGCAAGGACATGCTGGGTTTCCATCGGTTTCCTCACTACTACTGGGAGTTTCTTAAAACCAGAACCATGTTTAATGAAAAATGGATCAAATATGGGATATGGAGTTGGATAAACCTGGTTTTCAGTTGTGGCCACACCACTGACTATCTCTGTGAGCTGAGGTAAGTCACTGAGCCTCCCCGAATCTTTCTTTCTTCGCTAGTATGATGGGGCCAGAGAAAGCCTGTTTCACGGGCTATGGACATGTGCCACATGCCCGATGAGTGCCGGCTGTGCCCAGGCTGTAGACTCAGAGAGGGCCAAGGCCAGGTACTTGGGGTCCCAGCTCAGGTCCACACCACGTGGGCTGGGGTGGGTGTGAAGCACAGGATGCCCCAGCCCCCTGGGCCAACGGGAGGCCAACTCTGAGTGTGGAGGTCAGAAGCTGCTTCCCCTATCCCTTCAGACACTGGGGAAGTCCCTTCACACACTTCCTCCTGAACACTCGTGGAGGCCCAGGAATCGACACCAGGCCAGATACCCCAGCCACTGCCCCACCTCCCGCCCCTGCCCCTGCTTGGCCCACAGACTATGAGTCACTACTGACATCACCGTGACACCCACTGGTCTGGGACTCTGTGACCTCAAGGCGTGAAGAAACTTTCCTTCTCAGCAGCATCTCCTCAGGTGGCCAGCGATCCATCTGCCCTCCTCCAGTCTCCGCTCTGAACCTCACTTACCACTAGCCTCTAGGAACGGCAGCCCGACACCCTGAGGGGGCCCCACCTATTGCCGAGAGGACTGGGACATCTGTCAGGGCTGCCTTCAGAGTGCAGCAGAGTCATAACCCCACGAAGCCATAAAAGCCACACAGTCTGCAATCGGATCGGCCCGGACACAAGTCTGCGTTCTGTCTGTTGTCACATGAGGACTTTGAGTACATCTCCTGACTCCGGCCGCTATCTGGGCCACTCACCTGTGAAAGTCAGGTTTAAAAAACCCACCTCCAAGATGGGGATCAAATAAAACAGCTCGGTGAGAGAATCAGGGACCGAGTAGTTTCAACAGACAGTGGTATAAAACCCACTTCTCTTCTTTTCAAAGCACTGTTGTCCTCTCCTCTGCCCCTGGAGTCCTAGCTGTTGGGTGGCTATCTCTCCACAGTGTGCACCTCTGTGTGATACGCAGAACCCCCAAGACAGAACCATTAGCTGCCCACCCTCTTAGGCTACCTTCTTCCTGTTGGTGACAGAACCCTTCTTGTATCAGCTTCCTGTTGCTACTGTGACAAATCACCACACACATAATGGCTGACAACACAAACTCATTATGTTACTGTCCAGTAGGACAGAAGTCTCTCACAGGTGTCACCGGGCAAAAGTCAAGGTGTCAGCAGGCCGAGTTCCTTCTGGAGGGTCCAGGAATCTTCTCTGGATTCTAGAGGCTGCCCTCTTCCTGCCTCATGGCTGCACGTCTTGACCCCTCCTTTTGTCATCCTTGGGCTCTCGCCTGCAAGGTGGACATTGGAGGAGGAGCATGGCCTTTGATAGAGGAGAGTGTTGGTCCGACTTTATGCCGTTAGCGGGACGCCCAGCAAGCCCCGCACGTCCAAACCAGTGGCCAGGCGGGAGGGTGGGGGATGGGGAAGGCACCCGCACGGGACTTGCCTAGTCTCTGCGGCCAGACTCAGGCCACTTCTGGCCCCTGCCCCTCCGTGGAGGTGGAAGGGGCCTCGACGTCCCTCCAGCTTGTCCCCTCAGTGCTTAAAAAGCTGAAAAGCTCATTTCTCAGACCCCCTTGCAGCTAGAGGTCCACATGCAATCTCGGACAACCCATGGGAGCCTCAAGCCTGGATGTGTCCTTCAGGCAGAGTCGCTGTCTCTCCCTGCAGGTTTTGGCAAACACAGCTCGCCTCATGGGGGCAGCTTTCCGGTCTCCAAATGTGGGTGACGCCGTGTGCCCCTGGAGCTGACAGTGTGGCCGCCACTTCCTGGTGCCTCCCTGGGCGCCGGCAGCGTGAACTGAGTCCTGACAAACATTACCAGCATCCGCCATCATCCCCGCCTCTGTGCCATGCCTTGTGTCTGTGGCTCCGTGGACAAATCTTTTTGCCCTGACTGCCCCCTACTTATGCCCAGCATGGACTGGCTCCTGCCCCCATCCCCGTTCCTCAGTCTCTCTCTTCCTTGCATCCTCTACTTATTCTTTTACCGTACATTTATTGGGCACTCACTGCAGTGCAATCACTGAGACACAAACGCACAGGGCACAGCCCAGAAGAGGCTCATGATTAAAATGTGGCATGTCGCCTATGGGATGCGTGACCCTGGGTCTCGCAGGAGCATGGAAAATCAAGTCCTCATATGGCAGTGGAGCCCCACACCGTTTCCTAGCGGAGTGCGGTCCTTAGCTCTGCCCCAAGGTGTGACTTCCAATCAGAAGGAGCCTCGTGTGCAAACACAAAGCTTGGGAGACTACATGTGCCCTGAGGGCCTGCAGAGGCTCATGGTGGCTGTCGCGTGCTGCATGTGTGGAGACTCGTGAGAGCAATGGAGAGATGAGCTGCGGGCTGGCAGGACCCAGAATGGGAGGGAACTTGTCTGTGCCCCAAGCACATGGGGACCACGTGCAGAGCGGCACATGCAGTCAGGGGCTGGCGGAGCAAGTCAAGCCCATTCTTGGCTGGGGCCTACGGGACAGGGACTGTAGAATCCTTATTGAGAGAAAAGACAAAAGGAGACAATGAGACTGTTTCAGGGTGGTGCAGGGAGTGGTTAATTCAAGGAGGTGGTATCTGGGATGCATGGGACTTAGATGGAGGTGTGTGTGACAGCTGAGGCCTGAGAGAGAGAGTGAAAGAGGAGGGCAGGTGACATCTCAGCTCACGATATTTCTCAATGCCTTTTGTAAAAGCACCTGCTCTCACTTCCGGAAGGCAAACATCGCACTTTTACCTTCGAGTCTGTTTTCTACACTAGAGTCTTGAGCAGAGTGAGAGCTGGATGTATCTGAATGTGTTAATTAGTAATGAGTGCATTAACACCTTTTTAAAGGGGAGGGCTTCCACTGTAGCTAGAAAAATTCATCTTCCTCATGACCTGCAGGACAGTGGGGTCATCACACAGGAGAACCAGGCAGGCTGGGGCAACCTGGGCAGAGCGGTGGCCCCGATGTCACCCAGAGTGAGGCCCCCCAAAGTTCTTGTTCTTGTCACCAGTCAGTTACCGTTCTGTTGCCCAGTGTGGACCCTGGTCCCCTGCCGACCTCATTTGGACACCTAATAGGAGAGTAAATATCCTATGTCTACCGACCCTGATAAAGTGAAACTTTCTTTTCTTTGTCCTAAAAAAGTCTCCTCTAAGCCTCAAAGGGTGTCACATCTGAGCACTAGCCACTTCCCTTGCTCAAGGATACCACTGCTTCCTGCACTGTTGCTATGAGCAAACTGTTCCCAAGCTGCCTCTTGCACCCACAACAGGCAGCCCCTCCAGGGGTTGCAAGTGTCTGCGCTGGCCTTGAGGTCAAGCAGGTAGCAGAGGCCCTGGCCACAGCATCCCCAAGTGGCCACAGCGGGCAAGGACTGCTGTGAGACCTGCCGTCACTGCACAGCGCCAGGCCCACCGATGGTCTGCCAACCCAGCCTGCTCCCTCGCCCTCGCTCGGCTGATGCCTGCTCCCTCGCCCTCGCTCGCCTAATGCCTGTCCCCACAGACATCCATTCAGCAATGTGTAGGCCTGCCGGCAGCACACATTCCACCGCACCCTCCATTCCCATGGGGGGCCCTGTTTGTGCCCAGCAAATCTCCACTCTGCCACACCCCCTCGCTCTCCATCTTCAGTCTGCTGCCCACCCGAAAAGCCGCTGAGCATTTGCTTGGGTGTTTCTCCTCCACTCTCCCATGGATATCAGCCCCTCGCTCTGTCTTGTTCTCACACACACACACACACACACACACACACACTGTGCCCAGGGTGGTTGCCTTGCAAGGGGTGGATCCATCCTGCTCAAGTTCCCTTTTCTAAACACCCCCCGGTTCTTGCCCTGGCTGGCACCTGGCTCCCCGGGGACCGTGCTCACCCTGCAGCCCTCTCAGGAGAAAGAGTTGAATGGTTCAGGCCAAGAAGTCAGGCCACCATTGGGTCACGCCTGCATTGACATTGACATCAGATGCAACCTTTGTAAAATGAACTAACCAAAACAAATAGGAGCCCCACCTTTTGAAGCGACAGCGCTCCGCTCCTCTCTCAGCTTTGGGGTCCTGGCCTTCTGTCATCCCTCTGTGCATTAATATTCAGTCCCCGTCTTCATCCTAGACCCTGAGGGACGGCTCAGTCCTTGGCTTTCTCACCTCCAGTGACTTCCACTTCTACTCTCCCTCGGGCCATACCCTGTGCCTTGTCATCATTAGTAACCTCTTTAGCACTAAAAAGTTCGAAATCCGACCCTCGGAAGACAATGGACCATCTCTAGGGTCATCTCTTCCCTACTCCTCTCCCCACTGTACTTTCTTTTATCCCTGTCACCCAGCGCACATAGGAGCTCACTCCCATCCCAGGTCCCTCCCCACTCGGCCTCCTCGGGCCCCTCATCACCGATAGCTGTCTTTAGTAAGACCCTGTGCTGTACCCACCTAGGGCTCACCCTGTCAGCTCCCTCAGGCCTCCCAAAGCTAGGATGTGGTCACTGTGGGTACATATCCACCAGGGTGGGAGGAATGTGCCTCTGTCCCCTTCCCACCACCAGTAAAGGAAGCGCCCTCTCACTCTTCCCTGTTTCTGCTGGTAGATTTATGCGCAAGGCCTGCCATTTCTTATCACACAAAGAGCATTGCCCACCATGCTGTTTTCACGGCGACAGACAAGGAGGCCCCAGCCAAACGGGAACCCCTCACATTTCTAGAAGCAGAGAGCTGAGAGTTGAGACCCAGCACAAGACTGTCACTTTGCTCTGGCATTAGGAAAACCCGCATAAATATTCATTACTATCACCAGCATTTCTGTGCTTCATTAAAATAAAATATTATTTGAACAGAAGGGTCTTACAGAACACCGGAGGCTTCAGTAGCTGTTATGTCCTGTAAAAACCCCCTGAAGAAAACTGTAATTTTAGTTTTTCGTCTGAACTGGGGATGTGTTGTGGTCGTGGCTTTAAAGCAAGCCCACCGGTTCTCTGAAGGCAGTTGACATTAGTAACGTACTTCTAATAAGTGGAGTGAAGTGGGGGGGATGCCGGAGGTTGTACAGCTTCTGCCTGGCTCTGTCCCTCAAGACACACACTCTTGAGACCCAGTCACCACGTTGTGGGGAGGCCCACACTGTCTGGGATGGCCTAATAAGGAACCAGCAGGAAGCTGCCATCGCCTGCAGGCTATGATATCAGTGAGCCGCTGGATGACTCCAGCTCCCCGCCTTGAGCCCCTCAGCTGAGCTGGGTGGGGAAGAGACAGGGTGTCCCCACTGAGCACTGGTCAGTGCAGGTTTATACCCAGAATAAACACTGTCTCTTTCTCTCTCTTGTTTTTAAGCTACTGAGTTTCGGGATGGTCACTTCACACTGACAGATAAATGAAATCGTTGCCTTGGAAGTAATGCAGAAAAGGCGTATCCATGTCCTTAAACTGTGCAGAAGATTTTGTGTTAAGTCTGAGGAAGGTCGTTGGCACGTTTCCTCCAGGTGGGTCAGGGAGGTTCGTTAGGGAGGGGCAAGTGGGTGATCTGCTCCATCTGTAATGGTGTGGATGACTCCAGCATGAGACTTCCTCAGACAGCAGGTGGCCGAGCGGAACCATAAACTCAGATGCGCTCTCTGCAGAACCCACACACATAGCAGTGAAACCCTCGTGCACCCCATTTTCCAAGGCCTGACCCTGCACTAGCTGCCGCCATCAGCTTTTACAAATGTCCAGGTCTATTGCATGTTGGAAAACCCTCTCCAGCTTCATGTCTCCTCTCGCTACATATGTCTATCTTCCCCGCTCACGGCTGATCCACCGGAGACACAGTGTCCTCACCCCTAACCCCGAGACCCTGCCCGGAGCGTCCGCTCAAGGGTCTCTGAGCTCCCATGGATGCCGAGCTTTGCCGGACTCCGTGCCCAGTTGGTGTTGCACTGCTGCCCAGCTCTGAGGCCCTGTGCTGCCCTGTGTCCACTCTCCATGTCCCCAGCCTTCCCCCCCGCCCCCAGCCTCACGGTTCCACCCCCACCAAAGGCTCTGTGCCCTCCGAGATGCCTCTCTGTCCTGGGTGATCTTCTCCGGCATTTCACTCAGGTTCTAGTATCTTCTTTATGCTGAAAACCCCAAAGGAGTGATAGGCATGGGGGCTGCAGGGCCCGGCACCCTAATTCTTCAGTGACGAGGCCTGAAGTCTGGGCAGGCTGAAGTCCAGTTGATCTGACTCTACGGAGGAAAGCGATTTGACCCTCTCTCGAGGGAGTAGGTCACAGTCTACTTTCCTTTGACTTTTCTTGCCACAGCATGGACAAGGGCCTGGAGGAGGATGAGGATTAGGGTAACCTTTGGCCCAGTGTCCCTCCTTGCCACACTTAAAGCAGGGGCCTGGAGGGGCCTTAAGCGTTCTGCCCTTAGGGGTTTGCTTATTTCTGTGAGAGGCCTGGATAGCTGCTACCAGAATCTGGCATTTAATCTGATCTCCTTTAAGTTGTTCATTTTTTATTTCCTCATTCCTATTATTGAAAACTTTAAAGGCAGCATTTAAGAGGTCCCTTTGTGGGGTTTGAGGGCCATCTTCCAGCCTCTGTGATTTGCATCTGATGTCAGGGGCCAATTGAAAAATGAAATGAGTATGTAGGAAGAGGAGGCCTTCCTCTGAGGAAGGGTCTAGTTTAGTATATTTTTGAAGAGCCTCTGTTAGGTGAGACAGAAAAAGTGTGGGATTTTCATCTGGACCTTGGCTTATCTGAGTTTTTCATAGTTAACTGCCTTGTGTTAAAAAGTCCATAGCAGGACTTTTTAAAGTCCTGCTATGAGGCAATTACCATATGATTTTGGTGTCTGTAGCCTGGGGAATCTATCTGATAGTTCCAGTTGGGATCCTATCTGGGTACGGCTACTGTCCCCACCAGCTGTTGATTATCTTGCCTGTGGAGATTATCAACCTGACCCTGAGCAGCTAGCCAGACTCTCTCTTTGTCTTCAGGGGAAAGAGTGGAGGAAAGGATTACGTAGAGGTCATGCCAGTTAAGATCATAGAATTGAGTTAGGTATTTAAATTCCTTGACATGAGTGGCGGGGTCAGTGGAGAAGACCCTCTCAGTTTGAGAGAAATCGACCAGAGAGAAGGGGACATGCATGAAGACTATACCCTCGGCTCCTGCAACTTCCCTTAAAGGGAAAACAGTAGCAGCCTCCTGAGACGAGTCCAAGACCTTGTATGAGGCAGGGAGAAGGAGTTTCTGAGAAATCCAAGCTGGACGCATCGGGAGCTGAGGGGTTAAAGGAGGAAGGAGAGGAGGAGTTGTGAGCCGAAGGGTTAAGGGAAGAGGGAGTGGGGGAGTTTTGTGAGAAGTCGGTTGAAAGAGGGGCATGCGGGGGTGGGGGCCTAATGGTTGGGAGTCCGTGGTCAGTGGGATCAAAAGAGGAAGTGTCAGTTTCAGAGTCAAGGGAAGCAGATTGTTTGGAGTGAAGAAGTAAAATCTGATAAGTAGAGCAGGATTTACAGAGAGAGGGTCTGAAGTGGGGAGTAAAGAAGGCCTGGACATAGGGAACTTCAAACCACTTTCCAGTACAGTGACAGAAGTTGCCAAGGTCTCTTAATGTGTTATAATTAAAGGTGCTGTTCTCAGCCATTGAGATCCATTATCCAATTTATACTGTGGCCAAGCAGTGTTAGAATAGAAAATGAAACGCTTGGGTCTGATATCACCCTTGAGGCTGAGGTTGTCTAGGTTCTTTAAAAGGCAGCCAAGGGGGGTGGTTTTGGAGCACGCAGAGGATGATGATGAGAATGAGAACGACAGGGCAAGTGAGGAGGGCGAGTGCCAAACCACAAGGGAGGGAGCGGCTCTTTGCTTGGGCGACCCCACTGACAAAGAAACCGTCCGCTAGAGCAGAGGGGTCATTTCTGAGCCAGGCATCCTCAGTTCAGAAAGACCAAGAAGTCTTCTGACCTCGCACTAGGATCTGTCAGAGAACGAGAGAGGCAGAAGGCCGGAGAAGAGTTGGGTGACCACGCATTCGCAAACTAAATGACCGGTGTGGACTAGCAGCTCAGCAATGAAAAGGTAAAGCTCCTGGTCCAGTGTTCTCCCTGGCTGGGTTCAAAGAGGATTTAGGAGGTTAGGTTTAAACCCCTTAGAGCCCAAGGAAAAGGTAGGGTCCGGAGGTTAGTCTGAGCGAGCTGCCGCGGCCCACTGCCCTCTAGGTTACAAACCAATAACCTCAGGGCTCAGAGGAGTGGCCACTGAACCTGCATCAAACTCTCCCAGGTTTTGGGTTTCGGTTTCGGCACCAGATGTTAGGCTCACTGAAGGAGGAAGGCACAAGGCCGAAGGGGTTAAGCAAGATTTATCATAGCAGAGTGACAGCCTGGCTGAGTCGAAGATGGCGTCAGCCCTGAGTGCCAGGGGACATGAAACTTATATGAGACTTGAAGCGGGCTTTTTTGGTGGGAATATTTTAGGTGGGGAAATTGGCAGGGAAGGAAAGAAAGTCTAGTGAAGCAGGTGGTGAGCATGTAGTGTTACCAACTCAGATGCAAGGTCCAGTTCACAAAGAAAAGTAAGGGAGGAGTCTGGTTCCCACACTACAGGGGTAGGGATAGGGCCCTCTTGGACCTAACCGTTACCAGCCCACCTCTGTGCCATGCCTTAGTTCCCCCATTCAGACAGCTCACTCTCCTCAGGGCTCGGTGGGAGTGGCCAGAGTGGGAGCCCCAAGGAGGCCTTGCCCCTCCTCTCTCCAGACAGCAGCCAGAAGCACTGTGTTCTGAGGTACACACACATGCCACATCCCTGCTCGAAGTCACCGATGGGAACCCCGTGCTGCTCCCAAGGAGGACTGAACTTCTAGTAGCCTGAAACCTTCCCAGAGCCACTCCTGTCCCTCTGCCCCTTCCTCGTCTCCCTGGCTCCAAGTACTTGTGCCCCCTGGAGTGACTCGCCAAAGACTCCCTTGCCTGGTTTTACCCTCATCAGCTGGACAGTCATTAGCAATGTGGGCTTTTCAGCACTGAGTCCTTTACTGCCAACGGTCCTGACAACGTCACATGGGTATTCTCTCTATGACATCAAAATGTGGGAGGTGCCCCAGCTGGGCAGGGACCAGCATGCGGGCGGGAGGATGGTCCCGCAGGTCTGAGCCAGTTTGTGCGTGCTTTGGAGTGAAAATAGCTCTTGGCTTCTGTGGCCCACAGTTGGGGTGCAGACAAGATAGTGATGAGGTGAAGTGTCTGTCTGCAGCCAGCTGGGCCCGCTCACACCCCACTCTCCTGCAAAGATCCATTCAGGCAGCGGCCATTATGGTGAAGTGGTCTGCCAGCCTAGAAAGTGCCATCCGCGAAGGTCATCAGAGGACAATCTTGCCAGCGAGCTGAGCCCTGGTGAGCTCTCAGCACCAGCCTTCCTGCGTCTCCATGTGGGTGGGGGTGGGGGCGTTGCACAGCTCTCCATGAGGGTGACTTTCCATGATCTCCCCTGACTAACGAGCCCAGTATAGAGTGACACATTGGTAGCATCCGTGGCACATGTTTTGGTTGGAGTGTTATGTTTTGATTGGCAGCTTCCTGTTTTAGCGATTCCCATTTCGTCATGGAAAAACATATACGAGGGTCATGTGCACTGATCGGCATTGGATGTCCATGGGGCTGACCACAGAGGAGGGGAAGTTCAGCACATGGGGGTCCTGGGGCCCCCCAGAATCACTTGGGGGTTTCCTGGGCGCCACGGGTATAGGTCTGCACCCAAAGGCCCCAGAACCAGGGTGCTGGTGTTTCAGAACAAGAAAAGACAGCACACTCTTTGTCCCTTCCTCCACTCTTTGTCTTGTGGGGCCCCGCGGGGTTGGCTGAGGCCCCCTGCCCTGGGAAGGAGTCTCTTCCCTCAGTCACTGAGTCACATCTAGTCTCCAGCAGACACACCCAGGGATCTCAGGTGTCAGCAATCCATGTTCCCTCAGCCCAGTCCAGTCGACACATGAAAGTAACCAGCACAATTTCTCACCTTCTACGTAAACCCACTGACATGCCCTGGAACTGCCTTCCAGGGCAAGCCTGCTGCATGCTTGGAGAGATGGGCCACACAACCTGCACTGGTCTCTGTCCTTGGGCCTCAGAAACATCCCGTGTGGAAGAGCCTCACTCCAGTGTCCTTTGTCCCCACCTGCTATGACCAGAGCCTGGGCCAGGCATCCCCAGCTTGAAGGGGATGAGAGCAGGAGCAGAAGACTCACTCAGTGCAATGCCACGGTCAAGCACGTGACAAACGCACAGGACATACGAGCCTGTGTTCAAGTTTCTTCCAGCCCAGGCTCGAGGTCCTGGAAGCAGGGCCCACCGCTCTTGCTCAGGGCCCTAGGAAGCTGCTGAGGAAGGAAGGGGTCTGAGAAGGGAGCATCTTCTGAGAGTGAGGCAGGGACTTGGGGCACAGGGCTGATGCCAGTGACACTAAACAAGGGGCTTCAGTGTCCTTGCTCCAACAGCTCAGCCCCAGACAGCCAAAGAAGCTGATCGTTGCCACCACCTGCAGGCTACAGGCCACATTACAGGCCCCTGGCCTCAGGGCTCCGGGCGGGCAGGGACCGATGACAGATGTGAACACTTGTACTCACCCATAAATGAAGTCCAACTGGAAATGCCATCAAATACCTCACATGCCAGCATGTGACACACACACAGCACACACGCGGACACAGACACCAATGCACACACACAGCATACATGCACACCCAGATACCTATGCACTCACAGAGCACACATGCATACCTAGACTCCAATGAACACACACAGTGCACATGTGCACACAGGTGAGCACAGATTTGTGTACACACACAGCATACATGCGGACACAGACACTTGTGCATACACAGCACACATGTCCACATGTAGATACAGGTTCATGTATGTGCACATGAACACACGTACACCATACACACACGTGCACGTGTGCATTCTCATGAGCCCACACATACATGCGTGCACTAACACACACACACAGCTACATTCGGGGTTTCCTTCAGGCCTATGTGTGGCCATCTCCTCTGCCTGGACCATACTGACCTGCTCACATCTCCCAGCCCCTCCCCAGCAGCCCTATGCAGGCCCCACAGGGGGCTACGCACTGCATCCAATCACGTTTCCTGCCTGGCTCTGAACCTCCAGCTCCCTCTGAGATATAAATAACGAATAGGAACCTCAGCGTGCCTCTCCCAGAACACAAGTGACAATAGCTCTGAGGTCTGGTGTGGTCACCGAGGAGAAGGAAGGGTTAAAGGGACAAGTTGAGTTGGTGGCATCCCTGAACTGCACCTGTCAAGAGCTACTTCCAGTTCTTCCCCGAAATCACCAGCCAGAGCATCCGTCAATATCCCCATAGAGCCGGGAGCCAGGCAGTCTCCTTCCTGTCACTCTGTGGGAAGCAGTCTTCAAGTGCTAGCTTTTATTTGTGACATCTAGTCTCTCCACCAACACCATGACTTTACAAGGTCAGGGTGCTTCTTCTAAATCCCATGTACTCATTTCCTCTCCTGAGTACCAACACACAGCTGCATATATTGAGTGCTGGAAGTGTTTTTGCATAAGTGGAGAACTCAGACCAAGTCGCCTTCGCCGGCCCTGCTTTGTGAACTGGGCCCACAGCCGCCCAGGCCTGCCCACCTGAGTGACCGTGAGTGAAGGAGACAAGTAGCCATGGGAAGGGACAGGTCAGGCCAACCTTGGAGCCAGAGCGCCAACGCTGACTCCAGGGCAGTGCCAAGCGGAAGGCTAGGGGTAAGGGGCGCCAAGAATGAGCTAGGATGAGCCGAAGCCCTGGGAGTAGCTGGTGGGTCCTGTGTTGGCCTTGGGAGCTAGGCTTAAAATCCAAGTTCCACCCAGCCCTCCCGGACAAAATCCAAGCTTCTCTCAAGGTTCTGCCCATCTTCCCAGCCTACATTTCAGCAACACTCAGCCCAAGCCACAGGCACCAGGTCCCAGCATGTGGATGGCTCGCCTCCCCTATCATCATCACTCCCCACAATGCGCTCTGGCCAGAGCGACTCTCCCCACTTCAACTGGAAAGCTGCTTGCTCT
>NW_011889104.1:1382097-1384040 GCF_000151845.1 Pteropus vampyrus | reverse complement strand
GCATACCTAGACTCCAATGAACACACACAGTGCACATGTGCACACAGGTGAGCACAGATTTGTGTACACACACAGCATACATGCGGACACAGACACTTGTGCATACACAGCACACATGTCCACATGTAGATACAGGTTCATGTATGTGCACATGAACACACGTACACCATACACACACGTGCACGTGTGCATTCTCATGAGCCCACACATACATGCGTGCACTAACACACACACACAGCTACATTCGGGGTTTCCTTCAGGCCTATGTGTGGCCATCTCCTCTGCCTGGACCATGCTGACCTGCTCACATCTCCCAGCCCCTCCCCAGCAGCCCTATGCAGGCCCCACAGGGGGCTACGCACTGCATCCAATCACGTTTCCTGCCTGGCTCTGAACCTCCAGCTCCCTCTGAGATATAAATAACGAATAGGAACCTCAGCGTGCCTCTCCCAGAACACAAGTGACAATAGCTCTGAGGTCTGGTGTGGTCACCGAGGAGAAGGAAGGGTTAAAGGGACAAGTTGAGTTGGTGGCATCCCTGAACTGCACCTGTCAAGAGCTACTTCCAGTTCTTCCCCGAAATCACCAGCCAGAGCATCCGTCAATATCCCCATAGAGCCGGGAGCCAGGCAGTCTCCTTCCTGTCACTCTGTGGGAAGCAGTCTTCAAGTGCTAGCTTTTATTTGTGACATCTAGTCTCTCCACCAACACCATGACTTTACAAGGTCGGGGTGCTTCTTCTAAATCCCATGTACTCATTTCCTCTCCTGAGTACCAACACACAGCTGCATATATTGGGTGCTGGAAGTGTTTTTGCATAAGTGGAGAACTCAGACCAAGTCGCCTTCGCCGGCCCTGCTTTGTGAACTGGGCCCACAGCCGCCCAGGCCTGCCCACCTGAGTGACCGTGAGTGAAGGAGACAAGTAGCCATGGGAAGGGACAGGTCAGGCCAACCTTGGAGCCAGAGCGCCAGCGCTGACTCCAGGGCAGTGCCAAGCGGAAGGCTAGGGGTAAGGGGTGCCAAGAATGAGCTAGGATGAGCCAAAGCCCTGGGAGTAGCTGGTGGGTCCTGTGTTGGCCTTGGGAGCTAGGCTTAAAACCCAAGTTCCACCCATCCCTCCTGGACAAAATCCAAGCTTCTCTCAAGGTTCTGCCCATCTTCCCAGCCTACATTTCAGCAACACTCAGCCCAAGCCACAGGCACCAGGTCCCAGCATGTGGATGGCTCGCCTCCCCTATCATCATCACTCCCCACAGTGCGCTCTGGCCAGAGCGACTCTCCCCACTTCAACTGGAAAGCTGCTTGCTCTTGGAGGCCCGGGTTAAATGCCCTACGCTTTGTGCAGCCCCGCCAGCGCCAGCTCCGCCCTCTGCAGTCCTGTTGGCCCCTTGTTGCCACAGCCATCCTCACACTGCATCCAACAGGAACCAAGCGATCATCCCCCAACTCACCAGAGATTTCTCACTGCTTGTTGCCCCCTGGTAAGCCACAATTAAATGGAACTCACCCTCAAATGCACAGAGAAGCCCCGGGGGTGGGGGGTAATGCAGGACCTTGGAGATGCAGGAAAGAGGTCCGGACCGTTGGAGATCCCGTCCCCTGGCCCACTGTCCTCTGCTTCTTCCCCTGCCTCTCCCTGCACATGAAATGAACCAAATCCTTCACCCAGCCTTCCTGGCCCCCAATCGGGCCATGGGGTCGCCCACCTCCTGACCCTCTCGATAGCCCTCCAGGCTCCAGCCACCAGCCGTCCTCGGCCATCTGAACGCCCAGCCGCCTTCTGTCCCAGGGCCTGAGCTTCGCTGCTCCCCCATCACTCCTTGTTCCACGCCTTCTTGTCCCTCAGCCTCAGCTCACGTGTCACTTCCTCAAAATGTCAGAGTTGGGCAGAAAAAAATAGTGTAGATGATAGAGGCTCTGTTCATCCCTCTGGTGACCAAA
>NW_011889104.1:1378789-1381427 GCF_000151845.1 Pteropus vampyrus | reverse complement strand
ATGGAACTCACCCTCAAATGCACAGAGAAGCCCCGGGGGTGGGGGGTAATGCAGGACCTTGGAGATGCAGGAAAGAGGTCCGGACCGTTGGAGATTCCGTCCCCTGGCCCACTGTCCTCTGCTTCTTCCCCTGCCTCTCCCTGCTCATGAAATGAACCAAACCCTTCACCCAGCCTTCCTGGCCCCCAATCGGGCCATGGGGTCGCCCACCTCCTGACCCTCTCTATAGCCCTCCAGGCTCCAGCCACCAGCCGTCCTCGGCCATCTGAATGCCCAGCCGCCTTCTGTCCCAGGGCCTGAGCTTCGCTGCTCCCCCATCACTCCTTGTTCTGCGCCTTCTTGTCCCTCAGCCTCAGTTCACGTGTCACTTCCTCAAAATGTCAGAGTTGGGCAGAAAAAAATAGTGTAGATGGTAGAGGCTCTATTCATCCCTCTGGTGACCAAAGCAATGTTGTGACAGAAACAAGGAGCAAACAGCAAGGAAAAATTGCCTGGGATCTAGATGAACAAGCCATACAACTAGGGAGAAATCTAAGAAGTCACCCTGCAATGGCAGAAGGTAGAACAGGGCGAGAACACGAGGCTGCCCGGTTCTGAGTGGCCGAGTGGGACAGAGGCTGCGGCAGCAAGCAGCTGCAGATGCCTCTTAAAGGGGCCGTGTCCATAAGTAGACTTGACTTTCATGGTGACAGACCTGCTTGCTTTGAGCACCAGTGCCGGTTAGGCTGTGCAGGGGGCACCAGGGACTTACAGGGGGACACTGAGTTGTCACAGTGAGGGCTGAGGAGAGATTCGCTCTATACAGAAGTGCCGGATGTATCCATTGTTCCCCTGTTGATCCCTTCCCTGTCCCAGTGCGTGAACTCAGCGCTGCCAAAGCAGAGACTTCATCAAACTGGATAACAGAGGTCGCTCTGCCCAGAGGATTCCCTGAAACCCTGTCTCCCCCAACTCATGGTCCCACCCCAGCCATGTCCAGGTGTGTCCTCAGAGTCAGGTGCTCCTTGCTGAGCAGCACCTAGAATCTAATACTGGTTGCAGCTAGCCTTGGTTTCCGGTGTGGCCTTTTGAGGCAACTATAAGCACAGCATCTGTGGATTGCTTGCTGAATCTTAACAGGTGGCCCTGGAGGGGTAGAGGCTTGGGCTAAGTTTGGCCTACAGCTGAACCCCTCTCAGGACTGTGCCACTGGACACCTACTACAGAAAGCCACGCTAATTAGACCAGGAAATTTAGGATATTTGCTTAGTCCATAGAAACAGACACAGAAAGGCAGCCAAAATGGGAAGACAAAGAAACCATATGAGAGAACAGAACAGAGATCCAGAAATAATGGAGTCAAGCAATCTAACAGATGCAGAGTTCAAAAAACTGGTTATTAAGATGCTCAATGAACTTAGGAGAAGTGTAGATGAATTCAGTGAGAACTTCAAAGAGATAAAAAACATAAAAATGGAAATTATAAAAGAGAACTAGTCAAAAATAAAGAACACATTATCTGAGATGAGAAGTATATTAAATGGAATAAACAAAGTGAATAAAGAAGAGGATCAAATAACCTATACAGAGGATGGGAAAGCCAAGGACACTCAATCAGAATGGCAAGAAAAAAGAAGCCAAGGGTATAATAATAATTTAAGGAGCCTATGAGACACTATTAAAGGTAAAAATATCCATGCCATAGGAGTACCTGAAGGAAAACAAAATGTTAAAGAGCCATTTGAAGAAATAATGATGGAAAACTTCTCTAATCTGGTGAAAGAAATAGACATAAAACCCCAGGAAGCTCAGAGAGGCCCAAAAACCAGGAACCCAAAGAGGCCCACACCAAGACACATCACGATGAAAATGCCAAAGATTAAATACAAGAAGAGAATCTTAAAAGCGGCAAGAGAAAAGCAGTTACTTCCCTACAAGGGAGCACACATAAGAGTGGCAGCTGATTTCTCAAAAGAAACTGTGCAGGACAGAAGAGCTTGGCACAAAATATTCAACGTGATGAAAACCCAGGATCTACAACCAAGAATACTTTATCCAGCAAAGCTATCATTTAGAGCTTCTCAGACAAAACTAAGCTAAAGGAATTTATGATCACCAAGCCAGTATTACAGCAAATGTTGGAGGGACTTTTTTAAGAAGAAAAAAACATGTATCAAAAACAGGAATAAAGAATGGTAATAACTACATTCCTCTCAACAACTATTTCAAATGGAAAAGAATTAAGTGCTCCAACCAAAAGATACAGTGGCTGAATGGATAAGAAAACAAGACCTCTACATATGCTGCCTACAAGAGACTCACTTCAGATTAAAAGACACACACGGACTAAAAGAAAGGGGATGGTAAAAGATATTGCCTTGACGGACCTACAGGGTATTGCACTGAATGAAATGGGTCAGATAGAGAAAGACAAATATCGTATGATTTCACATACACGTGGAATCTAAAGAACAAAATCAACAACAACAACAACAACAACAAAAGTGGAAATAAACTCATAGATACAAAGAATATTTAGAGGGATACTAGATAGGAGGAGGGTTGACAAAAAAAGGCAAAGGGATTAAGAGGTAGAAATGGATAGTTGCAGAATAGACATGGAGATGTAGAGTGTAGCATGAGGAAGAGGGTTAATAAT
>NW_011889104.1:1370068-1378739 GCF_000151845.1 Pteropus vampyrus | reverse complement strand
ACTAAAAGAAAGGGGATGGTAAAAGATATTGCCTTGACGGACCTACAGGGTATTGCACTGAATGAAATGGGTCAGATAGAGAAAGACAAATATCGCATGATTTCACGTACATGTGGAATCTAAAGAACAAAATCAACAACAACAACAACAAAAGTGGAAATAAACTCATAGATACAAAGAATATTTAGAAGGATACTAGATAGGAGGAGGGTTGGGAGGACAAAAAAAGGCAAAGGGATTAAGAGGTAGAAATGGATAGTTGCAGAATAGACATGGAGATGTAGAGTGTAGCATGAGGAAGAGGGTTAATAATGTTGTAATAAATATGTAAAGAGGAAGAGGGTACTAGATTAGGGCAGTGATCACTTTGCGTTATGTGGATCTCTGGTCACTATGCTATACAAATGAAACTGGTATATTATTGTATGCCAACTATAATTGAAAAAAACCTCATTGAATTGTACACTATAAATACAAGCAACTAATTATCTATTATACCTCAATAAAGACGAAAAAAAAAAGTCAGGGTCACTTCTACACCACCCTCTCTGTTTCTGTGAACAGCTGCCACCCTGCCCTCTGTAGGGGAGTGGCCAATTTGTCTTCGTGCTTATTTGCTTGCCCAGTGTTTATTTGCTCAAGCATCAGCGGGTTCAGTGGCCACTCTGTGCCCGGTCCTGGAGTGTGAGGTGTGAACATTGTGGGCTGTCCCTGTGGTCACGTGAGCTCCAGGAACTGCACTCCTCTTAGCACAGCCTCACTTGTCAGATGGCCATAGGCAACTCACCTTACAGAGCTGTCCTGGGTGCAGACACACAGCTCCAGACACACTAGCCTGACGCATGGGTGCTGAGTGGTCCTCGGACACAGGAGGGCGCCAGCCAGCAGCCCACCCGCTGAGCCCACACCATGGGCTATGTTCTCGCCAGAGCGCAACCACACAACCCCAGGGAAAAGAAGAGGGACCAGGGCCTGGGGTAAAGCTTTGGCCAGCCCCGTAAGCCCTCGTCACTGTGCCCTGCCCCTGGTGTTAGACACCGCACGCAGTGGCCTGAGGCTGCATCAGTCTCCTACGGCTGTAACAAACCACCACCAACTCAGGTTAAGTCAACGCGACTTTACTATCTCTCTGTCTGGAACAGATCTGAAATGGGTGTCCCGGGATTAAAACACGAGCAGGTAGGGCTCGTTCCTTCCGGAGGCTCCAGGGCAACACAGCACCCCCGCTTCCCCTCTCTGGAAACTACGCGCACCCGCTGGCTCGCAGCCCTCTTGTTCCAGCTTTAAAATTAGCAAATTCCCATCTCTCTCCGACTCCCACCCAGCTGCTCCCCTCTTACGAGTCCCCCAATAATTCAGGATGGTCTCTCCAATTTAAGATTCATAACTTGATCATGCTTGCAAAGTTCCTTTGGCCTTGTAAGGGAACCGAGTCACAGGGGCTGAGGACTGGGGTGTGGACCTCTTTGAGGGCTGCCTCTTGCCCCCTACCGACTCTGCTCGAAGTAGAATATGGTGCGGCCAGAGAGCTCAGGCTCCCTGGCCAGGTGCACTGGCTGCTGGGGCTCTTCCGGGCCACAGAGAAACCAACCGGGCCAGGCAGCAGCCTCGAGCCTAAAGGCAGGGCCCACACTTCTCTGGAAGAAAGTGAAGCGTGTGGCCTGCTCACCGCCCTTGTACAGGTCCTCGATGTTCACGTCCTGTGGGGACAAGTGGCCGGCTGCAGGGCGAGGCTGCTGACAGGAGTGCCAGCCCTGGGGGCCTCAGGGCCTGGTTAGGGCCCGGTGGGCCAGGAGGGTCTTTACTGGGAGCTGCCCTGAGGGCAAGGGTCTTGGCACTGGGTGCAGAGTACGATGGCAGAAACCCCCCCTGGGAGGGTGGTGTGGGCCTAGCCAGGGACCCGCGAATGGGAGCAGAGAGGCCAGAGTCACAGGGTCTGGGGAGTGGGGTGACCTCTGGGAGCAGACACATCTGTAGGGTCCCCCAGACGAGGCGCATCTCACCTCCAGCTGCAGGGAAGGCCCCTCCCCTGCCTCCATGCAGGCCAGGCAGCGGCTGCCTCCCTGGACGCCCAAGAAGATGGGGACCTTGGAGCGGTCCAGGCCTCTGTTGGGGAGTGTGCAGACCTTCTCTGGGAGGAGAGAGTAGAGCTGAGACCCCTGCAGGCGTCGTGACCCTCTCATTAGAAGGGCCCCCAGCTGCCCCTTCTCACCACCCCAGGAGAGGAGGGGAGGGGAGCCTGTGGTAGGGAAGGCCCAGGGCTCACCTGCACAGCAGTCTCCTGCATCAGGGTCTCCCAGCAGGAGCTGGCCGCCTCTCGTGTACAAAGCCTGCTGGTCTGCATTCCTAATGCTGGAACAGATGGCAGAGCTGATGGCCCGTCCTCCCTTCGATCTGATTACCACACTGAGCATCAACTTCTTCTCCTTCTACAGGTGAGGGGGTCCTGCCCCCCACCCCCACCCCACCCCGAGCAGGTAGGAGCCAGCCATCTCACTGGGAGCTCATGAGAGCTCAGCATTGTCCCGCCCATGGGCCCCTGGCCACGCCCCCTGGACAGACTTCCTGGTGAGGCTAAGGAGCTGCCAGGGTGCAGTGAGCCCTACTCGGGTCTCTGGGCCTGCCCCCATTTTTCACAGATATTTGTCCTTTTAGGTAAAGGGATCAGTTGAGTGTATAATGAAGTGAGATGTGTTTTTCAGCTACTTTAAAGACTTTTTAATGGAAGAAAATCCACAAATTGAAAAATAAAAACCCTATGTGACAATATGGATGCCACGTGGCCATCTACCCTGGGCAGGTGCTCTCTGGGGGACCCCTGTATGGGTGCCAAGTGCAGGAGATCAGCAGAGAGCTGGAGCAGGCCCAGTGTCCAGTCACTGGGCTTGGCTGTGGTTCTAATGACGGGCCCAGGAGATGATGATGGGCCTGAGCTCGGGAGGAACCGTGCTGAGCCAGCGTGTGCCACAGCAAAGCCAGCAGCCTGTTAGCTCAGTCATCTGGCTCGTTTCAAAGACATTTGTCAGCCACTCTCAGGCCTGGGGAGCCCGCCTTACCTCCGGAGCGGGGACCTCAAAGCCAACGCAGAGCCTCCAGGAGATTTTCCTCTAGATAACAGCTAATTGCACACCCTTAGCTAATGAGTGTTGTATTTAAGGCAAGTCTGCTTGTCAATAAAAACTAAAGACCTCAGGAGCCAGGTGGACCACCAGGACTGTGCCTGCTGCATCGGCCAGCAGTGGGCTATTTGCAGGCCTGAACCCAAGTGTGGCATCTGTCCTCTAACCTGCATGATTTGTGCATGTGTCCTGCCTTTCCGGCTGAGCTGTAACTTCCTAGGACCCGACCAGCATTGTGTCGGGGCAGAGTACTCACGGGGGAGCGGACGGGGCCCCCAAAGTCCAGGCTATTTTGTTTTCATTATATCTCATCTCCCCCTGGAAGGGCTAGAAGCGGTTTACAGCAAAAGTCACAGACAATAAAGAGTGAACTGTAAGCAAACACCCAAATGTCGGACAAGGTGAAGTGCAAGTGAGACCTGGAAGCCCAGACCAGGAGCAGAGGCCACAGAGATGCTGCCACCTAGACTCAAACCATCTCTGAGGTTTGAAGAGAGGTAGAGCAGCCCAGAGAATGTGCAGGCTGGCCAGGCTCTGGGTGACATTAGGGAATTCATTTAAGCACTTCGAGCCCCAGTTTCCAGATAAATAGGCTCCGTGACCCATGCAGGACTCTCAGGACGGAGGCAAGACTGTGGAATGGCTGGCATCTTGCACATGCTTGGGAAAGGGCTGTTGTCATTGGGGTTAATTGAGCTTAATTATGGGGCATTGGAGGTTCCTAGGGTGAGAAAGAGACTCATCCCTCTGACTCCACCCCTGCCCTGCCCTGTGTCATCCCCGGGCCCTGATCAGGAGAGGGGGACTTACATGTAGTATCTCGCCATGGGGAGGGAGCACATCCCTGCGGTCAGAGGCGGCTGGTCCTTGCTGAGGGGAGGGGACAAAGGCTGTCAGAGGAGGCAGACATCCCATGCACCCTCAGTCCCCAGCCATAGGGAGGAAGGTCTTCCCAGCTCCCCACACCCCAGGTAGATCTGGCCGCCCCTACTTGGGGCCATCTGGGAACAGATTGAGCTGGCTGGGGTGTGACCTGTGACTGTACCCTGGTGCCAGCCTGGGAAGTTGGAGAACAGGTCCCCAAACCCTTCATCTAGGGGCTGAGCCCAGGTGGGCAGATTCTAGCCTCCCAGTTTGAGGACAAACCTGTTCAAACCCTGTCCCACATCCCAACCTGGCTGAGAGTCCCCATACTCCGCCTCCCTGCCTAAGCAGGAGCTAGGACCCAGCACAGAAGGACAAGCAGGTGGCCCTGCGGAGTTAGGCAGCACTGTCCTTAGGGACTGAACCGCTTTGCTGAGACTATGGAGGGGGCTACCTGACCCCCACAGGCCCCTGTCTGCCCCAGGTGAAAGCAGGACAGGCTTGAGATACAGACACTGCTTGAGGACGAGGGATCTAGACCAACGCCAGTGTCCCCATATCAGCCCCAGACGTCAGAGCCCCTCCATCTGGCTTACCTACTTGAGAGCTTTTCCCCGAGACGAAACTTCAGGAACGCTGGTCTAGAATCTAGCTTGGAAAATCCAGAGCGAATTAGGGCACAAGGGTGGCTGGAGTTGGGACAGTGCAAGCCTGGCTAGGGCCAGGGTCATGGAACAGATGTGAATCTCACTCAGTAAGACGGGAAAAAAGAAGGAAGAAGACCGGAGCAGGGAATGAGGTGGGTAGGAGGATGGAGCAGGGCTCAGAGAGAAAGAAGGTGGCACTAGGGGCGTTTGAGGAGGCGGGTGACAGGACGGGTTGGTACTGGCACCCTGATTGGACACCCCAGCAGCACTGACTCCATGGCCTGGGCGGGGTACCCAGGCAGCCTGAGCACTGGACCTGCCCCTCAGACAATCTACGGCCTGTCCTTGAGCTTTGCGGTGACAGTGAAGGGTGACAGGGCACCTTGCAGGCGTGCAAATCTGGACAGAAGTTGGTGATGTGATCAGTCTTAAAGGAGTCTCCATACCCTGCTTCCACCTGCTGCCCTCACTCTAAGGAAAAGTAAAGGGTTTCCCGAGAGCTTCGCCATCAAGGTGCTCGCTCACTGCACCACCGTCCACACCAGCAAAAAGCTGCAAAAGATCCCGATGGCCAACGACGGGCCACTGGTTAAAAAGCAGCAGCGAGTTTACTGAGTAGGAAAGTGTGTGCAGGAAAGATGATGTTGCAGACGGACACGTCATGACACAAGAGCGTTCACAACACACCGAGCGAAAGGTGTGGGTGATAAGCAATACGTATGCTGTGGCTCCACTTAAATGCCTGCACACTGGGACACACACAGAGGACCACACCTGCCGTGCTACGGCACCACCGCCCTGCCATGGCAGGGTCTCGAGTGGTCGTTATTTTCTTTAAATGTCTTTTAACATTTTTCCTATATGAACATGAATTCCCTTCGTAGTATAAAGTGAGTTTTAATTTTTTTAAGTGCAGCATTTAGCTAAAGTCATGGGATGTGGAGAGCAGCACAGGGAACACAGTCAATCGTATTGTGATAACATGATGGTGTCAGGCGGGTGCAAGACTAATCAGGGGTCACTGCATGAGATGTATAAAACGTCTAACCCCAGCGCTGTGCACTTGGAACTAATATGATATTGTACGTCAACTATAAATGAAAAAAATTTTTTAATTAAAAAAACAAAGACCCAGAATCTAGCAACCCAAACAATTAAATTTCAATAAGAAATAAACTGTTAGGTTTAAATTAAAATTTAAAAAAATAATAAGTTAAAAATAAATAAAGTCCTGCCATCGAGTCACCTGGGCTATAGGCAAGAGCTGTTTCCTGGGCCGGAAGTGAGTCCAGGGGCCCGCCAGGCTTGCAGCCACTGCACTGTCCCAGTCCTTACCCTCAGTTGAACTGCAGATACTGACCCCTCAGGCGGTGGCGGGACCCACAACTCTCCATTTCAAGTGCACAACCAGGTGACAGTAACGCTGCTGGCCCCTGGGCCACATTTGGAGTGGCAAAGCACTAGCTGGCCCCCAGACGGAACAGCAGCCTGGCCTCAATGCTGTGCTCTCTCTGGGACAAACTGCCACCTCCTTTGTTGTGGCAGCAGAAATGTGGGCATCATGGTGGCCATGCCACCATCTGGCCAGGCCAACAAAGTGGGGGCCTATGTGAAGCTGGACAGGCAGCTGATGACCACTCCACCTCGGTCAGCATCAGCTCAAAGAGCCAGCAGGAATCAGTGCTGGCCCAGTCCAGCTGGGTCCCCTGGTGCCCAGAAGCCCTTGACCTAGCCTGGCCCCAGGCCCCAGCGTATCCTCCGCGGGCTCCCGCAGAGTCCCATCTCTGTCCCGGCCTGGGTGCCAGCTTGACTGCGTTGGGGTAAAGAGGAGCCAGAAGTCGGCACCCCATCCATCAGGGAGCCTGGGGTCCTGGTGAGGGGTGTCCACCTCGGTCCCTCCCTGAGTGCCACATACTCTGTCCCCAAAGCTGTTCCTTCTCTGTTGTCCCCAAGTGACCTTCGCTGGACTTTGTCCTGCGCCTCTCCCTGGACACCATTTATAGCTGTCTCAGACCTCACCAGCTCCCCTTTTCTGGCTCCAATGTCACCAGCAAGTAGCCCTAGGCATCCTCCATGCTATCTGTGCACCACCTGGCCTCCCTCTCCCGGGTCCCCATCCGCCCTCTGCGTGGAAGGTGTTCTCGAGACTGACTTTGGCCTTCATGGAGCTAAGTCTAGACTATTTCCTGGTCCCTCTACTATCTGGCCCTCAGGCCCCTTGGTGTCAATTGCCTTCCTTCACCCCCTTCTTACTCCCTCCTCATGCCCCCTGTAGGCTGTCCCTTCCTTGTGGAAGCGTCCCTAAGGCTGAAAGCCACAAGTCAAAGTTGCAAGCACATCTCTTTCATGTCCCAGAAAATTTCAAGTCACCCGTTTCCACAGCCACAGTGACCACCTCAGCCTAGCACCCCTGAGCCCAGACTGAACACCCAAGTTCACCTCCAGCACATCCAGGACACCCCATCCAGACACTCTGCCTCCATAGCCAACCAAGTATCCCTATAGTCATGTCAGCCTTGGCGCCCAGCTCGTTCTCCCTCCCAGTTTCATGTCTCTTGCTGACATAATCTCTTCCAGCCAGAGATTCAAACCCCAAGAATCATCGACATTTCTCCCAGGTCCCCTGACTCTGGCCCGATTCACCAGCAAGTTCCAGCAGGTGGATTCGCCTTTACAGGGCACGTTTACAGCCATTTCACCTATGTCCGTGTTCTGATGTTTCTCCCTCAAATCCAGCCCCGCCTGGACTCCCGCTCTGGGCACTGTTTCGCCATGTCCCCACCCAGCTTGCTGTCTCCAAGGCCGTCTGATCCACCCCTGCTGGCCTGGGTTCGCCCGTCAGAGTGCATCTCGCTTCTCCAGGCCCATGACTCCTCATCTTCCCAGTAGCCACACTCAGGGCTGCCTTTGCTGTCCCTGCCTCAGACATCACCTTCCTCACCACCGTCCATCCGGGCTTTGGCGCCAGGGCCAACTATCTAGTTCCTCCAAATTAATTATCAGCTCAGAGTAATGACTCAGACACACGAGGGCCTGTCACTGCACCTCCAATCCTCAACCCCAGCATCTATAAAACCATCAAACCAGTACGTGGTTATTAAGATTCAGATGAAACGATGGTGATTCCGTGATGTGGGGTCGTCGAGGCTTCGCTTTGCTGTTGCGCCCTGTGCTGCTCTCCTACTAAACTCCCCAGGTCATCGTGGTTCTGTGTGCAGACACTCGTTTCCCCACAGAAGTTAACAAGATCTTAAAGTCATGCAGCTCGTAGTTCTCCCAGCCCCATCCGCCCTCCGCCCGAAGAAGCACAGGGTTTACAAGTGGGTCCCACGATCTCACAGTAGGTTTAAACAGTGACATGGGGTTCTGGCCCCAGAGCTGCCGCCTGTTTCTATTGCCACCTTGGAAAGTACCCTTTGTCCCTGGGCTTCCAAGTTATTGCCACTGGAATGAGAGGCTGGGCAGGGCAATATTTTCAAAGCTGAGTTTCACTATGCATTTTACACAAAAACCTAGTGAAAGTGATATGGGTACCAGGGACCTGCTCTTGTAGAGTCAGGGAGCAGTGCAGACACGGGGGCCTGCGAGCATTGCCTTGAGCAGTGGAGCCAGCACCAGGGCATCCATGAGGAGCCCCTAGCCTCACCAACTACCGAACACCATCAACCCGGAATCCCTGAAATTACTTCCTCAAATCGACGGTTCTAAAGACTTTTAAATCCTTAACATCCACCTCCTCCTCAGATTCCTTCTTTGTGCCCTGAACTCACCTGGAATCCTGCAGTGTCCTGCCGTCCACCTTGTCATCCAGAGAGTTGCCAGGAGGTATGAAGGAAGAGAGCACACTGGAGATGTTGGCAGAGGGAGGAGAGAGAGAGTGAGAGAGAGAGAGAGAGAGAGAGAGGGCGAGCGCGAGAGCACTAGAGAGAGAGAGGGAGGGAGGGAGAGGGAGAGGGAGAGCGCACACAGCCCGCCCACCACTGACCTGCAGGGCCTGTATGCCTGGAACCCCTGGCTCTCCAGGCGCCTGTCCTGGGTTTA
>NW_011889104.1:1343543-1370018 GCF_000151845.1 Pteropus vampyrus | reverse complement strand
CATCGACATTTCTCCCAGGTCCCCTGACTCTGGCCCGATTCACCAGCAAGTTCCAGCAGGTGGATTCGCCTTTACAGGGCACGTTTACAGCCATTTCACCTATGTCCGTGTTCTGATGTTTCTCCCTCAAATCCAGCCCCGCCTGGACTCCCGCTCTGGGCACTGTTTCGCCATGTCCCCACCCAGCTTGCTGTCTCCAAGGCCATCTGATCCACCCCTGCTGGCCTGGGTTCGCCCGTCAGAGTGCATCTCGCTTCTCCAGGCCCGTGACTCCTCATCTTCCCAGTAGCCACACTCAGGGCTGCCTTTGCTGTCCCTGCCTCAGACATCACCTTCCTCACCACCGTCCATCGGGCTTTGGCGCCAGGGCCAACTATCTAGTTCCTCCAAATTAATTATCAGCTCAGAGTAATGACTCAGACACACGAGGGCCTGTCACTGCACCTCCAATCCTCAACCCCAGCATCTATAAAACCATCAAACCAGTACGTGGTTATTAAGATTCAGATGAAACGATGGTGATTCCGTGATGTGGGGTCGTCGAGGCTTCGCTTTGCTGTTGCGCCCTGTGCTGCTCTCCTACTAAACTCCCCAGGTCATCGTGGTTCTGTGCGCAGACACTCGTTTCCCCACAGAAGTTAACAAGATCTTAAAGTCATGCAGCTCGTAGTTCTCCCAGCCCCATCCGCCCTCCGCCCGAAGAAGCACAGGGTTTACAAGTGGGTCCCACGATCTCACAGTAGGTTTAAACAGTGACATGGGGTTCTGGCCCCAGAGCTGCCGCCTGTTTCTATTGCCACCTTGGAAAGTACCCTTTGTCCCTGGGCTTCCAAGTTATTGCCACTGGAATGAGAGGCTGGGCAGGGCAATATTTTCAAAGCTGAGTTTCACTATGCATTTTACACAAAAACCTAGTGAAAGTGATATGGGTACCAGGGACCTGCTCTTGTAGAGTCAGGGAGCAGTGCAGACACGGGGGCCTGCGAGCATTGCCTTGAGCAGTGGAGCCAGCACCGGGGCATCCATGAGGAGCCCCTAGCCTCACCAACTACCGAACACCACCGACCCGGAATCCCTGAAATTACTTCCTCAAATCTAGATTCTAAAGACTTTTAAATCCTTAACATCCACCTCCTCCTCAGATTCCTTCTTTGTGCCCTGAACTCACCTGGAATCCCGCAGTGTCCTGCCGTCTACCTTGTCATCCAGAGAGTTGCCAGGAGGTATGAAGGAAGAGAGCACACTGGAGATGTTGGCAGAGGGAGGAGAGAGAGAGAGAGAGAGAGAGAGAGAGAGAGAGAGAGAGAGAGTGGGCGAGCGCGAGAGCACTACAGAGAGAGAGGGAGGGAGGGAGAGGGAGAGGGAGAGCGCACACAGCCCGCCCACCACTGACCTGCAGGGCCTGTATGCCTGGAACCCCTGGCTCTCCAGGCGCCTGTCCTGGGTTTACACTGTCTGGCCAGATGGCTCAGGCCTGTAGCATCTCTATAAACGGCTCCAGGTCAAGGAAGAAGAGCCTGGGGGTTCACAACATTAGCAGCACAGTTTGGGTAATGAGAAGGTTGGGGCGTTAATGAGCGTTTGTCCTCAGAAGCCAGGCGCTCGGCCTCTGCTCTTAGCTACTATGATTGACACTGTCGTGGGTGGCCTGGGCCACCAGATAAGCACTGCTGGGGTCAGACGTCTTCTGGTCACCTTCCCTCTGGTGCCCCATGTGCTCCTTTCTAAGCTTAGAGGTAGAAGAGGCAAGAGTGGATATGTCCGAGGAGACAAGGACAGAACAGCCTCTGATGTCTGCAGCCAGGCAGGTGACATGAGAGTGGGGGCTGATAGCGTGGTGACTATGGCCCTGTTTGGAAAGAAGACAGAGATGTCTTTGTTTTTCAACAGTTTCCGACAGCATCAGCTCGACGAGCCAAGACGTCTAAGGAAGGCCACTTAGGGAGGACATTGAGCCCAGATCTATCTTGAACCAGGCCGGTGCCATAAGCCCGGATACCTAGGGCACATGACTCAGCGTGAGCAAGACAGGGTGGACGCACAGGTCCCTAACTGCCAGAACTTAACTCAGCCTGCCTACCCGCATCTGTCCGCCCACTCCCCTCACTCAGGGGGCAGAACACCTGGGCACAGTGTTCTCTGGGAACCCCATCTCACGGAGATTCTCCACGTCGGGTCACCTGCGAAGTTCCACAAAAGACTTGGGGGTAGCGGGAGAGGTCAGGCAGCACCCCAGAAGAGGTGAGAGAAGGTGGACAGGCTGGGCCTACTTTCTGTTCTGTGAGGCCAGTCGCTCTTCACTCCTCCCAAGCCCATCCCTCTAAGGGAAGGGCCAGGCACGGGGCATGACGCTGGGCAATACTGAGTGCCACCGAGCACCCACACTGCTGTGACAACAGCACACAACACAGGGCCCCTGAGATTCACAGTCCAGCTGGGTTACTGAGTTTTCAACCCTTGAAAAGACAGTTAACACGCAACTTAAGTCTGTGGGCAGGTTGGAGACAACACAGGCAGACAATGTCCTTGAGGACAAAACTAAATTCCCAGGACCAGGCCGGCCTCAGACACGACATAATAGCTGTCGCGGCGTCCTTAGAAGTGGGCTGAATCGGCTCTGCGTCGCCACTCAGGGCCAGGGACCCCACCACCTCCTAAGAATCCTAACAGTATGTGGGCCTTGTGGTCACCCAGGAGAGCCCCCACACAGTACCACTGGCCAGGGCTTGCACATCCCGGGGTGGAACAAGACGAGTGTGGCCTTCAGCCCACGACCTCTAAGTACACGGCTTCTTTATGGTTCAGAGCCTCCGTGCCATCTCCACTCCCATGACTGGGTCTGAGACCCTCTCTGGACACTCAACTGTCCTCGGTGCCAACCACTGGCACAGACGGTACATGCTGCAGGCACACAGCTCCCTAAACACTGGCTTCTGCGGGGGCTCATGAGGAAGAGGAGACCCCCAACCATAGGCCATGTCACTTGAGCATCGTGATGCCAGCTCACCTGCTAACACCCTTCTGAGTTTTGTCGTCCTGCCGATGGTGCCGACACTCTCCAGGCTACAGAAGCTTTAGGAAAGACTTGAGAGTCAGCTGCTCCCGAGGTGGGTTGGTTCAGCTGGTGGAGGGAGCGTGTTCTGGTATGACAAATGGCCTCTGCATGCGATTCTCACTGGATTCTAAGTGCCCAGCACTGTGCCAGGCACCTGAACACAAACTGATGCAGCCCTGACTTCAAGGTCATTTTAGGGGCCACAGACTCCAAGTGAGGGGACTTTCACATATAGACACACAAGGCACTATTAGAGCAAGGCTAGGGCTCTCAACTCAGCAGAGACTCCTGGGAGGAGGCGACAACAGGGGACAGAGTACAGACTATGTCTTCAGAAGTAGCCAGGTACCTGGGGCCGTGTTCTCCATGGGGTCCAAGAGGCTATGTCAGGGTCCAGCAAGCAAACCCTCTGGCCTGGCTGCCCCCTTGCCAGCCCCTCAGTGGAATCAGAACCTGCCAGGTTGGTCTGATTGTGGGGAACAGGTGCAATATCTGGGCTCAGATCTGGCCCCGCCCCAGCCTCTGCTCTTACCCCTGGAATTCAGGTGCGGACCTGGGCCACAGTTCCTGGCATGCATGGCTGGAGGCGCAAAGGTTGTCAAGGAAGACCTAGACCTTGTGGGAACGCAGAATAGTCAACGGAAGGGCCAGTGTTTGTTGTGAGAAGGAAAATAAAAATGTTGGAGAAAATTGAATCAAGATAAAATAAATGCATTTACTTCTCTTCACTGCGACACCTAACAGATGACCCCAAAACAGAGTCACATAAAGCACCAGGTGTTTATTTCTCTTGCAGTTTCTGAGGGTTGGTGTCTGGAACAGCTCGAAGGCTGGTTCTGTGTCTCAGTGTCCCCAGGCTGCAGCTGAGCTGTCAGCGGCATCTTCAGATGTGACTCTTGGCAGGATGCTTCATTTTCCACTATCCAGCCTCTTTCAGCTGCTTACAGCATGGCGGCTGTCCCCTAGCGCAAAGGACAAAGAGTCAGAGAGATGAGCACAGAAGCCGAAGGAACTTCAGAAGAGGCACTGTGTTACTTACACCATGTCCTACAGGTCACAGAGATGGCCGGGCAGTGTGTGTGTGGCGGGGATGGGGGAACACAGGTGTGTACACCAGGACACCTGGACGACCAATTGCTTCCGCTGCTGCAACCAGTTAGCACAGACTTGGTGGTTTAAAACAACAGGGACATGCTCTCTGGGCTAAGGACTCTGGCAGGCCATGTTCCCCTGGGCACTGGTGTCTCCAACCCACCTTCTTGCCTGGGTCCCCTGAGTCCTTGCACATCCTCTCTTCCTCATGCAAAGACAGCGGCAGATTGGATGGGGGTCCGTCCCAGTGCAGCACAACCGCTTAGCTAATTGCACCTGCGAAGTCCCCATCTCCATGCAAAGCTGCAGTCTGAAGTTCCCGAGGAACACAAATCTGGGGACACTATCCACCCGGCACAGGAGACCCTGCGAGGCCGAGCCCCATACCTGGAGTCTCAGTGGCCGTGACCACTCCAGGTCACAGTGTGTAAAACCTTCGCTGGGGGCCCACACCCATCCTCCAGGCTCTGCCCAAACATCATTCAGGGAGTGAGCAGTCATCCACTCTGCTCTCCACAAGACCAGTTCCCCTGATGGTGACACAGGGGGCCTGCTGCCACTGTGTGACAGCAAGGGGTACTGGTAAATAGGAACAAGGATAGTACCTGAAGCCCCGGGGCCTGACACCCCAAGTGTTGAGGTGAACTCTCGGGCTTCCTGTTGCACAGGAGCAGACAGACAATTCTTAACTGAGAACTAGGTTAACTAGGGCTGTGCCGCGGTGCTACACTCTTCCCACACACTGCGTAACGAGCGTCTTTCCAAGTGAACAGGCTCCAGCCTCTTGGATTTTACTTGCACCTTGGGCTTCAGAAGTGACCCAGCTGCCCATCCTCGGATCTCTGAGCTAGAGCTGTCACCCTGGGCACCACGGCCCTCCCTGAGCATGGCAAGTGGGACAGTGAGGACGGAGAGGACATGCACACACACGCGCGCGCGTGCGTGTGCGCATCATGCCGCTAAATTGGAAGGCAGGGCAGGGCCTTGGGACCCTCACTCTGTGACACCCTCCTCTCCTGCACTGCGGTGTTGACAGGACCTTGAGTGGGCAGCTGGTGGCCCTAATAGGCTCAGCTGGGGACGGGCTGGCCTGTAGGGCTCAGGAGCACTGGGCACATCACCAACAGCCCCTGCCCAGCCCCTTGGAAATATTCGCCTCCTGTGAATATTTCCTCCTGGAGAGTCCACACCAGCAGCAGCACCGAGTTGGGAGAGAACCATGCACCCGGCCCAGATCTCAGGGTTTCCTGGAGCTGGGAACTAAGGTAGCAGGCGTGTGCCCCACCAGGTAGATGGGGGCAGAGGAGGGGCGGTGGCCTGAGGGCCTAGTCACACTGATGAAAGTAAAAGTTGGTGATGGGCGGGTCCACACTGGCATCTCCCAGGAGCTAGGTGAGTCTGAGAGGCTGGTAGGCCTCAGGCATCGTGCAGAGGAGCCAGCCTGGGAAGGCAGCTGACTCGAAGCTGGCGGTGACCCCCATGTCCCAGCGGCAGAAGGTGAAGGGCCTGGCCACCTCAGGGCTGTGGTAGAGCTGCATGGTATCTACCAGCTATGAACAGAGGGCCAAGGTGAGGGGCGCGGGCGGGTGAAGGCGAGGACACATAGCCCTCAGAGTCTAGAGTCTGCGGCCTGCTGAAGCCCGTGCCCCCCAGGACTCACCTCCAGCTTCAGAGTGGGCTCCTGCCCCGTGCCACATAACAAGCACTGGCTCCTGCCCTAGGACGCCCAGGATGACGGCAGAGAGGCTGGCATCCAGAAATCGGTTGGGGACAACCCTGATCTCCTCGCCTACAGGAGGGACAGTAGATGCAGGAGCTTTGCCTGCCTGCCCCCTCCCCCGTCATGGACTTTGGGGAGCAGGTCTCTGGGAGGCGTGCTGTCCTCAGCTATCAGAGATGTCATGCAGGAAGGGTGATCTGCCTGCTAGCCTAGAGGACTTCAAGACACCGAGTGCACTGTACCAGCCTCCCTTATGCCTGCCCTATTGTTCAGGGTCAAGTTTTCAAGTCTTTCCCAAGCCCATGGGGGTCTGACCTCCTCCTTCAATGCCCCTCCACCCTCCAGCTCCTCCTCAGAGTCATCTGGACATTTGCTATGTCCTCTGACACCTGACAACCAAGCTGTGTCTCCATCATTTCTGTGCCAGTCCCCACGTGCACACTCACATGCGCACATGTGCTCAAACACAAGCAAGGCTGTGTGCACACACACATGTCTGCACATGTACGTGTGCACTCACAGATCTGTGTACCCACATGTGCACACACACACGACCTTGCAGAGGGTCTGCCTGGCCCCAGTGCCTGGCGAACGTGTCCCAGATGGGCAGATGTGTACTATTTTAGAGAGAAGTGGCCTGTCACACATGCTGTGGAAGGCAGAACAAGTAAACACCAGGCCAGATGGTGCCACCAGCTCTCAGGTTCCCAGCATACTGAGCGACGGGGGTCCCCAGAGAGCAGAGGGGACTCTGGGTAAAGGGGCAGAAGCGTATCCCCCAAGGAAGCAAAGGCACAGAGAGCCATTTTAGTTCTCTCAGCACTAGGTCCCAGGAAAGGAATGTGTGACCTGAAAGCACCTGTGAGGGAGGGACAAAGCATTCACCTGGGAAACACCACGCCTCTGCTGAGAGGCACCCATCTCACTTTGCTGGGGGTGTGGTTGCTACCTGCCCTTGCTCTGAGCCTGGTTTCAGGGTGCCCGTCGGCGGTGCCAGGCCTGGACCCTCCCAGCCTCCCCTTAGAGGGCACAGGGACCTAGGAAGAAGAGGCCTGGTGGCCACACACCTTTCATGAGCTTCCCTGCCTGCAGCCTTCCGGCCAGAAGCTGGTCGTCATGCAAATAGAGCACCTTAAGCACTGCTTCCTTCATTCTGGAACATCAAGACATGACACTCAAGCAAGAGAGGCTAGTATTCTGTGCACCCAGCTCCAGGGTCCCCCAGGCCCAGGCACTATGCCCCCCTCCTCCCACTGTGCCAGAAGGAGGCACAGCAGTCACCCAGCCCCACCAGGGGACAACCCCACAGCCTTCCCTGGGTCCCCATCCTTCTTCCTACTCAGTCGTACCTACACCCAGCAATCTCTCCCCATGTCACATTAGAAAGTCAGTCCCGGGGCCCCGCCCTGCCCTGCCACCATCACCGCTGAGTCACGGCCGCAGAGTCCACCCCTCTCTGAGCTCAAAGGACGCACCAGACAATGCCCTGCATCTTCCAGACTAAACCACTCATCCGTTGTCACGGGTGCCGGGGCCTTTATTTCCGCTCAGCCACATGGTCCCTACTGAGTTAAGAATTTCTTCAAGTTCAAAATTCTTTCATCTTTGGGAAAAAACTGCTCTAGACCTGCTGTTCAGCAACAGCAAGGCCTTGTGCTGTTCACAGCTGCGGCGTCCAGAGCACAGCCGAGTGCCTGGGAAGCACATGGCTGAGGCCAGGCAGACAGACCGACCGGCCGGACAGTTCTGCTGCTGCTGTTTTGTCCCAAAGGGCAGCAGTGGGCAGTGGAGCAGGGCCAGAATGACGTCAGGTCACTGCAGTGGGTGTCACAGCCAGACTCGGGCCCGTCTCCTGACCTCCACTCACTGTGGACACATGAACTGCAAGTCCACACAGATGACACGCCTGTCTCCTACGAGGGTCCACCCTGCTGGAAAGGCTGGCAGAGGTCCTATTAGGGAGTTGGGGGCTGTTCCCACTGCCCAACTACCCCCCACCAGGAAAGGTGGCCATCAGGCCCACCTGGTGCTCGCTTCTCTCACGCACAGCTGCCCCCAGGGCTCAGACACTCACCAGAAGCACAGGGCCCCGCTCAGGACCATGCTGGCTTTCAGCGTGGGGACCGTCCTGCTGAAGTAACAGATGGCCTTAGGTGGGCACAGGCTGAGCTGGCCAGGGCTGGGTAGTAAGTGTCCTCCAACCCCTAGCAAGTAAACAGACTCCACAGTGTGAGGACCCTAGGTCTGGGCTCAGCGGGGAGACCCCGTCCTGCTGGAGGATGCGGCCAGCTCCCCAAGGAAAACTCCATCCCCCTGGCAGAGCCGGCAATATCAGCCTGCTGGACCAGGACGAGGATGAGGTCACCTGGGCCCTTTAATAGCATGCCAAGGAGGGGCCCTGAAACTGCCAGGACGAAAGAGGCAGGGCTTCCCAGGTGACTTAACCCTAACCACCCTGACCTCCGGGACAAGCTGTGGAAGGTACTAGAGGTGGGGCTTCCCAACTCAGGGACATTCCTCTGCCTGTTCTTGTAGAAAAACCTAAAAATCCAGGTTGGCAAAGAAGAAATCTCTGACTTGTCCTCAGCACCAACACAGTCTCCCCTCTGCAGGGACACACGCGACCTCCATGGTGTGGCAGAGCCGCACTCCTTCCCACCTGCTGTTCATGCAGCGAAATAAACAAGACAGACAGCAGCGCCACCTCATGCAATGGCTGTGCCTTGTTGTCCAGATGCAGCATCCTCCGTTTACAGCAATCAGTTACTGTTAGTGCTTTATATTGTTACCACTGTTATTTGCTATTGACAATCAGGCTGTGACAGACACCTAGGCATCAATGTCAGATGATTTCCTCAGGAAATCAAATCGGCCTCAAGTTATTCATGATTGACTTCAGTCCCTCACTGGTAAAATCTTCGTGTGACTATAACAATCCATGTGGTTTTAAGACACCCTTACACTCTCTGGGACGGGTCCGAATGATGACAAACAATTTAATTGTGTCTTGAGTACCACTGATGACCATTTACTGTGAGACACAAATTTTACAGAAACTGTGTTCAGGCTTATGGTTAGAAAGCCCTTAGAGTCTTCAAGAATAAATAAAATACCAAGTTGTTCGAAGGATAGAAAGCAACCCACGAGTCACAGTCATCCGCTAATGGGATATTTCTCACTCCAGAAAAATAGCAAATGTAGAGGCTTATTCAAACTATTAAACTGACCAAATAGAAATGATACTGAAATAATTGTAAGAAAAAGAAAAAAGAAAAAGAAAAGAAAGAAACTCCAGGAGCTGGCCTGTAGGCAAAGTGGTCTTAAGCAAACGAGTTTTATTTGCAAAGTGCTTATAAAGAAGTGGCTTTTGTTTCACCTGGCAGGTGAATCTGCCCCGGGACCTGTCCCCAGAGCACTGCACCATGTGCCTGCAGGCCACTGCCCTGGCTCCTGATTCTGCCTAAGAAGGAATGAGGCCAGGACACACTCCCTGCTCCCAGGAGTGAGCTGAGGGCTTGGCAGGTCTCTTTGGCTCTGTCTGCCTGCAGTGAGGACAGACACAATAGTGGATGAGCTGAGGACGAGAACACAAATCCCCATTAAGGAAAGTTTTCCAAACTTGACGGCAAGACAAAACAACCAGCGTGTGTGCCTTCTGCATGCTGCCAAAGCCTCAGTGCACTTTGTCTGATTTACAGATTACTATGGATTAGATACTGGACTGTGTAGTTAGGTGGGAGCTAGAGAAGGTCGATAATTTGCAGATTACTTCTGCTTGCTGGACAAGACAGCCCCAGACAGCACCATTGCACTTCACTAGGCATTCCCTTTAAATCTAAGGGAGCCAACCCACTCCACAGTCCTCTCCACTGTCCTGGCTTACTTATGAGTGGGCTTACCCCTGCTGGCCCCTTCATTTGTTATGATGACAATCTCTGACACGTGCTCACTCCATTCGTACAAATCATGTTCTAGACTTTCTGAGAACTGAACTGGTGCTACCTAGGACAACACTATTTTGCCCCACGCTCACACTCCCAGTGTGGTAGATTTAAATGTGTCCACCAATTATTTGATGCTTTACCTTCAAGAGGTGAGCTTGAGTCCCTCTCTTAGAGTGTGGGCTTCTGAAGAACAGCTGCCGGGTGGAGGTGATCATGTGCCACTTCTGAGGCCAGATCATAAAAGGCACTGCAGCCTCCTGCTTCATCTCTCTTGGGTCACTCACTGAGGGAAGCCAGCTGCCATGTCCCCAGGACACTCAGGAGCCAGTGGGAGGCCCACATGCAGGAGCGATCTCGGACACAGACCCCAGCCAGGCCCCCGCAGACGCCTGCAACCTCGTGAGAAGGCCTGGCAGACCCCCGGCCAATGCCATCACTCTGACGACTGGTTCCGAGATTGTGTGATGCAGCAGAGGTTGGCTGTTCTGGCCGCGCAGTTCTGGGACGTCCTTCACCCAGCAGCAGGTAAAGGCGCACCTTGTCCTCACTGTGGGCACCTCCCCTCCAGTCGTCCTCGCGTTCTCCAGTCCTCAGAGGCACCGTCCCTTCCTAGGAAATCTCAGTCCTCCACGGGCTCTAGTGGTCATGGTGGCACCCAGAAGTTGTCCCTGCCTGCAGAGGGTAATGTTCCCATGGTGGCCTCGCTCCACCCAGTAAGAGTGGTAGGGCCTGGAGGTGGGGCAGTGATGGAGCCTCACCGCCCATGAGGCCACACCTGCATCGTGTGGAAGCACGCATTCACAGACAGCTCATCACAGTGAAGTGGTATGTTTATTAGGAAGGATAATTAGCGTAACCAGCATCTTCATGGCGTGCACTGCCTCTGGAGCGGTCTTCGGTGATTTGCCTGAATGCCTTCATTTTATGCCCATAGCTGTCCTCTGTGGTGCATACCATTATTAATTAAGGTGCCTGAAATTTGTGGGTCCAGTAATTATATTAGAGCCAAGACCAAATCCAGGAAATCTGAGCCCGAGACATGAGCCCGAACTAGAAGGATACTCTCGCACCCGGGTTGAGTCATGCCACCCTTTTGCTCCCGGGTCTCTGAGCGGGAAAGCACATCTTCGTCATGCTGCAGGGCTGCCCACCAGGCCCATTAGCTCTCCGTCTCTGCAGCCCCTCGGTCCCATGAGGCTCCTGCTCCCACCACACCAGCTCTTCTCCCTGCCTAGAGAGCCTTTGTCCCCGACACCTACATAGCTCGCCTCCTACCTCCTTCAAGTCCTGGCTATGTGCTGCCTTCTCAGTGACCCCTACCTGGCATCCTGGGCCTCTCTGTCTTGTTCCCATGTCCCTCTATGCCTTTCTTCTCCCACTGGTTAGCATGTCATACGGCTCAGATGGGTGCCACACGTCTTTGATGAGCATTATTCACCGGCTCCCGGCTCCCACAGAAGGTGTGTCCTGTCTGTTCTGCTTGTTGGGGTCTTCCAAGCATGGAAGGCAGCACTTGGCGTGGTCTCTCTTCAGTAAGTAATGTCACAGTGGCACCAAATAGGCGGCATGCTGTATCACACTGACAAGCCCGAGGTTGACACTTTGTTCATAGCTATGGCTTAATTTCCCAGAGCGCCCAGGTGCTTCTTCTGGGCCCTCATCCCCTGAATGTAGAGTTAAGATCCTGGGTAGACACGCTGCTGCCTGGGGGCTAAGATGGGCCCATTGTTTGTTTTCTAAATAAAGTCTTTTTGGAACTCAACATGCTTGTTTGCTTACACAGTCTGTGGCAGAGCTGATATTTGTGTACAAACTGCATTCTCCGCAAAGCCTACGATATGCAGTACACAGCTCTTCGCAGAACAAGTCTACCCAAGTCTGGTCAGGATTGTCTCGGTTCAAGTCCTAGACCTGCCACTCTTTAGCTTGTGTCTGTGGTCAAATGATTTGGTCTTTCTATTCTTTGGATTCTCATCCATAAAACAGGGATAAAAATAGGACTTACTTGGGGAGTAGCAGTTTAAGATTAAGTGAGTCAATATACATGAAATGCATAGAACAGCACATAGTAGGTGCTTTAATGTCAGCTGTATCACCATCATTGTCACTACTCGCTGCATAGCTCTGGGGAATTTGCTTCATCTCATCTCGCTTTTATCTCTTTGCAAAGAGCACAGCAACATCCACCTGACTGGGCTGTCACGAAGACAGAGTGGGACGAGTCGTGAAGAGCAGGGTCGGCACTTAGCACAGTGCACAGACACCGGGCCCTGCCCCGTGTATCCCCTCCGCAGTCCTCCCAGGTGTGTGACAAGGACATCAAGAACGTAGCAGAGACTACTGACCTAAATCCCAGCCTGGCTCGAGACCACAGTTGTGCCAGTGCATCTCACCCAACAGGAAGGGAGGAGGTCGCTAGCCCTGGCTGGGTTGCAAGGTTTTTGGATCACTCACAAGGAGAGTGACCTGATGGTGTGACCTGACTGCACGTTCACTGTATCGCTATATCGGTGCTCTCTCAAAGCTCTACGGCCTTGTGCCGCTATCCTGGGAGGTGAGGGCTACTCCAGTCCTATTTAATGGACAAGAGAAGAGGAGGCCTGGAGACGGTCAGTCACCTAGGTACAAACTGGTAAGAGACCGCCTGGTTTTGGTGCCCTAGCAGCTGACTGACTCACCCTCTCCACATGAACAAGTACGCCATGTGAGGATATGGGGGCAGCAGCAGAATGTCCCTAGCACAGGTCCATGTGCAGGGAGGACCAAGGCATCTGGACGCGCTTCAGGGAGGCCCATGGGAACCATGGTCAGCGCAGAGACATAGACAGGGCTGCGGCAGCCCAGGACACAGGGGAATCCCAGGCGACTTTAGAGGATAGGACATGCCACGGGCTGGGAGGTGGTGATGCAGGGATGCAAGGCCTCCAGGGAGCTGCCAACGGTCACAGTGGAGTGACCCACCAGCCACATGCTGGGGTCACTGTGGGGGGGCGACAGACGGGCGATGGCATAGGACTCACAGCACAAGAGAGTAACAGGGAGCCCCTGAAGTCACTAGGGGTGGGGGGCAAGGGGTGATACACTCAGTTCTGGTCCTCAGTGGGGGCGGGGAGGGCACCCCACAGGCCAAGGGGCATGGCATGATCCCAACCCACAGGAGGTTCCACCCACTGAGTCACCGAGGGTGAGCCAGCTGCCACCCTGTGTGCACTGCAGAGGCCTCAGGCCTGAGGACACCTCCCAGTGCCGGGGCTTGGCCGGGGCGGTAGCCAGATTCAGAGCAGCATGAAGTCAGGGGAACAAACGTTGACAGCCAGTGAGGGGTGTGGCTCCTGTGGGCTCCCGCAGACAGGATACGCGGCCAGGCTACACAGCCACCACTCACTGTCCTCCTGTCTCCCATCTCTTTCCATGAAAGACTGAGGCCTCAGCCCAGTAGAGGCCCCCACCTTGGTCTGCCACGATGGTGGCACCCACACTGGAGTCGCCCCCCGACAGGTGCCTCAAGGAGAGGGACTGTTTTCCCTGTTTTAACTAATATCTTGCATGTGCGTGTGCATGTTTGGTAACAATTATGTTTTGTTAGCACCATACTTAATGGTGGTAAAATGTTTTGTTAGCACCATACTTAATGGTGGTAAAATGCACATAACACACACTTCGCCATCTTGCCAGCTCTGCGTGCACGGCTCGGTGGCATCGAGCACATTCTTGTGTGCAGCCCTCACCACCGTCCACAATTTTTCATCTTGTAAAATTGAGCTTCTGATCCCATAAAGCAGCACCTCTCCGTCCCCTCTGACCCCCAGCCCCACCCTTCTACTCTGTCTCTGAACTTGACTGTTCCAGAGAACTCACATAAGTGCACTCACGCAGTATTTGTTCTTCCGTGACTGGCTTCTGTCACTTAATACAACATCCTCACCTGTGCTGGATCACATCTGAGAATTTCCTCTTTCTAAGGCTGATTCATATTCCACCGTGTGAGTATACTACCCATCCATCCAGGGACTCTGAGGGTGCCTTGACCTTCGGCTGCTATGATTCTCACTGCTGTGACTCGACGCAGGTGTGCAGGTATCTGTTTGAGACGCTGCTTTCAGTTCTTTTGGACAAATACTCAGAGGTGGGATTGCTGGGTCATAAGGTGGCTCCGTTTTTAGTGCTCTGAGGAACCCCACAATGCTTTCCACAGCAGTCGTATCTCACAATCCTACCAACAGTGTACGAGAGTCCCATTTCTCCACATCCTCACCAACCTTCTTTTTCTATTTACTGTTGTTTCACAGCCACCCTGGCAAGTGTGAGATGGCATCTCACTATGATTTCGGTTGCGTTTCCCTGATAACTAGTGCTGTTGAGCATCTTTTTAAGTTCATATCAGCCATTTGTCTGTCATCTTTGGAGAAAGTCAAAGACCTATACGAGCACTTTGCCCATTTTTGAGCAGGGTGGTTTGGCCTTCCTTGTTGTTGAGTTGTGGGAGTTCTTTATATATTCTGGACCTTAACCTCTTATCAGATATATGATTCTCAGTAAAAGGAAGCTTGTTCATTCTTTCATTCAAAAGACTTTCATTAATAGAGTCCTTTGGTGTACAGAGTCTTTATTCTGATGTAGTCTGATGTATGTTTTTCCTTTTATTGTCCTTTGATAGCATATCCAGGAAATCACTACCAAATCCCACATCATGAAGCTTCTCTCCTGTGTTCTTCTAAGGGTTTTGTGGCTCAGCTCCTATGTCCTGGTCTTTTGTCCACATTGAGTTGGTTCTTGTGTTTGGTGTAAGGGAAGCATCCAGCTTCATTCTTTTGCGTGTTGAGAGCCCCAACAGCACGTATCCTTCCCTCCTGAATGGTCTGGGCACCTGGTGAAAATCATTTGACCAGAATCTGATTCCGGGCCTTGTTTTCTCATCTGCAACATCTCTCGTTTATCCCTGGGTGAGAACTGAGTCCCCTTTAAGGATAAACATAAGAAACTGGGAAGGTTTGTCCAAATCACAAACCGTACCTCTTTCCTCTTAGGCAGGAAAACCGAACGCTCAAACACATTCACTTATTTATCATTCAGCATGTTATATTCTACGAGACTTAACTTCAGATCGATTTTGTGTGCTTTAAATAAATTAATTTTTTATTTCTTAGAGGAAAGTGAGGGATTAAGATATTCAGGTCAATTTAGACCAGGAGTCAGCAGACTGCCCCATAAGCATAATCTGGCCCACCAGCTGGTTTTGTGCAGTCCATAAGCTAAGAATTTTTTTTTTCCTTTTTAAATGAGTGAAATAAATTTTAAATAGAAATAACACTTTGTGCCAGTGAAATTTATATGAAATTCAAATTTCAGTGTCTATAAGTGAGGTTCATGGCAACACAGCTTTGCTCACTGACTTGTATCACATAAGAAGGCAAAGTGCCACGAGCCTCAAGGAAGATGAGTTGTTGCGTTGCATTGGGGATGTAAGAGGCCTCTGCACACTGCAGACAGGTGGGGGCGTCAGAAACATGGCAGGTGGAGTACACGGGGCGCAGACATGTTTGACAGGTTCACAAAAGCACGAGAGCAAAGCCGGAGAAAGGAGCTGGCTTTGGTGGACTCGATCTCAGCCTGGGGGTTATACCAGAGAACAGAGCCCAAGACAAGGGTTTGCATGCAGGATGGTGAGAAGTGGTCCCAGGGGACAGAAGTGGAGTCTGGGGAAACTGAGACAAGGAAAGGAGGAGAGATACCAAGATGTCCCCAGGCTCAGCCCTGCCATTGTGATGCTGACTCCATCTTGCTGGGACCCTCGAGGGCCATGTAGGTAGACTGCATGTCAGCACAGCCTGCATGACTGAATGATCGGGGGAGGCGTTTTCCCACCACTCCCACCCGCACTGTGCAGGGTCCCCACGGAGCGGTTCCCTCTTACTTCCAGGTTTGTGTGTGTTTGAGTGCCAAGCAGGTCCCTTCAAACGTCCTTCCCCAGGTGTCCCAGGGGGCCTGGAGCAGAGAGACAGAGGTGGCTGGTGCCATGGAGACAGCATCTTGCCAGGCCACAACTGCTCGAAGCACAGCAGTGACCGGAGGGAAAGGCAGGCTAACAGGATGCAAAGTGAGGTTCAAGCGTGATCCCAAACAAGCTTGGCAGCGGGCGGTGGCGGGACAAGATGCAGAGAGAATAAGAAGCGGTTGTCGGGTGTCACACTCGCATGTCTGGAGGTGGTACTGGATGGTGAGCATGAGGCAGCCATGGATGTCAGTGTGAGTGGCCTCCTGGGATGACCACATTCTCAGACAGAGGTTCTGCTGCTCATCTTCTGGCCCTGGCCCAGTACCCGCAGTGGGCGGCTGTACCCCATGGGCTCAAAGTAGAAGTTGGTGTTGTAGTCTCTGCCCCTGTCCTTGGTGAGGGTGATGGGCTGCCCCCCCACAGAGGCGGTAGCTATGAACCAGCTGGGGTAGGCGACAGACTCAAAGGTGGAGGTGGCACCCTCCATGGCTCTCAGGAAAAGAAAGGGATTCTGCACGTGGGGATCCTTATAGAGTTCCATGATATTCTTCTCCTGTAAGCAGGAAAGAGGCCTGTTGGAGCGGGTAGCAGGAGGACGGTGCCAAACTGACCCACCAGTGGCTGCCTTCCCCAGTGGAGGGGCACAGCTGAAGGACAGGACGCAGGGGTCGGCTCCCTGTGCCCAGATCCCATAGCCGGCACTTCTGGTCCTTCAAGCTGGTGCCTGCTGCCCCAGCACCAGCCACTGTCCCCTGCCCTCCTGCTGGGCACATCTGCAGGTGAGTCTCGTGCATCTGTCCATTGCAGCTCCCATCACAGCAGAAGAATGAGCTTCGTGACCACATGCTGCCTCCAGTGTAGGGGCCACAGGCATGGAACCCACAGACTCTGGGCTGGCAGCACACGTCCCCCCAAGGGTTTCTGGGAGACAGTTAAAAGGGATGGCGAGTGGAGAGGCCACCTGTCCTTGGCCTTCCTGAACCGTTCTCACGAGTGACCTCTGCCATGCGGAGGATGCTGTCACCTTACGGCAAGTGTCACACCCACTGCAAAGGGAGCATATGTCGACTTGGGGACAAGCCAAGTCAAATTTCCTTCCTGGCACTTCACAACTCAGGACTGAAAACAAGTTGTTTTTACTTAGCAACACACCGAATGAGATAAACAGTCATCTCACAGCACTTCTCACCTTCAGCTGCAGCGTGGGCTGGCCCTGAATATCCATGCAGAAGAGGCAGAGGCCGCCGCTCTCAACGCCCAGGTATATATGGCTGTTCTCGCCAGATGTCATGTGTTGGCATGGTACCGAGCACATGGTAACTGGAACAGGTGACGGAAACAGGCGTCAAGCTCCAGGCAGCAGAGAGGCCAGTCCTGGCCTCCCCTCGCCTCGTCTTTCCAGTCAGGCCCCCAGCAGGCTCCTCAATAAGCCACATGGTAGACATGGTCCATCGAGAGCCAAAACCCTTTTTCTTCCTCAGTACAAGAACCCAGGTGTCACCAGGGCACATCACTTCCCAGAAATAAAAACCAAATTCCCCACCAGCCTTGTAGCTGACTTTGATCATGTGCCCATGAGCTGTGCGCCTAAGTGCGTGGAGGTCTCTAAGGGCATTCTCCAAAGGGACCCAACGTGGCTGGGAGGACGCTGCCTCACCTCCGAATCTTCCTGCTCTTGGGTGGGGCTGAGGGGACCTGGCATTGCAGAGGCAGCACGGCCCCTGCACTGGCCTCAGCCGCCTGCTCAGGCCTCTTCCACACAAGAAGAAATTACTTTACATGAGTGCCGGTGATGTGGGCTTTCTGTCACTGTCAGCTGGGTTTAATTCCTGGCTAAGCCAGCCCAGGAGCCAGCCCAGTTTTCAGTGGGTAGGCATGGGGAGTTAGCTTAGGACAAGGGACATTTGTCACTGCCTTCATGGAAAATGAGACAAAGACATGTAAGAAGAGAACTGGCCCGAATCGCAATCAACTGCATCAGCGGAAGTGACCAAGGTCTGAGACAGTAGGAGAGAAACTGAATTTAGATAGAAAAACTGAGAAAGACTTCTCTGCAGAGGTGAAGTCAGTCCAGGACTTAAAAGCTAAGAAAAAGCTGGTAAACGACGAGGGGGGGTTAGTGGGGTGTCATAGGTGAAAGCAGGTGGGGAAGAGCCTGTTACATGCAAGGCTTCAGGAAGACTTGTGAGCCTGAGACACTCACTCCCACCCTCACATCAGAAGCACATGGGCATGACACCCTTCAGGTCACACAGTGAGGCGTCACTTGTAGTGCTCTGTGGAGGGCGGGGAGCGGGGGCAGAGGGACAGAGCGGTGGCTGCAGTCCCATGAGAGATGAAGGGTATGAGATGAGGCTGTTCCGCACAGACTCATCCCAGCCGAGGGGCTGGTGAGACAGAGGGACAAATGGAGGGTGCGCCTCTGTTGCCAGCTCGGGCAGCAGGGAGATGGCGTGCGGCCAGTGGAGATATTGTGGAACCATCCAGCAGCAGCTCTGGGAGGTCAGACCTGTGGCTGCAGTTGGGACAGACTAATGAGTGGTGACCAAGAGGACACTGATGGGACACGGGGAAGTTCAGAGGAGACATCTGGGCTGGGGGCACAAATGCCTGACTGGTAGAGGCCAGCTTGCAGTCCCTTGGGCGCTAGAGGATGACTGAAGACGAGCTCAGGTTTCCCGCACTGGGTGTTCTGCAGAGAAAGCGGAAGGACACTCTGCCAGGACTGGCAGTGAGGACACCAGACTGCAGGCTGTGGGTCTGGGGGAGGGAGGTGAAGGGGCTGGGCTCTGAGGGTGGGGGCTGGAGTATAAAAGGGAGAGGCAAGCTCCGAGGAGGCAGTCGGCTGCTGGCTAGACAGACAGTCCTTCTGGGTGTGGCCCTCTGCCATCCTCACCCTCCAGCTGCATGGCTCCCTTGGCGGGAGAGAACCACCCCAACCCTTCTCACCTTCCTGTGGACACTGAGCTGGTGCCCAGAAGCCAGAGGGACCATAGCCAGGCCCATGCAGGCCGAGCCCTATCCCAGTGAGGCCAGCATCCCTTTAAGAGGCAACAGTGGCTGCAGTTGTCACTCACCAGGCTTGACGTTGCTGTTGGCAGGAACTGCGACTAAAGCGTTTCCCTGAAGGACCCACACCATCTGTAGGGGGTCACGAATGCGGTACAGTCCTGGCTTGCTCATGCCTGCCGGGAGACAGACAAGCACCGCGTGCAGGTGAGCCCAGGGCTCGCCACCCCTAGTCACACAGTCTGTCACCCGCGATTAACTGTGGCCTAGCAGAAATGAACAGCTCTAAGCTGCACGGCATCCTGAACAGGTAGTGAGATCTCATGCTGTCCGGCTCTGTCCTGCCCGGAATGTGACTCATCCCTTTTCCACATGTAGACACTCTCTGCCTGCCAGTCACTTGGTAGCCACCTGGGTGATCAGATCAACTGTCATGGTATCGCAGTGCCTATGTTCGAGTCACCTTATCCTACTTAGTAATGGCCACAGTGCAGGAGAGAACAGGGGAGCGTTCAGTGCTGTCCACATCTAGGCGTTGGCCCAGAATCTGGGCACGTGTCCCCCGCGGATAAGGGTGGCAGCAGTCCTGGTTTGAAGTTCCAGGGTAGGCTTACTGGTCTGAGAGAGGCTCTGATGGGAAAGGCAGGGATTGGTCTGGGGAACCAAGCACCTGAGAGGCTTGAGTGGCCCCCAGGGACTTTCTGCAGCAATGGCCACTTGTCTTTTTCTGATTAATAGTCTCGGAGTACTGACAAAACCAAAAATACTTAAATGGGTCACCAGTGTGCCGTCTGTCTTTTTCTTTACCCTCTCTATGAAAATAAATAAACAATCCTAAATACACACAATAAGACAAGAGCTAAAGGCGCTGAAATTTTCAAGCATAGGTTTCATAGTCCGAGTACTTTAGCAAATGTGCCTGTAATTGAGCAAAAGACAGGTCCGTGTTGCCTCTGGTCCTTGGTGAGGCCAGACGGACACATTCCAGGCTGGTTTGTCACTCGCCACTTACTTTGTGTGGTGGCCATGCCAGCTCCGGGTCTTTCCATGAAGAAGACAAGCAGAGCAGGCGGTGGCAAGGACCATCAGCAGCCGATTTTGTAAAGAAAGGAGAAAACATGTTACTTGTTGTCCCTCGCCCCAGAATTGTGTGAGGGTTCTCCTGAGGAAGCTGCCTGCGGCCCTGTGCTCGGCTAAGGATGGGCCAGAATGCTCCACGCCAGACGGCCCCAGACAGAAGCTACCACTCGCCCTGGCTGGGCATCCTGGCTGTCCGGGCTGTGATGGCCTTGGGGCGCCCCCTCACCATCACTTCAGGGGTTGCAGGAGGTCCCAGAGGCCCCCAACCCAGGCACCTTCAGGCAGCGAGCCTCTGGGTTTAGATCAAGAAGGACAGTGTGTTATGTCCACATAGTTGGTAAGTCACAAGTTACATCAATTTCAAGCTCCAGCACCCTAAATAACCCGTCTCCCTGACCCCCCACACACACTCCCTGTCACCCAAACAGGCTTCTCATGGATAACCCATGGACAACCACAAGCCCCATTGAGTATCCGACTGTTGGGGATGTCTAGCTCTGAGTCTCTGGGAGGCTCAGGACAGTCCCCAAGAAGACCACAGTGCCCTTGAGAACTGGTGTAAGCCTTTCTCCCTGCCTCAGGGCCCTCTGGTGCCCTGTGCCTCAGGTCCCAGGCCCCTGGCCCAGAGGCCACGCTGCACAGAGAAGCCGCGGAGGCTACCTTTGTCCCGAGTTGCTTCCGTCTCCAGGTCAGCGTCAGGCTCCACTGGCGTGCAGAGCTCCATAAAGCCAGCCAGGGCTCCCGGCCTTTTAAGGAGCTGGGGAAGAGAATTGTTTCCTGGTTCTGGTTCGGGGTGTGTCCACGGTGTCAAGAAAGCTGATCAGCACAGAAGTCCCATGAGGTGTCAATGGGTGACTGGGAGGCAACACGGGCATGGTCGTGTAGGGTCCTGGAGAAACCAGGGTGGGTCAAGTGGCAGGAAACAGTGAAGAAATACAGACAAGGCCAGATGCGTAGGGAGGAGACCTCCCTTCTGGGCACCCTGGGGATAGAGGTGTGACTTCCTTGACTCACTGGGGGCATGAGCCACACCCCACTCAGATATGATATGGGACAATCCCCACGCCTTTACACAACCTACACAGAGAGCTTGTTCTGTGTCGACACAGGTGTCCGAGGCAGACCGGGTGGGCCTTGGAACTCTCACCACCCCTTGCAGGGCCATCCGTGTGTCTTACGTAAAAGAGCAGAGGCCCCGAGAGACGACGAGACTCACCCGGGGTCACGTCCAGGGTTGGAGGCCGGGTCTGTTCCTCCTTCGCCACCATTGGTGTGTACTCAGGGCCTGGCACCCCATCTGCTCCTGCTGAGCTCTAAAGGCCTGTGCCCGGTGGCAGGCCTGGAGCCCGCAGTATGAGTGTCGCCAGAGGAGGGAGGTTCGTGGGCTGAGAGGGGTCTCAAAGCCCACTTCAGGCAGAGCCTCAGCATCACACAGGGAGCCCTCACCCTCAACGCCCAGTGTCGTCGGCCAGCCCTAAAGTTAAATGTGCCTGCCAGTCCCATCTGCCTCTGCATGCACAGCCAGCCACATGTCCGGCTCTGCCCTCTGGAGTCCACCGTCAACTCTGTCTCTGGGGGCTCTGCAATGGCCCCTGTTCTCTCAGCCTCCACTCCTGCCCCAAGAGCCAAAAGCCCACCAGCCACACGGTCGAGGTGCAAATGTAGCCCAACCTCCCCGTCACTCTACAGTGGCTTCGCGTCCGCCTGCCCGTGGCCCACACCAGCCCCCGTGAGTGGGCCTGCTGACGTCCCATGGCCCCCGTGCTGCCCGGACCACTGCTCTGGCTGCACCAGGTCATCTGACGCCACACACACACACACACACACACACACACACACACAGCCCGGCCTCACAGGAGCCTGATGCTCTGCAGCGATGGGCTCCCCGGACCGTGTAGGCATCCCCATCGTCCAGGCACTTGCAAGAAGTCCAGCCTCTCAGTGAGCCTATTCATGCTTAATCTCTCACTCTCCACCGTCCCCTCATAAAATAGGTATCTGCATGTGGGGCCGCACATGCATGAATGTGTGATCCTTACCATCCACAGGCCTGGCACCTGTCTGTCTTATTGACCAAGCCCCCAGGTGGGACTCAGTCTGGTTCCCTGGGCACCCGCAGGTGTCGGTGGTCACACAGAGGAATGAGTGACGTTTCAGGAATAGAGGGAGCCTGGGCAGAGGGCACAGCTGCTTTGAGAGGAAGACGCTGACTATGCTGAGCCCAGGATGCACCCGCACCTGTCAGGGCCCCAGGGGGCCTCACCTGCAAGTGGCACAGGCTCCCTGCCTTCCACAGTCACCTCTAAAGCACTTCGAGAACCCGACTACAGGAAACTCACACAAGAGAATCCTACTCCACACTGACTTGAAGCCACCACAGGGTCACTTGCTATCCTCAGGGTCAGCTTTAGGACCCCCATGGACACTGAAACCCATGGGTGCCCAAGTCCCCAATGTAGACAGCGTGTACAGAAGGTGGAGCACAACCTGTGTCTGCACAGGTGATCCCAGGGTAAGCCACGCATTGCTTTTTGCATGCAGGTTCAGCCCTGCACTCAGCATGCAGCAAAGTTCCATTCTTTGGAACTTTCTGGGATTTTTTTCCTGAATCTTTTCAATCCACAGTTGATTGACTCCATGGGTGTGAAACCTACTCCTGAAGGACAAATGTCACATGAGTGCAAAGCCAGTGGTGTCAGGTAACCGGGAGAGCAAGAGCACAGTCCCCCTCTGAGCAGCCTGGGCAGGCCAGCTCTGCCGCCTGGTGGTGAAGGAGCAGAAAGGGCTTCCTGGGCCTGTTGGGTGGCTGAGACCTGGATGTCCATCCTGAAGGACAAGAAAGAGCCCAGGGGACACACAGCTGTTTAATGTTCCACATTCTTGACACCCTGACTGTCCCCGTTGCTACAGCCTGGTGACCTCTATTTCATCCTGTGGAACAAAAATTACAGGCCCCAAATACTTCGAATGTGAAGATGAGGGTGAGACCTTGGGCAACAAACTTCAGTGGTTCCTAATGTGAACTTCAAAAGAAGGCCCTGCTGATGTATGGTCTTTGAGGACACTGGTTTCATCACAGCCTGTGGCCTAGAAATGGAGAAGCCCAATACCATCCACATGTTTGCTGTGAGTTCTGAGTTAAAACACAGATGTTTCATGTCAGCTCTCTCCAGCCTCAGCGCTGCCGACATGGGAGCACACTGACCCTTTGTCATCGGGGCCGTCCTGCACATTGGGATTTGAGCAGCATCCCTGGCCTCCAACCATGAGACTCCAGGAGCACAGCCCTGGCCTCTGGTCGTGACAACCAAAAGTATCTCCAGATGCTGGCAGGGGCCCGGTGGGGGCAGAATGGCCCCCAGTTGAAAGCCATGGTTTTGTGCCTCATTGTCACTTGGAACAGAGACATTATCAGAATGTTGTTTTGTGCCCATGGCGAAGGAAGGGGTTCCACTTCGCGGGGGCCGGGGCTGGTCCCAGTGCCAGGGCATCGGTGAGGCCAGGGCAGCACGGCCGTGACTTGTCTGAGCACCTGGGAAAGGAGTGCACACACAGCCTTTGGAACAACTAGCAGGAAATTAGTCATCAGCACCGAGTTTAAGAAAGAGACACGGAGAGACTGCCCAGGGCCGATGACTGGATTCTATGCTGCAAAATGACCCGGCAGTGCTGTTCCCGAGGATAGAAGCTCTCAGCGGGTACGAGGTGGGCTGAGGGAGGGCAGGCCTCCTGAGACCTGTGGCTTCTGCCACTCCTGGTCCAGAGTCACCATATTCTCTGCCAGTCTCACTGCAGGAACACACTCTTCTCATGCACACAGGACATCTATCTCCAGGACAGATTACCTGTCACGTCACACGACAAGCCTCAGCAAACACAAGCTGATGGAAATCATACCACATGTCACAAAAATTAACTTGAAATGTGCTGTCTCGGAGACTTTATTTGAACAAACAGAATTTTCTGCACATGCGGTGGCAGTCAGAAGAAGAAAGCTCCCACACAGAACCAGACCTGAGTGGTGTCTCTGTGCGTTCACACCCGCAGCTGGCCACTTGGTTTCACTTGCAGGCACCCATCACCTGGGGTGGGCAGCAGGTGAGAGCCAGGCTCTGCTCCCAGGAGAAGGCCCTGGCCTGCAGCTTTACAGGCAGCGTGGGCACGAGCATGCCTCAGAGAGAAGACCAGAGCGCGTGAGAGAAGCAAGGCCAGGGAATGGCACAGGGGGTGGTCCTACAGCAGTGTCTTCCGCTGTCCTACCTGTCGTCACCGCTGGCAGCCCCCTCCCCACTAAGCCCCAGTCCCAGGGCACCCACAGCGAGTGCTCCCGCCGCCAGTCTCGCTGACCTTGTTCTCTGGTTTGTTTTCTATTTCATCTTACGTCTGTTTCAGCTTTGGTGCTGCAAAAGCTTTATGTCTGCACATTAGAATTAGGACCCAAAACAAGTTTAATGATTATTAAGAATTATTCTTCTTTAAAAGCTTCTACCCTTTGGGAAGATAGACACTCCCCAAGGTGTGCCGGCAGCATAAAGAGGATGGGAGACGGAATCCAAATGGGAGAGAAAACAAAGCAGAACGGGAGCAAAGGTAAGCCGCATGCCAGCTGTGCCACACGGACCCCAAGTGAGGCACAGCCCCGGGTTCCTTCCATCTGCCCCCAGGAGAAAGCCATGGTCTTGGGGCTCTAACGTCCTCGCACGGGTGGTCCGCAAGATGGACAGCTTGGGAGGGAGGCCTAGCATCACCCCCTCTTGCTTCCAAGCCCACATTTTATTCCCTGGCTGCTGTGTAGACCTCGCCTCTTCTCCAGTGACAAAGCGAGGTGACAGCAGGGCCTTGCACTGACTGCGATGACTCTGAGATAACATAAATGACAATACTTTGGGAATTAGAAAATGTGAGACAAAGGCCCCTGGCCTAGCAGCCACCTCCAGGCTAAGCTCCAGACTTGACGTGTAAGTTAAAGGAGGTATTGTGTTTGGTCCCCAGGTCTCAAGGGACAGAAGTGGGCTGGCCTCTGCTGGCACAGGCTAGGGACCAGCCAGGGACTCGAAGACAGAGGCAGTGCTGGTCTGCACGTGGTAGAAAAGGAAGGGCTCCATGGGCTCACTCTGGTTGTACAGATCCAGGATCTTCTTCTCCTGAAACAGGAGAGAATGTCCAAGGGAGGGGCAGGGGCTCAGCATCGTCCAGAGTTGCTCATGCACCCCAACAAATGTCTCGAAGCTCGAAGAGGGCCACGCACTTTGCAGGGCGGCCCAGCACACATTCAGAAGGCAGCGGTGAGCAGGCATGAGGTCCCACCTCCCAGTCTGGAGACGGCAAAGAAAGGACATGGGGACAGGGCAGCCACTAGTGGCCACACTCAAACAACAAATTGGAACTCCCCTCACACATGAGACTGAGGGGACCCCCAGAAAAGGACAGAAATGCAGACTTTCAGCAGGAAGCCAAGGACCCCTGAGCAAAGCTGACGGTGACAGCCACCCCTGCAAGGGCCCCAGCTTGACGAAGGTGGGCAGGTTGGGAGTTGGGGTCTGTGATCAACTGTCAACATATGCAACAGGTTGATGCCACCAAAAGCCACCAAGGGTCTAACAACCCAAAGGACTTGCATCCAGAGGATCACATGAATGAGCCATGAGAGAAAGTGTCTGGATCGTGGGCAGAGGTGTGTCAACGTGTGCACATTTGCACATGTGTATATCGTGCGTTTAAGAGAAAAAGAGTACTTGTCAGTAAATTCCACATGAGACCTCCAGAGACATGGGAACCATCCGTAACACAACCCCTCAAGTGGGGCGTTATCCCCAGCATCCCTCTACTCAGTTAATGACGTCCAGTTATTCTACCCACCTCCCTGCATGGCCAAAACTTAGGTGTCTCTGATGCCGCATTTTACCCTTCGACATTCAACCCAACACAGGGCCTGCAAACTCCATTTCCAAAACATTTCCTTCTCATCCCCACCCTCCATCCCGTCTATCACCTCCACGAGAGTAGGTCTTAAACCACAATAAGTGAATGAATGGGACTGTCACCCTCTGGCTGAATGTCTTGCATGATGCTATTGTAATTACTGTCAACCCAAACTCCATCTCAGAGCCCACGGAACCTGCACCACTACTCTTGCCCACCTGGCGCCCTGACCCCACCGACCCCGCCTGTCACTCTGCTGCAGCCATACCTGTTCTCTCCCTGCCCCTCAACATCAGGCATTTCTGCCCCAGGGCCTGGCGCATACCCTCACTCCTCCTGGACACACTGCCCTACGTGTCCCCATTACTCAAGTCTCAGCTCAGACATCTCTCCTTCAGGAGGACCCCAATGGGCACTGCATCCAAAGCCAGTCTGGACTCCTCCCTCTATCCGTCATCGTCTCATGGCCAGTGACCTTCCTCACCAGCTCTGATCCCATCTGAACCCAGCACATTCTCCCATTAGTCACATAATCACCACGACGTGATTATCACCGGACCCTCAACACCAGAAACGGTTTGACAAGTGAAAGAACACATCTCCACTCCAGCCGCAACGCCCCTTCCACCTCACCTCACTTCCGGCCTGGGAGGGACCT
>NW_011889104.1:1330768-1341278 GCF_000151845.1 Pteropus vampyrus | reverse complement strand
GGGGCTCCCAGGACCCGCTGGGACACTGGCCCCTGAGGTCCTCATGCCAGTGTGTGTGCCCTTCCACCTACAGGGGGCTGGGGAGCCTGGCCCTACAGAAAACCTGAGCCACCTCTAGGACACCAAGGTGGCTGCGGTGGGGAGAGTAGGGCAAGTAGGCCAGTGACAGCGGCCCCTGGAAGGCCAAGGGCGGGCATGACTGCGGGCCCTAAATACCCCACAGCCCTGGGATCTGCATCTCCTCCCACAGCCCCCACTGGCACCTGCCTCTGCTGGGGAGCAGAGAGGGCCCCACACCAGGCACCCAGCTGCTCCCAGTGGGAGCGCCAGTCTTCCACAGGACAGATGCGGAGCCAGCCTGGCATGGCCACCACTGCCCTGGCCAGAGGACCCCCAGCTGCCCGCTGACAAAGGGCAAATGCCTTTACCAAAAGGCCAGGGGCTAGATCACAGCTCCAGCAGCCCTGAGAGTGGCAATGGGCCTGATGGGCTGGGTCATTTATGCAACATGCACTGGGAGGCCCCAGCTGCCTTGGCGGGTGTGACACCGGATGACGGGAAAGAAAGCCAGTTCCTCCTGCAGGGAGATCCCGTGAGGCTCAGGTGCAAAAACCACACCTGAGCTTCCCAGGTAGTCAGCATCAAGCCCACATGAAACAGGGCTGGCGACAAAGCCTAGCTTCTCAGAGGGGACACTGGGGGACTTCCCCAAGCCCAGTTCTCCTGTCATATTACCCTGGGGCTAGCACTGGAGGTGCCAGGCCCCTGATGAAGAGAGTTTGTCTCCTGGGTCTGGGAACTGCCCTCCACAGTCCCACCTAGGGAGTCCTGAGTTTGCAGAACTGGCAGTTAGCCACACTAGTCATTAGCAAAATGCAAATCAAAACCATCATGGGGTTGAGTTTCTAACCTTCAGGAAGGCCCAGATTAAAAAGATGGTATGAGAAAACACTCACGTGGATGGACATGTGAATTGCTTGGGCTTTGTGGAAAGTGATTTCCTAGGAGCTGCTAAAAGTCTCAGTGTATGTACCTTTGACCCATTGATTCTACCCACAGGAACCTGTCAGCCAAGCACTTCCCACTTCACAAGCTGGGGACCCTGCTTAGAGTGGCTGGCACAGCGAGAGCACTCACAGGGGACATCATGGGAAGTTCAGAAGCAGAAGAGGGTCGGGCCGCTGGTCGGGCCACTGGTCCGACAGCGCTGCAGGGTCCAAGGGCGGGCACTGTTTCAGCCCTGAATGGAGGGCCTCGCGTCAGGCCTGTCCACTCAAGTCCCCAGCATAACAAACCACCTCTGGCAACAAGAACTGAGAGCTCGTCACCTGCATCTTGCCAGGGAGAGCTCGTGTCCCACAGCACCGTCTTCCAAGTGTCCCCGGGCCCACTCAGGAGCCATGCTGTCAGTCAAGTCCTAGCAAGAAACGACACTCAGACTTGGTGGTTCAAGGTACATATCATAAAGGTGCACTTTATAAAATGTGGGCAAAGCACACGGGATCCCAAGGCACCATGCAAACCTCAGCGCCAGAGGCAACAGGACATACCCCTTCCCACCTCAGGTCTGAGGGGACAGGAGGATGAAATGGCTACCACAACCAGAGCCTTGCGCAGAGGGCCAGGACCTGTGAGCCTCTTCAGGAACAGCAGTCAGCCTGGGGCCGCCCTGCAGGCGGGTACGGGGACAAATGTCTTGATCCTCTCCTCCCCACCTTCCGTGTACTTCCTGGAGATGCTGAGGGCCACCAGGGCTCATCCAGCACAGTCTGATTCTGGGCCCCACAGGCCCACGCCTTCCCTCCATGGGCAAAATGTCTGTGCCCCCACCCCAAGCAGACACAAAAGGACATCAGTGTGTGTGTCCTTCCACCTACTGAGGGACAGCTGGATGGCTTCCAGGTTTGGGTACTGATGAATGAGGCCACTGTGAACATTCGTGTGGCATGCTCACCTCATCATAAGATGAGACCATGTTTAACTTTGACCAGAGAAACAAAAACAAAAGCCATTGCACCATTTGCCTGGGCGGCTGCTCTACTCCACATCCCCACCAGCAATGGGTGAGTGTTGTTGTGGCTCCATGTCCCGCAGCCCCCAGCGTCATCAGTGTCCGGGCTGTGGCCACGCTACTGGGGACAGAGTGGTACCTCCTTGCTGTTTAATTTGCATCTTCCTGCTGACATGTGGTGTGGAGTGTCTTTTCACGTGCCCATTTGCCATCTGTGCGTCTTCTTTGGTGAGGGATCTGTTCAGACTTTTTTGCCCATTTTTATCTGGGTTGTTTGTTCTCATATTTTTGAGTGCTACGAGATGTTTGTACATTTTGAGTTCCATCCATTTCTTTTCCCTTTGTTATTACAACTACTAGAGAATTTTAAATTTCCTACACAGAGCACACCTGGGCTTCGCATCTGTTTCCCTGGGATATTCAACTTGGGATGAGCTGCAGTGCAGCGTGTGGTGGTGGAACCAGCTGCTCACCTGGCCACGAGGAAGGACAGGGGCTGAGAGACAGCGCAACGCACAGTATTGGGTGTGACACCACTGACACACTTATTTTTGCAACCTCCATAACCAACACTTTAAATTACCAGCTTGTTAAAACTCATATCCGAGGACGGCGTGCAGCTGGCATGCTCGCTGATGGCTCGGCTTCCCTCCCTGTCCTGACCCAGTGCTCAGGGCTCAGGCCACTGCCTGTCAGCTGGACCTCGAGGCATCCATTAGTTATCCCAGAATACACATCTACTCTCGCCACTGTCCTCTAAAGCCTTCGATGACACCATGTGGCCAGGACGGGGGTGCTCTCATAGGATGCACACAGGGGAGGAGGAAGTGCAGGTGGGTCCAGGGGGTGTTCACAAAGTGCAGGTGGGTCCAGAGCATGTGGGAGGAGGGCAAGCTTCAGATCTCCCCAGAGGCACAGGGCAGGGGACAGGCGGTGACCGGTGACCAAGTAGAAGAGGGCAGGGCTGTGGCCTTCTACGTAGAATCTAGCCAATGCCGCCTAGGGGTCCTCCAACCACATCCCCCTGCCAACTGCCCACAGCCCGAGCAGAACCAGGGTACAAAACCAGAAGCTGCGGCAGCTGCTCACAGTCAGCCTCGTAGGCATGGGGCAGGTGGAGACGGGAGCCCCACCTGAGGCTCAGGGGTATACCTCGCCTGGGTCCCTGGCTGGCCTATAACTGCCCACCCGCTCTGGCCAAGAGCCCCTCTAAACTGCAGGCCAACACCTTACTCTGAGTACGGCCCTCCACACCAGCCACCTGCAAGCCCAAGGCCCTCACAAGTGGATGCTGCTCACTGCGCACACCTCAGCTTGGCAAAGGCCACATTTGGCTCCTTGCAACTTGGGAAGGGTCGCCTCGCCCCCTCCCTTGCTGGGTGCCTCTGTGGAGAGGGACTGCTGCCAGGGTGTCCCCTTCAGGACCTGCCCTGGTCCAGCCACGCTGCCGTCAGCGCCGTGCCTCCCGCGACCAGCAGAGGGCGCCATGACAGTGAGTGACCCTGAGTGACAGCAAGTGGTCTCTGGAGGCCGCACCTGGGCCTACAGCCAAGACCTGTCATACCCACTGAACTGTGCTCGTCCAGCTGTTTCTGTGACCCACTGTGACCTACTGGCTGACACACTTCTGACCTCACGGTCTAGTTCATGTTCATATCCAAAATCGAATTGCTAAGGGCATTTCAAAGTGAAATGTATTCCAAAAAGAAATAGTTTTATAAAATTAAGTTTAGTTCATTAATTAAAGTGGACTTTTGGTTTTCACACGTTCAACAAATTAGTTTTTAAATAGATTGAGTTAAGTCTCGGCTCGGTGACGTGGGGCTCGGTGACGGTCTGCTGTCTTGTTTCCTAACGAACATAACAAAATGATCTCATATTTAGATCCACGCTCCAAATAATTCCCGTCCTTGGTTTGAATGTCTTGTTTTCAAGGAAAAGTCATCACAGGGCACAGGAGCAGAGAACACGCAGGGACGCCTGATGAGGTGAGTGGCACTCCCTCGAGTGTCTGCAGGTGCAAAACAAGAAACGCTGCACTTCACGGGTCCGGCCAGGGCTGCGTCGGAGGGAGCGGCATGGCAGCTAGTCACAAAGCAATGCAGCTGACCATCAGGGCAGAAGGCCTCACATGCAGCTCCTTCAGAGACCTGTGGGAAAGCTATTTGCACTGTTTGAGGCCACGGGAGCAAAAGGGAATGCTTTCACTTTTACATAGGCACTGCTGACAGGTTACTGATTCCACTGCAGGCTGATAGAGCGTGTGAGTAACTGGGCATCGCTACGACAAAAGTAGGGCCCCAAAAAGAAATGCTGCCAAGCGAGCTGCTGGCGAAACGCTTCGTGAGTAAATACATGCTTTAGAATAAATGAGGTATTCAAGAAAATGTCGCCCCCAGTAAGGAATCGAGGGCATGCTTCAGGGATTACAGGATGGGGAGGCGGTGGTAGATGACAGGGAGGAGGGTACGAGCCACAGGCAGCACGCCTGCAGAGGGGGTAGGAGCAAGGCTGCGTGTGCCTGTGTCTATGTGTGGACATGATCACAGGGTGCAATGCAATCCGCATGACACTCTGTCGCAGCATTGCTTTTCATGGCTGCCTGATGACCAGGCTCTGAAGACAAGGAGGGGGCGACGAGCCAAGGAAAAGACAGGAAGCTGCTTCTCCCCTGGAGCCTCCAGAAGGGACTGGTGCTGCCTGTACCTTGATCTGAGCCCCACAAGACCCATCGGGACCGACCTCCAGGACGAGAAGACGTTGGCCATTTGTCACAGCGGCAGGAAGACCCACATGCACCCTATGTCCATCCAGCTGAGGCTTTAGCACACATGTTGCGTTGCATCAGTCGCGTTGCTCATACCTGAAAAGCCAGAATGGGCAGACACTCCCCGTCCCCTCCGCTCTGCTCCTAAGTCCGCCCATCGCCCTTCACCAGCGTCTGGAACTAGCTCGGTAAGAGGACCAGGCCCTTGTGACTGGCTGCTCACCTGATGCCCTGGCTGTCACTTGTCTCTGCCTGTCCCATGTTTTGGGTCACCCTGCTCTTGGCAGGGACCCACCCACCCTTTTCCACTTACACGTGGCTGTGGCAAATTGCTGTTGTCTTTCTTCCTGTCACGTGGGGCCTGGACACAGACTACTAAGCTGCTTCCATACGCTTCTGGGTCAATTCCCAGGGTTGATCCCCCGGCACCCACCAACCCTGCAGGACTAGCTCATTCAGAGCCCGTCAGCCCTCCCCACGGCGAGGGCAGACTCTGCCTGGCCAGACCGTGGACTTGTGGATGACACAGCCACAGTGACACTCAGAGGCCCACGGGCAGACACTGGCACACTGCAGCTAGAACTTTATTCCATCACAGGAGGGAAGGCTTCCCCACCCACTGACTTTGCAGGGCCTGTTTTAGCTTCACAAACTTGCTCGAATGAAAACTCAATGGTGTTCTTTATCCCAGGTTGATTTGTCATTCTGACAGGCTCGCCAGGATTGCAGGAGGTGCTGATGAACCAGCCGGGATGCATGGCCGACTCCAGTGTGTTCCAGGAGCCCACCATTGCCCGGTAGAAGGTGAAGGGCTGCTGATCTGCTTCGTGCTGGATGGCCAGATGCCTCAGCTTCCTCTTCTAGGAAGTAAGGAGTTAACTGGCCAGCGCCGCCAGCAAGGGAGCAGAGCAGGCCAGCTGTGTTTGGAGAGCCAGGTAGGAGGACGGGGCCCAGGTGGGAACTTGTGCAGACCGAGAGGCATGGCAGGTCTCGGCCTTCCCCTGTGGGGTGGCCGAGGGGACAGGAAATTGGCTGGAACTCTCACCTTCAGCAGAAGGGATGGCTGGTCTGCACTCTTGTCCTGCTCACAGCAGAGACAAAGCTCTCCGTCAGCCACCGCCAAGAGAATGGGGCTTCCGTTTTCACAGGCTGAGCTCAAGTGAGAGGCCAAGACAAAGAAGGTCTCTGGGAAAAGACAGAAGGGGGACTCAGAGCAGGGAGAGGCCCCCGTGTGTAGGGACTCCAGGCTCCATGCCCCCAGCTCAAGCCTCCTCCTCACCCAAGGCCCAGAGAGACCTCCTCTGAATCTGGTCCCCCAGTCTAGTCGCCCAACCGCCATTCCATTCCTAGTGGTCCCTGGGCTCTGCCGAGGCCAGAGGTGTCCCACAGCCTGAGCCAAGCCCCGGAAGGAAGGCAGCCAAGAGAGTCACCTGGGAGAATGCTTTTGTTTAGAACTGCCATGAGGGTCCCAGAATCCAGCACCAACACTTTGTGGTTCTGGTCATGAAGGCTGAATTTCTCTGGGTCTTTGGTCACCACTTTTAGACCTAGATCAACGTAACAAGACACCAACGCTTCACACCGAGAACAGATGGTCATTCCCAGCCCTCCACCTGCCTTGGGCTTCAGCGTCAGCCACTGACACCTCCTGCCCAGGTGTCTTGCCTGACTTTGACTCATGGGTTCAAGTCCAAGCTCTGCTACCCAGAGCTTTAAGACACAGAAGAAGTCACGAAATCTCTCCAAAGCTCCACGTCCTCATCTGTAAAATAGGGCAATAGCAGCATCCATTAGAACGCTCACTCAAATAAGTGACACTTAGCCAGATGTCCGAGCTTGGAAAGAAAGAGCTCTGTACGTCGATCATATTCTTCTTCTCCTCTGTCCTGTACCCTCCCCCACCCACCATGCTCCCATCCAGGCATGGATGGGACACATCTTTGCACAGCTGGGCCTCTGCAGGGACAGTGCACGAGGGGTGAGGAATGCAGACAGGAGGCACTGGGGCTAGCACCGGGTAGGTCAGCTGGCACGGGGCTCCATCAGAAGGGACAGAACTGTGCCCAGCCCTGCAGGAGCCTCTCTGAATGGCCAAGACCAGCCAGGGCAGTGGCAGGGGCTTTCCTTGGGCACAGCTCCTGGTAGCGCATCCCAGCCAGTCCTGCTCAGCACTGGGGCCCTGCCCAAAAGCCTCCCCTCCTGGACCTGCCTGGGCAGGCGGCCTGCCCCTCGGTTTATAGAGGCTGGAGCCTGCATGTGGGCCAATGACAGGTGTGGATGACGATGATGAAATGTCAGCCGTGAGAATGCAGTAACCACTGCACCAGGTAGCTGCCACGTAACTATCCGTGATGGGTGGTGACAGCAAGGCATGACATCGGAGGCTTTGTCTCCACCCGGCAGTGAGCACAGGCCCCCGCTGGTCTCCTGTTGCCCTGGGCTCAGGGAGGCTCTGCCTGGAGTTCTGGCTCTCTGCGCCCCTTCCTCTGGGCACGAGGCCTTCCCCCTGGGCTGCCGCCCCTCTGCACGCACACCTGCAACACAGCCTTGTGTCCCTGCCTCGTCTCCCGCCAGCTCTGGGAGTTCCTGAGCGCTGGCCCTCATCTACCTTGGCGCGGCCCTCCCTGGCCCCAGACTAGTGCCCCGTGCATCATGGACATGTACGTTTATAGATGGGATGAATGGCCCTGCTGGGTCCTAAGTAACTACAGTGACAGCCTTTTAAAAATGCAACCGTAGCTGGGGCTGGGGTGCCCTCGGAAGTCCTTGGAAGGAGTCCCTCAGTGGGGTCTGATGGGTTCAGATGTCACAGAGGAGCAGTGGGCATGCTGGGCCGCCCCTGGGCAGCAGCTGTGCGGTGCGGATACTTCACAGTCCCCATGAGACGATGCGGTGTCTCAGCACCTCAGATGCCTGACTGTGGAGGCTGGTTCCACAGGGAGCCTGTAACCCTGCCACACTTTGCACTGTGGCCTGAAGCAGGGAGTCACACTGAGCCCTGTTTATGTTTATGGACGGGACAAATGGCCCTGGCCGTGTCCTAAGTGACTACAGTAACAGTGTGGTCCACAACATCTGCCCCAGCTGACACTGGACCCTCCTCGGGGGCATTTCTGGGCACCACCCCAGTTCACGGCACCAAGGCAGGTCAACTCAGAGTCAGGAAACGAGATCAATGCTTCTAGCTTCTGAAACGTTAACCATGCCGTGACTCTCCCGTCCTTACCCACCAGTGCTGGCAGTGCTGGCAGTGCTGCTGGTGGGGGGCCACTTTCTGAGTGGCAGGCCTGAGGCCAGGGCTTCCAGCCTTGGCTGCACAGCAGACCACTCGAGTGACTTCTAAGACCACGAATGCCTGGGCCCCACAGGCCTGCAGTTCTGACAGAGCTGGTCCAGCCTGAGACCAGCCATGCTGTCCATACCAGGAGCATCTACAGCACGAGGATTGTGCTTTTGAACTCTCGGATGTTTCCTGAGCCTGCCCGTCCACGTCTGCCCCCGCTCACCGCACCCGACTCGGCCCCACCACCTCCACCTGGCATGTGAACATCCTCCTGACAGGGCTCTCTCTCGCCCTATTCCAGACCCCAAATCCGTTCCTCAGACGTCTTCTCTCCTCAGAGGCATGTCAGTGGCCGCCAGGTGTGGGCATCGATGTCCTTTCCGGAGGACATCGCAGTAACCAGTAACCCTGATATCTGTGCACAGGCTGCCAGCCTGGACTTTTCAGCACAAGACCCTATGCTGCAGGATTTTCATTCTTGACAAATTATCCGGAACTGCTGCTGCCGCTTCTGGTCCAAGGAGCACACAGAGAATCTCTGCTCCCGGTCTGGTGGAGTCGAAGGTAGAGCAGGCCCAGCAGCAGGTGCAGACGCACCCCAGGGATGAGAGCCTGCCTGGGACCATGCGTTGTCTGGGGGCTGCGTGAGGCCCTGGCTACCACGTGGCCTGCGGTGCAGCCAGCACTTGGACCAAGGTCCCCCGACTGCCCTGTGCACAGCGTGGTGACAGGGGCCTTAAACCTGACCTGGGCAGACAGATATCACAGTGCCTTCCAGCCCAGCATCTGTTACTTTCTACCTGTGCACCTGGGGCAAGTGGCCTCCCTCTCTTCCTCAGTTTCTGCACCAGGAAGGTGGTGACCTCGCACTCCCCCGGGGTCACTGTGAGTGCCAAGGCATTCAGTGGTGTGGGTTCTCTGAGACTCCTCTGCCAACTCCTAGTTTTTATAAGCACTGCGAGGCAGCCAGGTTGCCAGCAATGGTCAGAAGCAGCACCAGGAATGTTCCCAGGCTCAAATCCTCTCCTCCCCTGGCACCCAGCAGGTCTCTGCGGAGGCCAAGGTTCATCTTTCCCATCAACCCTCTCCAGATCTGCTTCCACAAAGGGAATGCCTCAGCCCACTCCAAAACCCAAGAACCTTCATCTCTGACTCTCCTGCCCCCCGCCCCCAGAGAGCCCAGGGTACGATCCGGGGCCACACCTGTGCATGCAGAGCTCAGGGAGGTGACACTGTGGCCTGGCTCCAGGTGAGGGGCGGGGGTCTCTGGCTCTGGCCAGGTCTGGAGTTAGAGACAGAGAGGTCTATCCAGGCACTCAGGCCCCAGGGGTCACTTAGTGCCCTTCTTCTCCCCTCTCCCTTCTCCCTTCTCCTATTTTCACAAACACTAAGCAGAGAGACAACAGCCCCTCTGGTGGGAATGGCAGGGAACGGAGGTGAAATGGAGGGGGACGCAGTTTCTGAGCACAAACTGCCCACAAACAGTGGCATAAGCCACGTCACCCACCAGCATGAGGTGCCCAAGGGACACCGAGATGAAAACAGACTACACACGGCTTCTGCGCAGGAGGAAGCCAACCTCGGCTGCTTGTGGAGGTTGCAGCAGTGTGCTCAGCTCCCGCGGGGCTGTCAGACCACCCGCCTGCACCGCACAGCCTTGGTTCTCCTCCTGTCTCCAGCCCAAGGACCCAGCAAGGGAGGGTTGGGGAGGGGCTGCCCAGACAGCAGACTCTCGAGGACTGTGTGGCAGCAGGATGAGCATCTCCCCTCCCACGTAAGATGACAGAGGCAGCATCAGTCATGGTCTCGGTGTCACCAGTCCAAGTTCCCCAGGGCGGGGACACTAGAGCATCTTGTTCCTGTGCCCACCCAGAGTCCACCCCCCATTGCCCGGAGACAGAGTGAGCATGGCGGCCACCACGGAGCCCTGTTCCAGGCGTCTCTTCTGTTGTCCAATCAGCATCCTGCTTTTAGTCCCTGGCTCTGATCACCACTTGTAGTTGGGAGCTCGGGGACGTGGCCTCTGTGTGCCCACGTCATGCCCACCCTCCACGCCTGTGCATCACAGAGCTGTGTGCATCACATCCCCCTCCTACTGTCCCCCACGAGCCAGTACCCAGGGAGTCGAGGCTCAGACACCCCCACCTGCAGGCTGGGGACACACATGCATCTGCAGGGTTCAAGCCATCCTCAGTGAGGCAGGACCTCACACCTGAGTCTCAGGGTGACCCCAATCCATCTCTCCACTGCCCGCTGCCCAGGGCTCCTACAACTGAGGTTCTCATCTAACTCTCCCCCAGGGGCTCCGGAGGCTCAGTCTGATAGGTCCCAAGAGGCCTCGCAGGGCCCCTCCGCAAGCCCTCACCTGCACGCCAGGGGACCCGGGAGCATTTCCACAAGAACCTCACCTCCTGAGCTGCCCTGGAGCTCGGCTCCTTCCCAGCCTTCA
>NW_011889104.1:1329688-1330056 GCF_000151845.1 Pteropus vampyrus | reverse complement strand
GCTCCTGTCCTGGGGCAGAGCTGACACAGAACCCCAACTCTGCGGCCACACTGCGCTCAGGTCACTGGACACTTCCCCACTGTCCATTCAGGACACCGGCGAGGGCCAGGTGAGCACCCTTGTTCCCATTCTAAGGGTGGAATCCGAAGGTGAGTGACTTGGCAAGGCCCACGCCCCTTTTAAGGTTGCAGATGTGCAATCTGTGTGGCAAACCCATCCTTCAAGTCTCCCGGGAGAGAGGCCTAGGAGACGAGGAAATGGTTTGGCAGAGAATGGAAACGACAAGGAAAGGCCCCAGGGCCCGGCAGCAAGGACGGCGAGGATGGCAACTGGCGGTCCTGAGGTGGGGGGACCCGATGGCCTTTAAC
>NW_011889104.1:1327423-1329638 GCF_000151845.1 Pteropus vampyrus | reverse complement strand
GGCCTTTAACGGACACACAGCCGCTGTTTGATTTTACGCCATCTGAGATCCATCCCTTCCTACCTAAGAAGCTCAAACAATGGGGTCCCCAAACTTCTGCCCAAAGACCCATCCTTTCTAGACCCTGAGGTCAGTGTTCTTGGCCTTCAGAGAAGGCACTTATGTCCCAGGCTTTGTAGGTCTCCCAGGCTCACCGTGTGCCTGGCCCCGCGGCCACACCATCCTGTGGGACAGCAGGCCTGCTGGGCTGGGTGGATGTCACATCTAATACTCAGACTCCCAGGAAGTCCGTAGGGGCTTCCGGTGGGGACACAGAAGGCAGGGGCCAGTGCTGCTCACTACCCCATCATGTCTGTGGGCTTCTTGAGCTGGGGGTGAGGACCACCTACCTGGGCCGGGATCCCCGTAGTCTGTGGCTCTGTCTTGGCACCTGAAGACCAGTCAGCCTTCCGTCCTCAGGAGCTCTAATCTGGAGCAGTCAGTGTCACCTTGCTCTGAAAGGCAGCCTGCTTGAGAGTACGTGCACACACACCTCAGCAGCATACCTCTGGCCAATAATAATGGCATCTCAGGCGTCAGACATCACTTACGGCCTGCCAATTTCCACACTGTGAGCATAAACAATTCCTACAGGGCAGTGTCACTCTGCCCAGCTCTATGCCACATCCACTTGACCCGATTCAAGTTGCTCGAGGGAGACAGTGTGGCAGCCTGTCCACTCCAACAGGGTGGGGGGATGGGTCTCTGTCCTCCTGGAGACTCTTGGTCCCAGTCCAGAGTTCAAGCAGGTGCAGTCTCCATGTTCCTTCCACTTCTTCAATGGGACACACAGAGCACCCGCATGGGACCTTCCCTGATCAGGCCCACTGAGGACCGGCTTCTGCCCACAGCCCGTTGGTGATGCTTGCGTCTCCTTGCACCTTGCTTTACATTTGCTCTTGTCCGTTCCTGAGTGTGGCTGTACCCTACAACGCCAGAAGCAGCCAGTCGGTTGGAGAAAAATCCACACGACCAAGTAAGAGCGTAGCTTGGGGCCACTGGCAGCAGCAGTAGCACAACACAGGGGCAACGGCAGCACACGATCCCTGGCCACATGCTGCCACCCACCCACCAGGCCTGGGCCGAGCCCCCGGCTTTATCTTTACCTCTCTAATCCTCTGACACCAGGCTGGGAGGCCCTGTCCTTACTGCTTTCCCAACAAAAGACAGAGAAGGTTTGGGTGTTCAGCAATCACACCCTGGTCACGGATCCAGTTCCAGGCAGCACAGGACTGTCGCACAGGCCTCCGGAGCGCGTGGCGGCCCCGCCCCCTCTGGTCTCACCCTGTAGTCGTTTTCCACGCACAAGTCCACACAACACAGACACAGGAATGTGTTCAACGGATTATTTGGGGACACGCCTTTCCCATCGATGTCATATCTCGGCTCACTTCATCAGTACTTTTGCACGTTGTTTTTTGTCACTGCAAGGTATTTCTTTATTTGCCCAAAGACTTGCAAAAGTGCTATTCTCTTGACAACTGAAATAAAAACTCTGAATTTCTTAAATTCCTGCTAAACATGGGTCTTTGTAGAATCTCTCAGTGACCCTTTGGGATGAAGTGAAGTGGCAAAGGAAAAGATGATGGGAAAGCAAACTGTCACTGACCTGCCTCCCAGGGAGACAGCTGGGTCCCTCCCAGTCGCTTGCTCTCACTGGTCAGCATGGAGGATGACCAGCCGGAATGAGTATGAAATAGCCTTGTAGAGACCCCACTCAGGGATCCTGATGGGTGGGCAACCGAGAGAAGTCATCTCTGCAAGGGGGTGACAGAGTGTCTGTGGTGTCACCACTGCAAACTCCCCGACGTTCCCACACAACCTCACCGAAGATGCCAATCCTTGCCAATGCCATCGCACGAGAGGATGCCATCTGTTCTCTTGTTTGCGTTTCCATTTGTGTGAGGTTGAGGACAAGAGTCAGCTAATCCGTGTGTCACACACGGTCGGACCTTACTAAGGTGGCCCCCCATGCCGGACACCCGGGTTTTCATTTCCACTGTTATCCACGATGTCGTGTCTGCTAAATGTGCCTGTACTTAACCTTCTCACTTCACTGATTACGCCCCTGGGGTAAATTCCCAGACGTGTAGTGGCTGAGTCAACATATATACACATTGTATTTTTATACTTTTAAAATTTTTGCATCTTATACTGATTTTTGAGGAATCTAATT
>NW_011889104.1:1319662-1325683 GCF_000151845.1 Pteropus vampyrus | reverse complement strand
GCTTGCCCAGGCAGGTCCAGGAGGGGAGGCTTTTGGGCAGGGCCCCAGTGCTGAGCAGGACTGGCTGGGATGCGCTACCAGGAGCAATGCCCCTGCCACTGCCCTGGCTGGTCCTGGCCATTCAGAGAAGCTCCTGCAGGGCCAAGCACAGTTCTGTCCCTGCTGATGGAGCCCTGTGCCAGCTGGTCTACTTGGTGCCAGCTCCGATGCCCCCTGCCTGCATCCTTCACCTATCTTGAGCTATTCCTATAGAGACCCAGCTGTTCAAGGATGTGTCCTGCCCAGACATGGATGGGAGTATGGTGGCTGGAGTAGGGTGTAGGACAGAGGGGTTAGAAGAATAACTACAATAATAATAAACCATTTAATGATGTTTTCTCCACAGTGTAGGCACCTTGCTAAATGCTGTTCACCGAATGACCCTTTAAATTCCCAGACCCCCCTGTTTAGTTGGTCCTGTTAACAAACATTATTTCGTGGATGAGAAAGCTGTGTCTGGGAGAATTTAGAAAGCTGCTCCAGGTCTCACAACTGAAATGTGAGAGAGCTCAGAGTGGGACCCAGGTCTGCCTCAGCCCAGCACCTAGCTGTGGGAAGACAGGTCATTTGTCCTTCATTCAGCTTTGGGGACGACGGAGTGGTGAGGGCCCACTGGAGTTGGGGCAGGAGAGGCTCAGGCCTCCACATTTGAGGCAAGACTCAACATTCCAGCCTCACTGACCCCAGGTCTATGACAGCCAAAGGCCTGTGAATTCAGTGTTCAGGTCAAATCCCAGAGGCTCTGGTCCTGGGCAGTGGGACCTTTCAAAGCCAGGCTGCAAATAGTTACCCGAGAGAAGCCGGGTAACTATGCGCCCACCCTGTTCTGGGAGGTCTTGTCCCTCAGTGGGGCCCGTCTCCCGCTCCTCCCTGTGGGTCAGGAAGCGCCTTCTTTGGCCTCCGGAACGCGCCGGTGCCTGGAATACGATGACCCGGCGGAGGATCAGGAGCTGGAGGGAGGGCTGGGAAGATCGCGGGGTCTGAGGGGCACCCTCCAAGAAGGGCCAGCCTTCAGCAGGAGACAGTAAGGGAGCGACAGTAGGCTCAGAGGGCGTGACAGGGAGCAGCATAGGCCCACTACAGCCCCGCCGACAAGGCAGTGCTAACAGTCTGGGACTGGCCTTCTACTGACCGCGTCCAGAGACAACTCTGTATTCAGTCCTGCACCTGGGCTCCGTCTGTGCGAAAGAAGGAAGTCTGTGGTCTCCAAGCAGGAGCCCTAGCCACGCTGTGTCAGGGACAAGGGACACACCTGACCCTGGAGCTGAAGGCGCTAATTCAGGAAACATAGGTTTCCCATGTCCAAGCCCACTGTCCTCCCCTACACACCAATCCGGAGACTCAGCAAAATGCTAGGTGGGAAGAACTGTCCTGCCTCTCCGCTTCCTCTCTGGGCCAGAGGACAGGAAGTCCACCATCTGGGTGTGTTGGGGTGCTTCCTAGACCTGTGGCTCCACCATCCTCCCTGACAGGGGGTCACACAGCACCCTTGCTTGGCCCGGTCAAGTATCTGAGGTTGCCATCCTTGGGAAAGGCTAGTGCCACAGAGCAGTTCACAAGGCCCACACGGTGCTGTTTTTAAATCCTAATTGGTTCCCAACATTAAAAGCCAGGACATTTCACATAAAAATCTGGATTTCTGGGGTTTTTTTTAATGAGAATGTGGCAATGCTCGGGCTGTGTCCCCACAGTGGGTGAGAGCACAGTCTAGGTGCCCTGTCACATGGGGCTGTGTCCCCTTGCTTACCCCAGTGCACTTCTCTCCATTGTACACCTGCCACACCCACAGGTTCTGTAACTGTTGTTCGTTGGCGCAAATGCCGCGGCCTTTGTCTAGCAATCCCTTGGGTTCAGCGAGCCTCTTATTTCCTGAAGCTCCCATGGGACCTGATGGGCGTGAAGAGGGCCACCAAGAAGCCAGGAGAGTGGCATAAATCCCACTTGAGTAAAGACAGCATGCTTAGCTAATTTACTTCTATTTCACATGCAATTCTAAAGGAGTTTTTTAAATCAGATTTTCCAAAAAGAAAAATAATTAGAAGCAGAAAAAAATCTCCCAGCTCATGAACATAGGAAGGATCCCCCACCCCCACCCCTATAAACAGTCCAGGGAATTTAAAATCAAGGTTAATGGTGGAAGTGGGAAGAAGCACTTCTCAATGCCAGGGCTTACTGTGCAGCTACGACAAGACAGCTGACAAAGGGACAGACACACAGATCGACAAATGGAAGACAGATCCACACAGATGTGCCCAACTGGTTTTTGTCAAAGGAGCAAAAGCAAATCCCTGGGAGAATGGTGCACGTTCCAATAAGTGTGCTGGACACTGGGACATCCATGGGCAAAAAATTAACCTCAACCTAAACCTCAAACCATGTATAAAAACATGGATTATGGACAAAAATGTAAAACATAAAATTATAAAACTTATAGGGAAAAAATGGATAAAATTTTTGATACCTAGGACTACAAAAAGGGTTCTTAGACTTGACATCAAAAGTGTGAGCAATAAAAGAAAAAATTGATGATTTGGACCTCATCAAAATTAAAAGTCATTCTGCAAAATACTCTGTTAGAAGGATGAGAAAACAAATTACAGGCTGGGAGAAAATATTGGCAAATCACACATCTGACCAAAAAATACAAAGAACCATCAAATTCAACATTTAAAAAAACAATGAAATTTTAAAACGGGCAATACACATGCACAGGCATTTCATTAAAGGTGATATGCTGATGACAAATAAATAAATGAAAAAAGTGTTCAACATTCCTAGCTATTGGAAAACCACAAATTAAAACCACAGTGAGATATCACTACATACCTATCAGAATGGCTAACATGAAAAAATAGTGATAACACCAAATACTGGTGAAGATGTGGAGAAACTGGGTCACTCATACATGGTGGTGGAAATGTCAAATGGCACAGTCCTCCCCAAAAATAGTTTGGCAGTTCCTTTTAAAACTAAAAAATAACCTATCATATGATGCAGCAATTGCATTTTTAGGCATATATTCCAGAGAAACGAAGATAAGTTCACACAAACACCCATACATGAGGGTTTTGTGGTCACTTACTCATAACAGCTCCAAACTAGAAGCTATCAGAACCACCCTCAGTTAAACCGAGGCGCAGCCACACCATGGAGTGCCGTCAGCCATGGAAAGGATAGACTTCCGGCAACTTAGAGGAAGCACAAGGGACTTATACGGAGTGAAGAAAGCCAATTTTAAAAGGGTACTTACTTCCCAATTCCATTTACATAATGTTCATTAAGTGACACAGTCTAGGGATGGAAAACAGATTCATGGTTGCCAGGTGTTAGGGATAAGGGACACGGTGGGGGTCTGCAAATGGGGAGGAGGCCGTGTGGGGATGGTACAGGTAAGTGCCTGGATCGTGGTGGTGACACAAAGCTGCACGTGATAAATCACAACTGCACACACGCACACACACACACACACACACACACACACACACACACACACACAGAAGTGCAGGTGTGGTGTGGATTCTGAGTGAGCTCTGTGGACTGTCCCACCGCCAGGTCCTCATGCGATAACATTGTATGATTACAAAGGTGTCGCCACAGTGCTCGGGGCCTCCCTGTGCATTCCTCTAAACTTTCCCCTAAGTCTGTGGCTATTTCAGAATAAAAGGTTTCAAAACCTGTATCACTTTAATTTTAGAAGCCTCTTTTTTTGTTGGAGCTCACACCTGGTCCATACAATCAAGACACAGCATGGACAGCCCCAAGTCACTTCCCTTCTCTGCCCACGCCTCCCACCATTAAAAACTCCTATGATTCTTGAGATGAAGGGTATCAAAGGGATGGGGAGGGTGCGGTGTAACATAAATGAAGGTTTTTACTCAGGCCATCCCCAGAACACCGCGGCCCTGGGGGCAGCACGGAAATGAGGACCGTCCAATACATGACCTGGGCCCTGCAGCCCGGCTGGCGTGGCAGCTGGTAGAGTATGAGAAAATAGGGGCCTCTGAAAGACTCGTGCGCTAAGGATGAAGAAGACGTGGAGCAGTGCCACACCCACCCACCTGTGGGCAGGAAGGCTCAGCCTGCAGCCAAACCCTACCCTGCCCTCTGGTCCCCACCACTGCCGGGACTGGTCCTGCTCTCACATTCGAGGCTGGTGCCCAGGTGCCAGCATACTGGGGCATCACGTCTCGCCTCTGCCAGCCAGTGCTCTCCATTCTTACACTTTATCCCTCACCTGGCCCGGGGGATGCAGACCAGGCTGTATAACTACCACGTGGACACAGACACCTTTTTTTTGGTTTGTTTGTTTATTTTTTTTGGTACAGACCAAATATAAGTTGCAAATGGCCTAAACCAAGCTCTCAACTCTCTGTCACCCAGATGTGCTTCCTCCCTGATCCTCCCTCAGGGTCAGGGCCTGCACCCCCAACCCGCCATCCCTCCCCACCTACGGCCAAGTCCCCAGTGACTCCACCTCTGAGACGTAAGCCAAGTCTCTGCACGTCCCCCCGCCCCCATGACTACCACCCAGCCCCACAGCATCTTCCTTCTCTGGGCGCCCCCAATGAGATGATCCTTCTGGGTGTCAATTAGAGTCTGTCACTTCCCACTTAAAACCTTCTAATGCCTTCCTGTCTCTCTTAAACTAAACTCAATTCCTCATCTGGCTTACACCCCTCCCAGCTCATGCCCTGCTATGCGGGGCCTCCTTGGGTCCTGCTGGCATGGTGAGGCCTCTGCCAAAGAGGAGAGTCGTCCAGACCTTCTCAGGCCTGGCCCCTTCCCATGGGCACCCCGTTCACCATCCCTGACCACCCTCTTGTGTTACAGACCTGCTGCCCGCCCCACACTGCCTGCTGCTTTTCCTTCAAAGAGTGTGTCACTATCTGAATGTTTTCGTAGCTTGTTATTCAGTGCTTTTGAGCTGGTCCCTGCCTTTCTCTACTATGAGGATGTGGGCTTGTGAATGGGCACCTTGGTTATCTTGTTACTTGGGGCACACAGTGGAGGCCCAGCAACACCTAATAAACCAGTGAATCACCGAGGCACCAGGAGCTTCCCTGGCTGTGTAAATACATTTGTCCATGTTTCCACAACTAAATGGAGATTATTTTCATCTATGAAATATTAAAGCTCAAAGACACGACCATGCTCTGGAGAGTTCTCTTAAAATAGCCAAAAGGGATGACCATAGTCGTCCCCCTCGTCCGCAGGGGACATGTTCCCAGACCTCTGGTGGACGCCTGAGACCATAGATGGTACTGAACCCCATGTATACTGTTTTTTCCTATACATTAACATCTACAATCAGTTTAATTTATAAATTAGGCACAGTAAAGGACTAACAAGAATAACTAATAATACATTATAATAAAACACTGTAATACAAGTTATGTGGATGACTTTAGAACAGTCAGTAATGTTTAACAACCATATGTGGTGCCAGGTGGGTACGAGACTCATGAGAAATCACTTGGTAAGTTCCGTAACTGTCTCACCACTACACTGTGCCCCCTGAAACTAACATAAGATAATACTGAATGTCAGCTGTAATTGAAAAATAATTTTTTAAAAGTTATGTGAATGGCTTTGGGGCCCTTATTAAGTAAAATGAGGGTGACTTGAGCACAGGCATGGCGGTGCAGAGATGGTGGATCTGACCACCAGCACGGCCACTGAGTGACTAACAGGCAGGAGCATGCATAGCATGGACACGCTGGACAAAGGGATGACTCACGTCCTGGGCAGGGCAGAGCAGGACATGGCAGGATTTCATCATGCTGCTCAGAATGGCGTACAATCTGAAACTTATGAGTTGTTTATTTCTGGAATTTTCCATTTAATAATTTCGTGCCACAGCTGACCATGGGAACTGAAACCGGGGAAAGTGAAATCGCGATGCAGGGACTGCTGTGACCCAGCAGGTTAAAGATGTGTTCGTAGTGGTCACTTTGGAAACGAGGCTGATCGCGGCTTTCTCCC
>NW_011889104.1:1299269-1319612 GCF_000151845.1 Pteropus vampyrus | reverse complement strand
TGTGAATGGGCACCTTGGTTATCTTGTTACTTGGGGCACACAGTGGAGGCCCAGCAACACCTAATAAACCAGTGAATCACCGAGGCACCAGGAGCTTCCCTGGCTGTGTAAATACATTTGTCCATGTTTCCACAACTAAATGGAGATTATTTTCATCTATGAAATATTAAAGCTCAAAGACACGACCATGCTCTGGAGATTTCTCTTAAAATAGCCAAAAGGGATGACCATAGTCGTCCCCCTCGTCCGCAGGGGACATGTTCCCAGACCTCTGGTGGACGCCTGAGACCATAGATGGTACTGAACCCCATGTATACTGTTTTTTCCTATACATTAACATCTACAATCAGTTTAATTTATAAATTAGGCACAGTAAAGGACTAACAAGAATAACTAATAATACATTATAATAAAACACTGTAATACAAGTTATGTGGATGACTTTAGAACAGTCAGTAATGTTTAACAACCATATGTGGTGCCAGGTGGGTACGAGACTCATGAGAAATCACTTGGTAAGTTCCGTAACTGTCTCACCACTACACTGTGCCCCCTGAAACTAACATAAGATAATACTGAATGTCAGCTGTAATTGAAAAATAATTTTTTAAAAGTTATGTGAATGGCTTTGGGGCCCTTATTAAGTAAAATGAGGGTGACTTGAGCACAGGCATGGCGGTGCAGAGATGGTGGATCTGACCACCAGCACGGCCACTGAGTGACTAACAGGCAGGAGCATGCATAGCATGGACACGCTGGACAAAGGGATGACTCACGTCCTGGGCAGGGCAGAGCAGGACATGGCAGGATTTCATCATGCTGCTCAGAATGGCGTACAATCTGAAACTTATGAGTTGTTTATTTCTGGAATTTTCCATTTAATAATTTCGTGCCACAGCTGACCATGGGAACTGAAACCGGGGAAAGTGAAATCGCGATGCAGGGACTGCTGTGACCCAGCAGGTTAAAGATGTGTTCGTAGTGGTCACTTTGGAAACGAGGCTGATCGCGGCTTTCTCCCGTTTTCCCACACTTGCCAAGTGTCTGAAAAGGCCTTATGTTACCTTGATAAGCAGAACTTCTGTCATAGACTGATAATCTGCCTCTGGCCACTATCTCAGGGAGGTCACCCCAGAGAGGGAACAGGAATGGGGACTGGGATCCAGGCTCTAGCTGGTGGGAACTAGGCCAGACATAGGCTGTGCTGACAGCCTGGGGCCCAGGCCTGACCTCCTTGGTTGAGGGAGCAGCAAAGAAAAAGAGAAGAACCCCGGGGCCTCTGAGGGTAGCAGCCCAGAGAGCTGGTGGGGACTATCACCACAACTGTGCTGGGCGCGTGGCCTCTGTGTGTGTGGCAGCTGGGCAAAGACCTGCAGAAACCCTCCCTGAACCCCACCTGCTGGAGGGTACAACGCTATGGTTACAGGGGGTACAGGGCCACCTGGAGCTCCATGGACACTCACAGTCGTTATCAGAGTGTGTCTACACAGCGCACGCCGGGTGTAAGCTGGGCGCTGGGGCCACACCCAGAATCAGCACCATGGCGGTGCCCTCCTGGTGCTCACAGTACAGGGGGCACCCAAGAGGGGCGTGGAGAGGAGGGCATTCCCAGTAGACGAAGTGGCAAAGACCAGGCCAGGGGCAAGGGGATGCTGCCTGTGCTGGTCACAGCCTTAGCGCAGGGTCAGGAGGGAGGTGAGGCAGAGGAGCTGGCACAGGAGCCACACACAGCTTCATGGGCAGAAGCCACACACAGCATCCCGGCAGGAGGCACATGCAGCTCAGACAGGAGGGCACCACCCCATCTTTACTCTGGTAGACCACTCCCTGTCATGGCTGGGTGACCATGAAAAATGCAAACCCGCATTCCCATGGCACTTACGAGGGGCCTTACCTACGTGGTAAGCATACTTAGCCAGCATCCTTAGTTCACTAGATTCCATTTTTTCCATCAGATTCTTAAAGTGCAAATTAAGAACCAAATAACACCACTAACGGAAGGGCAGGTGTGGCCTCCGTGGGACACGCTCAGGTCTACTGGGCCACCCCCCTCCTTCTCAGGTTTATGAATGTCTCGGTGACTCTGTTGTCGAGCCCTGGGGGTTAGCATGTCCCTAAGGCTTCGGGGACCCTCCCTCTACGGTCTTCTCTCTGAGGGTTCGCAGACCAAATACAAACACTTTAAAGACCAGCACTCACAAACGTGCAAATTGGGGCAGAAAATACTTCGCAAAAGCCCAGAAACCATACTTCATGCAAGAAGACAATGAAGGTGTGCAGTGATGGTAATTTTTCTCTGAACACCACATTCTCAAATTCTTTCAGTGAGCCCTAAATTGCTTTCGGACAAGGGGTCAAACAGACACACATTTATGAGAACTGAAGTTCAGAGAGAAGGGGAGAGGGCCTTCCAGGCATCTGGCCACACGCTCTGCTTCCATGAATTCGCATTCACAGAAGATGCAGTAGTGACACCCGTAAAACATACAACTGTTGCAAAATGAGGGAAAACCATTTCGAATCACCCTTGGCTTCCCAGGCCAGCGTCAACCAAAAATACACACTATGGTTGATTGTATGTCACAGATTTGAATGATGTGGCAAGAAAAGAGAAAGAGGAAACTCTGGTTAGTTGATGGCGGCCAGCAGAGGCTGGTCTGCGAAGGCAGGAGGCAGGGACTGCTCCTGTGACCACAAAAGGAAGGACCTCACATCCTTAAAGAATAGTGTTTAAATTATGCGCCCCATCTGCAAACATTTCCCACTCATTATTTTACTGGTCCTATGAGGAGGCCAGACAGAGGTTGTTATGTCTGACAATGGACTTGTACAAAATAGAAGGAATAAAAGATAAACATGGAGCTCTTACATAATGATTCTACGACACATTTACAAATGTGGGGGGTCCCACATACCCACCAAGCAATTCTCTGCAACACCAGTTGGGTGTCCTACAACTTTATTCTCACACCATCTGCCTGGAGATAGCGCCGGACCCCACAGTTTGAGAGCTCAGTTCCCAACGGACTGCTCCCACTTTGGGTACCAACCCCAAGTAGCAGGTCCCGGGTTACCCACAGCTTCTGTCCCACTTGGCTGCAAAGTCCCATGACCCCCTCCTCAGGTTTGATCAGTTGGCTGGAGCAGCTCGCAGAACTCAAGGAAACACCAGTTTATTAAAAGGACTCAGACGAACAGCCAGCTGAAGAGACACTCAGGCCAAGGTCTGCAAGGGTCCTGAGTGCAGGAGCCTCCGTCCTCGTGGAACTGGGATGGGTCATCCTTCCGGTGCGGGGGTGTTTGCTAGCTTGGAAGCTCTTTGAACTCCGTACATTTGGGGTTTCATAGAGGCTTCCTTGCGTAGGCAGGATGTGTTGTCACTTCCATCTCCGGCCCTCCCTGTTCTCTGGAAGTTAGGGCTGGGACTGAAATTCCCAAGCTTCCAATCATGGATGGTCTTTCGGGTGACCAGTCCTCATCCAGGGTCCACCCAGAGTCACCTGATTAGAACAAAGGATACTGCTGTCACCCAGGAAATTACAAGGGTTTTAGGAGTTCTAGGCCAGGGACCAGGAGCAGAGATTAACAAATGTGTTTAATATTATCTCACATCTTCCAAAACAATAATGAGACAAACCACCAAATTCTTTAAATGGGCAAAGGACTTGAGCAGAAACTTCACAGAAGAAGTGCGAATGGCTGATAGGCACACGAGAAGACTCTCGACAGCGCCAGGCAGCAGGGAGAAGGGAGCTAGACCCTCCATGAATGACTGCTACTCAGGCATCCAACACTAAGCAAGACAGAAAGGAGGGCAAAGACAGAGCATCTGGACCGTCAGTTGTCAATGGAGGGAGCACAGGTGGCGTCACCATCACAAAGGACTCCTGGGCGGGTTCCTACAAAGTTAAACATAAACTCACCGTTTGGCCCAGCAGCTCCAGCCCAGCTTGTCAACCAGGGGACAAAAAAACACAAGGCCACACAAGGACCCATCAGTGACCATTCATGATAGCTCTAATTGTCGTCTCAGAAATGGGACACAAGTCACATGTCCATCAGCAGTCGAAAAGACATATGAGTTATGGGACATCCACACAATAAAAAACTTCTCAGCGGCAGAAACGAGTGAACCGCCAACAGATGCAGAGATGGGGACAGATGCCAGGACCAGTGCGTTGAGCAAAGGGAGCCAGACGCACAAGAGGACGCCAAGCAGGGTTCCATTTACGTGAAATGATTGAAGGGCCGACTGCGGCTACAGTGACAGGAAGTAGGTTCCGGGTGCCTGGGGGCAGGGGTTAGGGGGTGATGGAAATACTCTGTGGCTCGGTTGGGGTATTACTTTCACAAGTTTTTCAAAACTCATTAAAAACTGTACATTTAAAAATAGATATTTTATTACAGCAGTCCTCAATCTCTTTGGCACCAGGATCCGGTATCCCTATTAGAATCTATTGCCTGATGATCTGAGGTGAAGCTGAGGCAGTGATGCGAACACTGAGGAGCAGCTGCAAATACAGATGAAGCTTCACTCACTTGCCAGCCACTCACTTCCTGCTGTGCAGCCTGGTTCCTAACAAGCCACGGACCAGTACCAGACCACAGACCAGGGGTTGGAGACCCCTGTTTTTTAACAGAAAGCAAAAAATAAGCAAACAAAAACTGATTGACACAGACAACAGAAGGGTGGTGGCCAGAGGGGAGGGGGCTAGAGAGAGGTTAAAGAGGGTAAAAAGGGTCAAATGCATTGTGACAGAGGGAGACCTGACTTTGGGTGGTAAGCCCACAATGCAATAGACAGATGCTGTATCATAATACTGTACACTTGAAACTTGCATAATCTCATTAAGCGATGTTACCCCAAAAGGGTGTTTTATTGTATATAAATTATACCTTGATTAAGTTGATTTTTAAAGAAAATCATGTCTCTAAGTATGACCTCGTCTAGAAAACCAATGTCCTGTATTTCTGTGCACATGCACAGGGAAGGCTCCAATCTAGAAGGATGTCAACTGACTGGCAGCAGTGCCACTGTGGGACCAGCGAGTACACATGGAAGTGAGGGATGCAAAAGCAGACGTGGACCTTTTCTTATACAAATTCTGCGTTGTTTGAATTTTGAGGAAAAAACAGCAACTTGGGGGGCGAAGAAGAGACGGAACTCAGCAGCTGGTCCAGGGAGCAGCAGAGGCATGCGGCCAACACGTCACACTTAGCAGGAGCACTTAGAGCTGTGCTTCCTGATGTCAGTCCTTCAGCGAATACCACCATTACCCTTCCCATGAACAACTCGGGAATAGAAAGGCCGTGTCTCGGCTCCCTCACTCCCACTGTCCCCTTGGCATGAAAAGCTCTCACAGACCCACATACTGGTCTCAGCAAAGCAAACCCGCCTGAGCCCATGCTCGCCTGTCCATCAGAAATGGAGCTCTGAGCATCCCAAATGCTACAGCCTTGACCACCTGCATCTTCCCCAAACTAGAGTCACGGTGGGTTTCAGATTGATCATCTGTCACTGCTTGCAGGCTGGCACCTCTGACGTGTGTCCTCAGCTTTACCACAGAGCCCGGCACATGGGAGCACCACTTACGACATAGGGCCGAAACGCAAGCCAATGTCTCATATCATTTACATGCTTTAGGGGTTCCTCTATTTCTTTGCGCTCCCCCTGCCCACAGAAACACAGTCTCTGGGCAGTGGGAGAGAGTCTCTGTCTGAGTGGGGCCACTGCTGGGCCTTTCGGAACTGCAGCTCTCCGGTGACCATGGAATCCAGGACAAGCCTATGTGGTGACAAATGGACTTGCTGCAGAAGAGAACCTGCCAGCAAACCCGCTGTAGAAGGAGTTTCCGACTTAGGGTCCTGAGTGCAGACACTGTGGCAAAGCGGGCCAACACCCTGTTCCTTAGTCACACAGAGCCAAGGCAGAACCTGGCCTCTCCAACCGCTGCCTCAGTGTCAGCATGGGGACGGTCTCCTCATTGCTCCTCTACAAGAAGAAGCAGCTGATGAGTGGCCATTGGCCCCAGTCAGGGATGGGAGCAGGGAAGCCTTGGTGGCAGGAAAGATGTGGCAACTTCCTAAAGATTGGGTCCAGCACACACTTGCAAGCCCTCCCCATCCAGCCATCCAAAACTGCCCCCAGGAAAAACTGGTTTGTGGACTGAAGGAGGCCAGGCGACAGTGGCAGTGTGACAGCTGTCTAGGGATTTCCAGGGTAACTCCAGCTCCCCGTGAGGTTTGCCTAACACAGAGTTATCTCCCACTCTCTTCCCCAGCCTGCACTCGAGTCCCATGGTCACCAAGTCCACTCTGCTTCCGCTTTGGAAACATCTCAGCTCAGCCCCGCCTCTCCCCTCGCTGCCTTACCACAGGGCCTCTTCGCTTCCTCCTAGACTCTGACTCCCAGCCGGGAGCCTGGCCCCACTCCAGCCCTTTCTCTGCTACAGGGCAAAAATGAACTTGCTAAAAATGCACATGTGATTGCATCACTCTGGTATACACGCCCTTCCGAACCTGGTTCCTGCCTACCACTGTCCTACCATCAGCTCTTCCCACTTCCCTGCAGGGACCCTGCCCTACACTCCCTGCCCAGTCTGTGCTCTGCTCTCCCTTTAAGCCTCAGCAGAGGCTCAGCCTTCCTCCTCCCGACTCCAGACTCAACCCCTGGCCCTCCTGGTCTCGTGCACAGACCTCCATCACAGCATCTGTGACACCCCATCATTAGTACTCAACATTCCTGTCTGTCTCCCCACGAATCCTGTGCACTCTTGAGATCAGCTACCCACTCTTCATTTTCCACATCTCAATGCCCTTCAGGTAGTAAGACCAGTGAAAGCACACCCTCCCTCCTTGAGGGTCACCAGCCCAGTCTCCCCATGACGCAGACCATTCACACAGAGCTCAGCACCTATTTTCAACACTCCTCTGTATGTGAGCTGCCCGACGGGATGGAGGGAGATGTCAGTCGTGTCCAATTCTACACTAGTCCATCTCTAGACTGAGTCTGTCTCTATATTGAGTCCATCTAAATGAGTCTGTCTTCAGATGAGTCCATCTCCAGATGAGTCTGTCTTTAGACTGAGTTCATCTCTAGACTGAGTTCATCCAGGCTAGTCTTTCTCTAGACTGAGTCCATCTCTAGAAGAGTCTGTCTCTAGACCAAGTCTGTCTCTAGACTGGTCCAACTCCAGACCGAGTCTGTTTCTAGACAAGGCCATCTCTAGATGAGTCCGTCTCTAGACTGAGTCCATCTCTAGACTAGTCCATCACTAGATTAGTCCATCTCTAGACCAAGTCTGTCTCTAGACCAAATCCATCTCTAGACTGAGTCTGTCTAGACTAGTCCTTCTCTAGACTAGTCTGTCTCTAGACTGAGTCCGTCTCTAGACTGAGTTTGTCTTAGACTAGTCTATCTCTAGACTGAGTCTTTCTAGACTGAGTCTATCTCTAGACTGAGTCCGTCTCTAGACTGAGTCTGTCTAGACTAGTACTTCTCTAAACTGAGACTATCTCTAGACTGAGTCCATCTAGATGAGTCTGTCTCCAGACGAGTCCATCTCCAGATGAGTCTGTCTCTAGACTGAGTCCGTCTAGATCGAGTCCATCTCTAGACTGAATCCATCTCTAGAATGAGTCTGTCTTTAGACTGAGTCTGTCTAGACTAGTCCATCTCCAGACCGAGTCCATCTCTAGACGAGTCTGTCTCTAGACTAGTTCAAGTACCCATCTCAGGTAAGTGGCTCAGTGCTCCTCAGCAACAACCTAACTTTCGTTGAAGAATACAGACTATTTCACAACGAAATGAATACTGCTTCGAAATGAGTCAAACCACGAATGACAACAACCTGCCCTCTCCAAATTGTAGGTCAATCAGTCTATCCAACCACAGTACAACTAAAACATGGTAAAGTTTCTTTAAAACCCTTATCCCCAGAAAGTTCTGTCAGTGCCAATCATTGGATATGTCCCATCTGACAGTTCTCATGGGTGCATCTGTTGGAACCTGGGTCCTGATTTGAGCCTGACAACCACAGTCGTATAAATGTGGCCTCCACCATAAACACGATGCACTAACATTCTAGATTGTGAACCAGACTACTATTAGTTGCCCTGAAGACTGGATCCTTGACAGTTTCATAGAAACAAGGACGCCACAGCCAGGCCAAGCATTCGTACCTTACTGCCCCCCCAAAGGGCAGACAGTACCCAAGGCAGCGGTCAGAGCTCTATAACAGCAAGGCCAAGGTCCCACTAAACATGAGTCCTTGGGTCAAGCTCTGTGTGCGCGCCCAAATGTCTGTTTGGGGAAACTCAGTCACCATGTACCAGGAAAACTCCCACCTGCGATGGCGAGAATGATTAAAGTTGAGTGATCAAAACAATTGACTGAGCGCTGATGCCACCAGCAGATGCTGTCAGCTACTACAGTCTGAGTTATCAAGTGAACAAAGATGGTGTGTTCAGACATCAGGACAAACCGTTTAGGGAAGAATGATGTACAAGGACCACTGCACCCAGTCGTGTGGGTTACATTTAGGAGCCAAAGAAGGTAATTGGACAGCTCTCAGCCAGTGGGAGGGGGACTGCTACGAGGGGCAGAGGGGATTGGTGGCACAAGGCAGAGCTAAGTCAGAGGTGGAGCCTGCAGACACTGACAGACGGGGTGACAGAGAAAGGAGGAATCAGGACAAGCACTAAGACTTTTTACTTAAGCAACTGTGTAATTAGAGGGTCACTGAGTAGTCACGGGGGGAGGGGGTGGCAAGGAGGGGGTTGGGCAGGAAAGCCAAGGTCTTATTTAGGACATGTTAAGTCAGAGATGCCTATGGGATGGCCAGGTGACCCACCATGTCAGGTGTGCAGGCAAAGACATGAGCCTGGAGCTCACCCTAAGCCACCTCCAGTAGAAGAGAACGTCCAAGCCACTCACTCAGTTTTCCTAGACAGTTCCCAATGCTACTAAATGAATGACCTATGAGCTAGAAAGCCAGATCCAAACCCCACCATGAGCCTTTTCCAGAGCATCCGAAAGGCCTGGCACTGCAGGAAGCTGACGGACTATGGCCAACGCACACGTCATGTTTCACAGAAATACCTCCTGTCTGACCTAAGGTGAACCCTCACCACTCCCACGTCCTCCTCAGCCCAGGAGTCCTCTGGGACCAAGGACCTTCTGTGTGCCAGCCTGCAAAGGCCCCCTTCCTTCATCTGCTCCCCTGACCCTTACCTTTTCCTTGGCTGTCCCTCTAAAGGGGGAAAGACAGAACCCCCACTCGCTATGGCTGGGCTGGACATTTGGGAGGATAGAGTATCCTTGGGACGTTGAGGGGCTGAGCCCTTTGTAGCTGGCCGGTCACCAGTGCCCCTCACCCTCTTTCTCACTCTCTGTGCAGGGCTAACAGGCCTGCTCTCTCGGCATGTCCTCCCTCTGCAGCCCCTGTAGCCATGACATTCCCTCCACCTGAACTGCACTTCTGCCCCAATCATCACACACTGACATCTGACCCAGCCATAAAGCCTGGCTCAGATGCCACCTCCTCCTTGAAAAGGGAAAAAAGAACCAGAAACCTACAAAGTGCTAAGAACACCCTTCATTCCAGGAACACATTTATTTTTCTGTCACTGTGACAGCAAGTGGCATCACACCTATTCCTCAGGTGAGTGTAGGCACGAGGGCACACAGCTGGTCAGACAAGCCCGTCTGCTGGCCCTTGGCTGCTGCACCTTACACCCAAGCCCAGTGGCTCTCACCCCTGACCCCACATTGTGTGGCCTGATGTCCAAACAGCGCCTCAGACTAGTCACAGAGAACCTCCTATACCGCAGCCCCCACAGCATGTTAACAACACCTGGGGTTCCAGGGCAGACCCGACTGAGAACGAGGAACCAGCTCGACCTCCCACAGCCGCCCCTTGCTCCCTCTGACTCCATCCCTCTTTGTTTCCACTGTTCAGTTGCTCAGCCCATCACTGACCCCTCGCTGGGTGCCAGCCACCCCTCAAGGTCCCAGGCTGGCACGTCTCCAAGCTGCTGGCCCTGACTTCACACACTTGCCGCAGCGGAGGAGGCAGGCCATCAGAGGCAGTAAAGGCACACACGTGAAGGGTGATATGTCAAAAAGAAATGCAGGGGGACATCTCTGTGACTCTGGGCAGAGGGACACCACAAAGGAGGCACCAGAGGACCAACCGCAAACTGACTGATTGTACTTCATTTCAGGCATTAAGCTTTTTCATTAAAAGACACCATTAAAGAGTGAAAAGACAGGCTACAGACTGGGATATAAGGTTTGCAACAGGTATCTTTTAATATTCAGGATATTAAAAGAACTACAAAGAAGAAAAAAATCCAGCAGGACAATGAACATGCATTTCAAAGCGGAGTAAGGAACCATTTGGAAAGATGCTCAATCTCATTAAAAATTGGAGAAATGGAATTTAAGTCTTAATAAGATATCTTTCTACACCAAATAGATTGTCAAAACTTTAAAACTACATTAGGTGTCGCCAAGAGTGTGGCGTGAAGGGGACACTGAGATATTGTAGTAGGTGTGTGATTGGCGCTGCAAACAACTGCAATAAACTATAGTTAAGTGTGCAATAGGTGGGGCAGGTAAAGGTCCACAAATCCAGGTGTAAGGGATGGATAACAGTCGCCCGGCCCAAGGAAGAGATGGTAGTCCAGACAGAGGGAGGTGAGAATGACATGGTCAAGGCCAATGGCCAAGGGCCAGGTCCAGAGGGCTGAAAACTGTCCAGCAGCTTGGGTCCCAAGGGCCATGGGAAATGATCGAAAGTCTGAAGCAAGGACATAGCATTCATTCATTCATCCATCCATTGAACAGAAAGTCAGGGGCACTTGCCTGTGGGCCAAGCCCCTCCTAGGCCCCACAGGTGCTTGCATGTGGCTGCGGAGTAGACAGGGCGGTACGAGGTGAACTGGGGCTGTTGTCTGGACTGGCGAGAGGGGACCACATGGGTGGCTGATTGGCTGTGGGGGCAGGGTGGCGAGTGAGGAGGGGCCTGGCGAGGGATGGCGAGGTTTTCATGTGCTGGGAGTCAAAGAGGAGGGCAGGGGCGCATGACAGGTGCCGTCTGGCATGGCCAAAGGGTGGACGGAAGACCACAGGAGACACTGGGCGGAAGTGGGTGGGAGATCGAGAAGACAGCAAACAGTCAGCGGTGTGAATGCTCTAGAAAGGTCCAGGTTAAAAAAGAAGGTGAGAGCAATGTGCCTCATCCAGTGGTGGGAGGGGCCAACCCTTGAGAGCTGAGGGGTGGGGGCAGTGAAGACGGTCTGTCCAGGGACACAAAGCTGTAGGTACGGGGTGTGCTCCTCCTGGCCTGGGCTTAGACAAGCATGGCCAGTGGGTCTGGTGAGGGGGGCTGGTGGAGAGTGAAAGGAAGACACGAGAGAGGGACGGGACGGAGAAGACGGACAGGGACGGAGAAAGGAACAGGAATAGAGAGACAGAGAGAGGGACAGGGACAGAAAGAGGGACAGGGACGGAGAGAGACAGTGGTCTTGCGATCAAACTCAATCTCTAGTCCCCCCCACCCAGGGGCAGAAGAGTTGATGCCCTGCGGCCCCAGCCCTCCGACTTGTCTTTCTGAAGCCAACCCATGTGCAGCCAGCGAGGGGCCCGCGAGCGCCAGACCACTGACCCTGCGCTGAGGAAATTCCAAGGGTTTCAAAGCCCCCCACCAGGATCCAGGGCAAACACTGGGTCACTCTTCATTACACAACGAGGCCAGGAGGTTTGAAAGAGCTGGTGGGGAGGTGAGTGAGGACCCTTGACCCTCCAGCAGGGAGAGAGCGCTGGACACGGTGGGTGGGAGGCAGCCGGCAGCATAATGGAAAATACGAGACCATCTCATGTGAACAGGCACAGTAAGGTCAGGACTTGAGGTCAGGGTTGGAGATCACTGCCGTGGACAGTGGCTGGCAAAGCTCTGTGGGATGTGTGAGGGCCCAGAGGGTGGCCCTGCGTCCAGGTGGGGCTGGGTCCCCAACAGAGAGAGAATAGGTGACCAGGCCACCTGCAACATGAGGCCTGGAACAACGACCAGGGAAAGAAAGTGGGAAGACCAGCAAGAAGCAGCTGGAGAATGGGGCGTGGACACAGAGCGTGGACACAGGGCGAACAGGGAACCAAAACGGAAGGGCCATGGAGAGGAAGGGGTCGGTCGGCCGGAGATTCTGATGAGGAGGACAGTGGCGCTCGAGGACAGAGGGGCACAGGAAGGCCGTGGTCCAAAGGGGAGGCCTGTGCAAGATGGCGGAACGGGGCCCTTCCAAGGCCCCAGCCGGGATAGCCCTGAGGGAGTCCCTCATGCTCAAGGCAAGTCCCTGGCCGGGGCTCTTGTGTCTGCTGCACCTCTGAGCCCATGGCTTTCTGAACTTACACTGCAGGAAGCGCCACGCCATTGGGAATGCACGGTGCTTCACTGTCAAGGACGCCCCTGTGCAGAGAGCCTCTGGGGTCTCTGTGCGGACACAGGCCTCAGGGAACCAATGAGAAAAAGGACCAGTGCTGCATGGGGACAGGGTTCCCATCCCCACTGCAGCCCCAGGACGCTGGGCTTCTGTGCCCACCACACACGCCACCTCCCAGCCAGCAGATGGAGGGAAGCGCAGTGGAAGTGAGGCCACTCCACTAAGAGGGGGACAGGAAGAGAGACAGATGCAAACTGTTATTTTCGGGCATCAAGCATGGTCCCTCGGAGTTCAGTGCTATATACGGATCTTGTTTATGAACAGCCTGAGGGACAGGCCTGCTGTTGCGTTTTAAATGTAAGGGTGTTGGGCCAGGGAGCCAGGAGCCTTCTGGGCCAAAAGGACAGCTCCAGTTGTCCCCCTTTGTCTTTCCAACTGACCGTCGAGTGCCTTCTGGAATCCTTCATCCAGTGGTGATCCTGTCCGTGCGCTGAGTGCTCACCACAGCAAGGTGTCACAGGTGAAGGAGATGCTACTAGGAGACTGCAGACCACTAGGGAGGGGCAGACATGTCCCCACAGTGACAGACAGCTCTCTATGACCTGCAAGGAGGAATGTGGCCTGGGTGAGGTTAAGGCAAAAGGTTCTGAGGCTGAGGCACTGAGGGGATAAATTTGCTGTCATCCACAAGATGGCTTTCTCTAGATTAAAGCCCGAAGGAGGCTAGAGCTAAGCCCCTTGTGCTGGCATGAGGCCAGCCTGAGGTCACCTGGTGCACGTGGCTCCTCTGGTGTGGCCATCTCGGTCCCAGGGTTCCTAGAACCCCAGCACAGCCCCCTGCCCTCTGTCCATCTGACACCCAGTATGGCGGCAAGGACTCGGCTGGAAGCTGGGCACACGGTGTGAGGGCCTGTGACCTGCCAGGTCCCCTGCAAGTCTCATTCCACAGCTACAGCCTGACCTCAGGGATCAGTAGGAGACAGGAGCAAGAGGGCGTGGCTGCCTTAAGCCCCGTGGCACACGGTCACTCTCTGGGCCGAACAAGCAATTCTGGGCCCCCTGGAAGTGGCAGAGGGCAGGGAGCCTAAAGCAGCACAAATGACTGGCAGGGTTGGGTGCCTACCCAGGACAGGACCTCATGAGAATGGCCGTGACGTCCCAGGGCCCGCGTTCCTGGGGAGGAGCAAGGAAATCACAGATGGGACAGCAAGAGTCAGGATGTAGGAGCTTGTGAGGGAGGGCTCACTGGACCCATGGCCACTGGACAATAGCCAACTGGCCCTCGGTAGGGGTGAGGCTGACTTGCTCCCGTATCATATAGGAGGCCTGTGTGCCAGACAAGGGGAATAAGAGGCAGAGGCCAGGAGCAGGGAAGAGCCAGCGACGGGGCCACAGAGAGGGCAGCAGTCTAAGCTAGCCCATGACCCTGCACTGGGTATGCAGGGCCATGACTTCTGCTCCAACACACAGAAGAGGGGAGCCTTCCCCTGAAGACAGCACTAGGATCCATCGCGAGCACAGCTGTGCATCCCGACTTCCACAGCCCACAGCACCTGCAACCACAAACAGGCAGGCCCCCAGCGGGAAGCCAATGACATCAGCCACCTGGGGCAGCCAGGGTGAGCCGCCCAGACACCCGCAGTCACTCCCCTCCCAGTCAGGCCCTGTCTCCAGGCAGGGACCCCACATCATTTCTTCATACCCTCTCCACTCAGCACAACACCTCTGGATGCCCAGCCAGGGCCGCTTCCAAGACAGGGACATAAAGCTGGGGTCCTGGATGGGGAAGCTGGTGCTGAGGGCTCTGCAGGGGCAGAAAATGTCCCCTCCCCCTTCCAGGCTCTTTGACTGCTCCAGCAATTAAACCACCACAAGACGAGTTAACAGGAAGAAAAGAAATTTAATTTTGCAAGTAAATTAAATTAAAATATGAGATTCGAAAGCAGTCAGGCAGCAGAGGCCCACACGCCATCTGAGTTACGGGCTGGGAAGGGGCCTGGGGCTTCCAAGGGGACGAGGGCAACTCTTGGGCAAGGAGAGGAGCAGGGCGTAAGGTCAGTTGTCTGCTGCTGTGCAGGCAGACATCATCTCTTGGCACAGCCCCTATCTAAATTATTTGGGAGTTGAGAAGCCAAGCTGAGACCCTGAGTCTGTGGGTCTCGACTGCCTTCAGCTCAAAATCCACAGCGAAGTGGCACATGTTGGGGCACCCTTGGCTCCCTTCTACTCATTAACCACTGGCAGCAGAGGCCAAATTACGATTTGCCCTCCATGTGTCTCAGCACCGGCCCTCAGGCTGCCACAGCTGCCTCTGCCACAGATGACCTTCGTTTGTTCATTCATTCATTCATTCATTCATTCAAGTCTGTCAAACTGGGCTCAGCTCCAGCCACCTGCCAGCACTGCTCTCGAGTCTGGGGACCTGTGTGAGCCAAGGTGCCCAGGCCTCGCACTTGGGGACCCTCATGAGGGGCTGTTCTGCTGGGCACAGATGGTCCCTGACTGCTCCTGGGAAATCAGTTTGGAGAGAGGATGCTGCCCTCCCATGTGTCTCTGAGACCACCTCCTGCCCTCAGTGCGGCTCTTCTGAAAGTTTGGGGTCACACAAGGGAGGGCGGTGTGGCTACCCCCAGGCCCACAGGGTCCCAGACCCAAGTCCTGGCCACAGCAGCCACAAGGCCCAGCAGAGAAAGTTTTCAGCACGGCACAGGCCCCTCCCACTCATGGTGCTCTCCCCGATGTCTGATCACACAGTCTATCCCCTTAGAGACCCAAGCCAGCGACAATGGCCACGTGGGGACACCAGCCCCTAGCTCCAGCCACCCGACTCCTTCTCCCAGCTGCCAGCCCAGGGAGCAGATGCTCACCCCATGCCTGTCTGAGGCCTCAGGCCCTCAGCAAACACACCCTCCAATGAGGGCCATGCCTTCCCGAGGCAGCCGGGTGTGCAGCCCACTTCCCTCCTGCCTCGGCCTGGCCTGTCCAAGCGTGAGCAGGGAAGGGTGGAGGACCCCTCCCCGGGGCAGGTTACACAGCACCTGCCATGCTGTCTCCAACTGCAGGCATCTGGAAAGCTCCATGAGGACAAGGGAGAGAGTGACGGGGACAGCTACCACGTCTGTGCAGAGCAGCCCCTTGCTCTGTGAGCACAGGCCTGCACACACACTCACACACCTAGTGGTGCCTGGGGTGGTGAATGAATGAATGAATGAATGAATGAATGAATGAATGAATGGAAGCTACTTGTCCTGACAGGCCAGCACCTCTGCCTCATCTGTCTGGAATCTCTTCCTTCTCAGAGGAATTTGAAACCCCTCAGGAAATATTTTAAAACTGCCAAATGGAAGAAATGAGAGTGTCTCCCCAGAAATCTTCTACCCAGGAATTCTGGAGATGCAGGCAAGAGGATGCTCCCTGATTCTGCTGGAGGTCAGCTCCCATCCCCTCCCTGTCCCATCGCCACCAAGGGCCCAGGGCCCTGACACAAGTAGGTGCACAGGCGTCTCCCAGAGGCCGGCCCCAAGTGGCCAGCATCCCCACCTGTCAGCTGGGCCCCCGCTGCTCCATATCCACAGGCTGACCAAGGGTCCATGCTGAGCTGGACGCTGTGCCTGTGCTGAGTCTCCACCATGGACCCAGAGGTTCTTCTCTAGAAATGCTGGCCATCAGGGACAGTCAGCTCAGGGCGGAGGCTGGGAAGTGGTGGCATGATGGTTCTTGGCTGCATCTGTTCGGCCGGCCAATGTTGGCAGAGCTGCCAGGTGCCAGGCAGGACACAAGGGCTATGACCCAGCGGGGCAACAGGGGCAGGAGACCAGCAAAAAAAGCACATGCAGGGGCAAGGGTGCTGCAGGCACCACTCAAGGGGCACCAACACCCAGCTGGGGAGGGGCTGCCACGGACATGCTGAAGCATGAGCCGAGTTGGCCAAACCACAAAGAGCAGGAGGAGGCTCCAGAAGAAAGAACAGGTTGGCCGAAAGCACAGAGATGAGGAGGAGCTCATGGTTGGGGGACGGTGAGTGGTTTCAGGGGCCGAGGTGTGGGTAGGGAAGGAGGGAGGACTCTGGGGGGCCTCACTGCCAAGCTCCAAGTTCCAGCAGGAGCCAGGGACGGAATCTGAGGAAGGGCTGGAAGTCACTAGACTGGCTCTTCAGCAGGCATGTGGGGAGTGGATGGATGCTGTTTCCATGGCAGCAAGGGGACACTCAAATGACCCAGGTGAGAGGAGAGGGGGCTTAGGATGCAATGAAGGAGAGTGGGGAGGAACCCAGGGTCTCATCTGGAAAGAGCTGGAAGAAGCCAGTTCAGGGAACCGGGGGTGGGGGCTGAGTCCAGGGTGGCAGTGACTACGGCACTTTCTGATCGAATGCCTTATCCAGAGACAGGCAGTGGGGCAGCAGGAGTGGGGGGCTTCCCTCTTTACTTTAAATACTTTTGTATCATTCGAAACTTTGGAAACAAGCAGGTATATTAATGAAAAGCCTACGAAGGATACGTTTTAAATCACCACCAGCCCTCACATGCACCTTTTTGCTCACGCACCATCAGTTAGCCTGGAGGTCAGTTCTGGGACTGTTGAGTCAAACGCCATTCCTTGTGAAGACCAGTTTTGAAAACGAGTCCAGTGTGGCCACCTCATGGACTCATCATCAGACATGGGAAGACTTCCCAGACACCTCATGTCAGGCAGAGAACGGAACCAAGCCCGAGGTTGGTAGTCTGCAATGTTTGTCCGCTGTGAGAAGTTTGGGCAGAATTTTTACAACATCTTCACATGATCTGACTTTCTCATTCCACATTGCTCAGTAATTCAGGGAGGTCAGCTACCGAGAGTTTGGACACCAGACTTGACCAATGCACCCAGCAAACCCCAAGGGCCTTGTGAGACTTCTTCTCCCAGAAGACAAGACCCAGTTCTAGCCAACAAGAAGGAAGTCACTAAAGGAGTGAGACTGACCAAGTCCTGCAAGGAAATGGCCAAATCATTTTTGATTATGTAACAGCCAGTGGGCAGAATACAGGCCCAGCAGGTAGAGGCGCCAGTGCAGGACAGAAGCATTTTATCATAGACTTTTATGGGAGAAGTGTTTTTAGCATCATAAATACCCAAGGAGACTTTTTGGACCATGTTGTAACAAAGTCTTAGGAAAAATGGAAGGCCAGGGCAATCCAAGCAGCACAGCCGCCAGAGCAGGCCAGAAAGTGAGGATGAATATGGAAGGGACTCAGAAAAGAGAAGTGGTTTAGAAAGTTTAGAAAGTCTCGGTGCTGCCCCAAGGGAGCACAGAGGGGAGTTCACACATGTCATGGTGAGGTGGGGGACAGGGAGCAGGTTACTCGGTCCTGAAGGGACCACGGAGGGCAGAGCGGCCGCCTAGCGCGTCTGCCAGCCCGATGCCGTTTAGAATACAACCAGGGCATTGAGAGAGGGACTGAAGACAGCGATAGAAGGGCAATAAATGTTCCCAGCAGTGAAAGGTTTGTTTCGTCCCAGTCCCAGCACTCACTGGCGGGGCGGTCTTAGACGGAGTCGCCCTGCCAGCCTTAGTGTCCCCCGAAGTGTGCTCAGGCCAATGGAGTTCACCATGCAGCCTAGTAAAACGGGGGAGAAGCGCCAGCCCTCAGGAGGTGCTAGGTGACGATGACGGCAGCTTTTCCTTAAGTACCCTTTCTGCATGTGTAGCCAAGGAAAGCAGTGTGCAGTGATGTAGGGTGGGACCTACAGGACCAACCCCGCTGAGGCCAACCGTCTGGGCATCACTTAACACGTGTCCTCACAGCCAGAGCTGTAAGTTGCAAGAAAGGCCATATGGCCCACAGAGCCCAGCCTAGCACACTCACTGCATGGACTGCTTCCACTTTAGGTCGCCTTTCTGCCACACACCATGTTAGCCTGACAGGTCAGCTCTGGAACTGTCATGCCAAACACCACTCCTTGTGCACCCCCATGTTGAAAAGTGGATCCTATGTGGCTGCCTTTCTCGATGGCCCTTATGGACGACATTCCCAGACCATGGGAACAAGTGGCACCAGGCCCTGTGGCATGGCTGCCCCCACACTGGGTCCTTGTGGGGAAGGACCCAGTAGGAGGGCTCTGGCACACACCTACGCACCCAGGGCTTTTGCTGCTGGATCCAAAGGAAGGACACGGCTTTACTGGCCACTCAGAGGTGGAATAACAACTCAGCCAATAGGGAGAAGCCACTGGAGACCACACACCTCACCAGAGTTAACCACCTGCTCATGTGGCTAGGCACTCCGTTCCTGCCCCTGGGTCTGCCTGTCCCCTCCCTGAGGACCTCAGTCCAAGAGGGAGAGGTAGCCCCAAGCAGATGACACAGTAGGAGGAAGGGCAGAGGTCTCAATATTAAAAATCAGACTTCTGATCCCAAATAATCCCTGAAGCAGAAAGAAGACAGATGTGGCCACATAGGACACCAGTTCACACTTTCAGATACCAGAAAGGCCCATGATGGGGGAGGGGGTGGCAGATTCTTAAGAATAACATTTGGAAGTCAAGGCCCAGGACGAGGTGAGACTTGGAGAGGGGGCGGGGCGGGGGGGATGGAAACAGTCATGGCTTAGCCTTATCCTGAGCAAGAGTGAACATGGAAGGGGTGGCCCACGGCAGAGGGCAGGCTTTGCTACCTCTCACGTGACAATGTAAGAACCAACCGCGGCCACTTTACCTGTCTTCTTTTTCAACGTGACTGGAGACCATCTGGCCTGAGAGAGACCAAGCTTAATGAGAGAGGGTAGACATGGCATGGTGCCCAGCCTTGCTGCTCTGAGTCACATCATCCTCTCCTGGAGGAGCGACCCACCAGGACAGAGGGCAACTTACAGCTGAGAATGACCTGAGTGACGTGGAGCTGAAGAAGTCTCCAAAAGCTGGGGCTGCTGATGACGCCCTGGCATTGCCCACTCCCAACTTCTGCTGGTTCCGTTTCCGGGGTTCTGTGTCACCATCTATATGGTCATCGCTTCCCCAGTTGCCATTCTCACCCCCACCCCCAGTGCAACTCTCTGCAGGGAGATGTTCTGCAGAGACACTGGGAACTGGAAGGAAGTGCTGTGGCTTGAGCAGTCACCTTGGAGAGACAGAGTTTCACACACACATTGTGCAACCTGCGAGCGTGGCACAGTAAGCCACTTCACTTCCTGAGATGGACAGGAAGCTGCCAGGTTTTGAGTGCGGGCTGCAGGCCCAGGGTGAGATGAGCAAGACCACAGAGATAACTACTTCAGGGGCATTGCCCCACAGCTCCAAATTCCCCTCGAACAGAAGGAATGAGGCTCATGTGTCCTGGATGTCAAGAGACAGAGCAGTCCATTCACGATACCTGAAACAGATGGCTGACCTCAGACAAAGAACTCGAGTCCCCTGCATACCTCCACCCTGTCACCAGCTGTCACTCTCCATTAGGCTTCTAATCACATCTACAGACTGAGGGCATCTCATGTACTGGCAGGAGAGCCCAGTGACCCCAGGACAAAGACTGTGAGGAAGGCAGCAGCCCTGCCAGTGAGGCTTGGGACAGTGGTCACTCTGCAGAGTAGCTACCATGGAGGCAAACGGAGGAACCCGCAGCCTCCCTGGATGGGGCCTCTGGGGTGTCAGATGCCCAGTTTTATAGAGGCTCAGAGTTGAGATCCGCCATTGCTTTCCAGAGTCACAAGAAACCAATGCACTGAACAGGGAGTGACTTTTAGATCCCTGCAGGACACACGACTTACCAAAGATGGAATTCTTGCATCTGCATCTCTGATATCAAGGCATTAGGAGCCAAATTAAGAATCAAAAGGCTGCTTGGGCTGTTGCTGCCCAAGCCAGGGGCCATTCCCCGCCTTGCCTATAAGTCAGGGGCTCTCTCCCAAGGACATTAGCTGGCACACACTC
>NW_011889104.1:1286867-1298019 GCF_000151845.1 Pteropus vampyrus | reverse complement strand
GCTGCCCAAGCCAGGGGCCATTCCCCGCCTTGCCTATAAGTCAGGGGCTCTCTCCCAAGGACATTAGCTGGCACACACTCGGCACACATTTATTTGAGTGACAACACTGCCAAATTGCAGCTCACCCACTCGGGCAACAAACCTTCACTGCCCAAGTGTGCACACCAGGCTCTATGTCAGACCCAGCATTAAAAGCATTCACAGCCTCCTAAGGAAAGCAGATAAGTAAGCAAGGTTTCAGTTCAGTGCTGTGACAAGTTCTATAATAAACATGTACCAGAGGGGCAGGAAAGGCCCTGTTCCCAGATTCCATTCACCAGGTATGAGATGGCTACTCATTCAAACTAAAGTGTGAGGGTGGCCCCCGGGCAGGACTCTACTGGTCTCTGAGTTAAACAGTGTTTGGCCATTTCTACACACTAACAACAAAATATCTGAAAGAGAAAGAAAGAAGACAATCCCATTTACAACAGCATCTAGATAGACAGATGATAGATGATAGATAGATAGATAGATAGATAGATAGATAGATAGATAGATAGATAGATAGATGATAGATAAAATGCTTGGGAATAAATTTAACCAAAAAAATAAAAGACCTGTACGCCGAAAACTAGCAGATAACGATGAAAGAAACTGAAGAAGACACTAATAAATGGAAAGATATTACGTGCTCATGGATTAGAAGAATAGTTAAAATTTCCATAGTACCCAAAGCAATCCACAGATTCCGTGCAATCTCTATCAAAATTCCAATAGCATATTTCATAGAAGTAGAATAAACAATCCTAAAACTTGTATGGAACCACAAGAGACTGTGAACAGCCAAAGCAATCTTGAGAAAAAAGAACAAAGCTGTAGACATCATGCTTCCTGACTTCAAACTAAACTACAAATCAAAATAGTAAGAGACTGGCTGTTCAAAACAGACACAGACCAAAAAACAGAATCGAGAGCCCAGAAATAAACCCTTGTATACAAAGTCAGTCAATATTTGACAAGGGAGCCACGAATACCCAGTGGGAAAAAGGTAGTTTTTCCAATATATGGTGTTGGGGAAACTAGAGAGTTAGATGCAAAGGAATGAAACTGGACTCCTCTCTCTTGCCATTCACAAAAATTAACTCAAAATGGATTAGATTTAAACTGAAAGTTTAAGGTGGTCTGCAACACAACCTATGAAATGGGAAATATTTGCAAATATATTTCAGATTAGGGATTAATATCCAAAATATATAAGGAACTGATACGACTCAATAGGGAAAAAAATCCAATTAAAAAATGGGCAGAGGACCTGATTAAACATTTTTCAAAAGAAGGCATTCAAATGGCCAACAGGTGCATGAAAAGATGCTCAACATCACAAGTCAAATCCAAATGAGGAGTCACCTCACACATGTCCGGAGGGTTGTCAACAAAAAGACAAGAGGTAATCAGTGCTGGCAAGGACTTGGAGAAAAGGGACCCCTCGCGCATTGCTGGTGGGACTGCGAATTGGAGCGGCCACCATGGGAAACAGTCTGGAAGTCCTCAGAAGATTCGAACTAGGACTACCATATGACCCAAGATTTCCACCTGTAGCTCTATATCCAAAGCAAATGAAATCACTATCTTGAAGAGATATCTGCCCCTCTGTGTTCACCACATTATTCACAATAGCCAAGACATGGAAAGAACCTGAGTGCCCATCGATGAAGGAATGGAAAAAGAAAGTGTCTCACACACACACACTGGAATATTACTAAGCCATAAATAAAAAAGACTGAAATCCTGCCACTCGTGACAACATGGATGAAACCTGAGGACATGATGCTAAGTGAACTAAGTCAGACAGAGAAAGACACGTACATATATATCGCTTATATATGCAATCTTAAAAAAAAAAAAACCCTCATAGAAACAGAGAGGGGAACAGTGGTCGCCGGGGTCAAGGCCGGGGAGCTGGGGGTGTTGGTCAGAGGTACAAACTTCCAGCTATGAGATGAGTAAGTTCTGGGGATATAACGGGCAGAATGGTGCGTGGCTGACAACACCACGTTATAAACTGGAAAGCTGCTGAGAGCAGATCTTAAATGTCTTGCCACAAATATTTATATAACTATGTGAGGTGCTGACCAACCCCGTTGCGATCATCTTTTTGTGGTACATCTGAAACTTATGCCATGTTAAATGTGAATTATATCTCAAAAAAAGCGGGGAAAATAATCCTTGGAGTTACTGAGGGACATAGTCTCAGCTGCATATTCTTTTAAAGTGACATTCCACTTTTCAGTTAACAGAAAAATTATGTTAGGCAGAAAAGATCTCTGCATTTTAAAAAGAGGTTGTGATCACGAACGCGTGACCTATTCACAGTCTTTTCAATTACGTTCCCAATGCAGGCTGGTTTCATGGTTCACTAAACGTGGATAAGGGTCAGTGTGTGGCTGGCGAGGGCGCCAGTCTGAAAGGGTGGACCGAGCTTTTCTCCAGATGCCCAGCCATCAGCAACTGCCCCCTGCACAATGGCCTCTTCTTGGCCCACCCTGGAGAGGCCAAGCATGTCCCCAGGGGCCACAGTAACTGACTCTGAGGTCCAAGGTCAAGAATAGCACACTTGTCCATCTCCCAGAGGGAAAGCCCTGAGGCTGATGTCCAAGGAGTGGGTGCGGGTTCATCTGTGTGTCCTCCACTTTGTCCCAAAAGGTCTCAAAACATCCTCTAACTCAGGAAAATCCCACGTTAAAATTGACATCATCTGCGTAACAGCTGTGGAAGACAGCATGTGTTTGACGTGGCAGCCTGTTGCCACTTGCCCTTCCCCAGACTGGAGAATTTGTCCAGTTTACCTTCTCCCAGAAATTAACATACATCCTGTTTTTGTTTCTCCATGATTGTGAAATCAGTGAACTGAAGGGGAAATTTCTCAGCTCCCCACTTCTGCTTTTGATGGCCATAAAACAGCGAGGGAGAAACTGGCAGACAGCACACCCTTGCGAGGACAACGGGTCTCTCTGGGCTCCATTATCTGCAGCTAGCCTTCATTGTCAGGTGCGGCTTTTGCCAAGTCCTCTCTCTTCATGACCAGGCTGTCCCTCTGTCTTTTCCTCCCCTTCCATCCGTCTTTTCTGAGACCAGGCTCTGGGTGCCAATGCAGGGGCCGAGATGCTCTGACTCTGGAATGAATATCACTTATCCAGCCTAACAAACATGCTCCTGGTTTGGGTTTGGTTTAGCGATGTTGTCCCCCGGACCCAAAGCTGGCTCCTACATGTGTTGACTCATTCACTCAAAGGTGGTTTCTCTGCGTGCCAGCTATGTGCCAGGTGCTGCAGGAACACCTGTGAAGGCCACCCATAGGGGCTGTCATGGCCGTGATCACTCACTCTCTCCTCTTCACACAGGTTTCTGGAGCAGCCATGGCAGCAGTGCCTGAACTCACCAGTGAAGCGATGGCTTACTACAGGTCAGTGGGGAGACTGGGGCCAGCAATAGACACAGGGTTCCCTGTTGAAGGGTGGAGTGTGCTCTGGGCTTGGAGATCAGACCTGCCCCCAGACTGCCCCTTTCAGTGGCAAGCAGGGTTCCAAGCGGACCTGGTTTGGAAGCTGGCTTCCCACTGCAAGCCCAACCTGGGGACCTATAGGCACCCAGATATGGCTGCTGCAGGGGCTTCCTGCAGATGGCAAGCAGGAAGAGAAGGTGCCACAGGGGACCCCTTGGCGAAATCTGGCTTCAGTGAGGGGGAAGCTCAGATTTTAACTAGGCTGGACATTAGGTCCCAGGGTCCCCCCAGGGAGCTCTGTGCCCACCCTGTGCTGTCCCATGAATGTCAGCACAAATTTGCCAGCTTCCAGCTGTTCTAGGGGACGTGCTATCTGCAGTTTCCTTTAACAGTGGAGACTTTGCAGGGAGGAAAAATAAACCTGTGTTGGGGACACAGCTGAGCAGCATCTTTATTTATTACAGTGGCAATGAGAACGACCTCTTCTTTGAGGCTGACGGCCCCACGCAGACCAAGGTGAGACTGTGAGCTGAGTGCCAACCCATGGAAGGCTCTACCACAGAAAGGCTCTGGGCAAAGGGTCTGGGCCACCGGGACCTGTGGTGCCTGACAATAGAGTGACTTGTCTCTCCAGGGAGACAGGTGCAGGCTACACAGCATGCAGACGGGGCTGGCATGAGGTTCACACACTGCCAGTCACCCGCTAAGGCTTGGTGATGGCAGCCCTGCTAGCAGAGGCGAGGTGGGGGATAGCAGTGACGGCGTCTGCTGTCCGTTTCAGGAAGGCAGCAAGGCTGTCTTTGTTTTGAGCTGTTAGCCTCAAGACAGCCACCACGAGCCTTCACGCAGTCACGTCCCTGAAGAGCGGAAAGTGGGAACCTGTTTCACAAATGGCAACCACTTGCAGCGCATTTGCAGAATGCTCATGAAAAAAAACAGCGTTCTAAGAAAGACCACTAGGGAATAGAGGGAAGCTTGCTGAATGAGCATGGAAAAGAGGTGCTGCCATGAAGAATGCATACGGAGGGTTAGGGCACAGGGTCACAGAAAGGTTAAGTTCACGGCTAGATGGAGCAGGGGCAGAAAAGACTAACAAGGTACGGGTGGCACATATTCTAGAAGGACAGCATCCAGGGCACCAGAGGCTCCACTCTGGCTGGCATCTGCCCTGAGCCACCACACATCCTGACCTCTGGGCTTCGGAGAGGCAACAGATTATGGTTAGCAGTTCGGTCATCGCCAAGGCCCCTTGGCCTCTCTGTGGTCCGGCCAGCATCAGCACACCCCCCTCCTTGTCTCTCCACAGCGCCCCTTCCACAACCTGGAGCTCGGCTCGCTGGGCGACAGCGGCATCCAGCTGCAGGTCTCCCCCCAGCTGTGCAGCACAAGTCCTGGGCAGGTGGTGTCGGTCCTGGTGGCTTTGGAGGAGCTGAGGGCAGTGCCCACCGTCTGCACACAGGACCTCCAGGAGGATGACCTGAGAAGTCTCTTCTTCTTCATCTTTGAAGAAGGTACTGCATCAGAGCGCGGGCACACCAGCCACAGCTGCTCACGCCCTTCCCAGAGCCCCAACTACAGTCCCCCAAAGCTAAAGCCCTTATGCAGTAGCAGGGCAACCGCATGGGCCCAACAAGTTCAGGGGCCACCTGGCAGGCCTGGCAGGCGCGGTGGATGAGAGGAGCCACCCAGGACAGTCCGATTACAAATTCCTAGCTGGGCAAGTCATGCTGAGTCATCACGGCCCAGCCCTGTGGCTTCTTTAGCAGACGTCACTCTTTGCCTTGAGTGTTGCCCATTGTTCCCATGCCTCTAGGGTGATGCACCTTTGAGATGTCAGCAGTCTTCTTGTTCTACCCCTGGAAAGCACGGCTGCTGGCACCAGGGCACAAGACCACATGACTCTTTATGACCTGGATGTAGGCACACCATCTCTGTCCTGTAAATGTGAAATGTTGACTTTCCCATTCCCGCCAATGGAAAGTCAGTCTGCATCACCCGTTTCGCTTCCTATCCAACCCCGGACATTTCCAGGCTTGGCTTCCTGCGGCCTCCCTGACCCACCACCTATCTGGTGCACACGAGGAGCTGGAGGACCGCCGTTCTCCAGAACATTCTCTCAACCCCTTGAGACCTTGCTTCTGGCCATGTTCTCAAAATCTTGGCTCAGATAAATTCTTATAAAATTTTTCCATAGTTTTGGATGTTCTTTCGTCAGTACCTTTTAGACATAGAAGGTCCAGTGACAAGAGGACAACAGGGAAGCCTGTAAACCAAACTGATCACCCCTTTAGTTGAAAGTATTCCCAAAAGGAGACCCTGACTGGGACCCCCACGCCCCGCCACTCGCACATTGCCTATCACTCTAAGAGTGCATCTCTTGTGCTGACTCCTTCACGTCCCATGTCCCCACTAGGCCGGCGTCACCGAATTGTGTTTACGTCAGCCACTCCATTGCTCACTCACAGCAAGTGACAGAGCTTGTCCTCAGCCCACACCTTGTTCTCAGCCCCCCACCTCCCCCACCATGCCAGTCAAGCATGAGCTGAGCATGCCCTCCAAGGGCCTGACTCGGCTGCCCCCCACTGTTGGGCTCCCTCCCTGTCCTGCCTAAACAACACGTGTCCTCCACTTCCAGAGCCCCTCAGCTGCACGTGGGACGACGGGTACGTGTGCGACGCGCCCCTGCAGTCGCTGAGCTGCAGGCTCCGGGACATAAACCAGAAGTCCCTGGTGCTATCTGGACCCCACGAGCTGCAGGCCCTCCACCTCAACAGACAGGATGCAAGCCGACAAGGTAAGGGGCACCCCCTCCCTCGCTGGCTTCCTGGAAGCTGACTGACTTGCCACAGTCTCAACCAAGTAGCACAATAGGCAAAGCGCCAACATCGGTGAAAGGACCCAGAATGAAGGACAGGCTGACTTTTTGTTTGAGTCCCGGCAATGACATCAGACTGAGTCCCTTAGCTCACTCATTTCCCAGCAGCAGGTGTAACTCTGAGTAATGAGACACTCAAACATGCCCGGGGCCACCATCCAGCCAGGCCATTCCGTGACGAGCAGTGTCAGTGCTCCACTATAAAAGGGTCAGTGGGCGGCCATGCCCTAACTGCCTGCGGGTTCTTTTTTCCTGTGGTGAAGTCAAAAGTAGACTGGTGAGGAGATAGTGAGTCCACGCTCATCCTCAAACCTGCCCCAGCACCCCTAACGTGCTCCCCACCCAACACCAGATGGTTCCTGGGGGACATCTCACTGACAAGCAGGAACTTTATCTCTCTGCTGTGGCCGGCAAATCTCCCATGTCCAGGGGCCCATTAGTTGTGGGGTCCGCCTGGCGCCCCAGCACTGTGGCCGAGCCCTGCGTGCAGGGATGTGGCCACAGAAGCTGCCGAAGGGAACCGCTTGCCCCTCCCAGGACTGACCTTGCAGGGAGGCGTCACTGGGGAAGCTCCCTGCTCTCAGTCAGGCCAGGACAGTCCTGCTTCTCTAGAGCTGTCTTGTGAGCATGATCTTGTTCTGCTCATGAGATGGGCACATCACTGCCAGTGACAAGACAGTTTCTGCCTTCCTTCCTTCCATTTTTAAAACCTAGACTCCCTAATTCATTACCATGGTGGTGAGGCTCTGTGAGGCCCTCAGAGCTTCTGTGGGAAAAACTTAATCAACCCACTGACATGCTGTCTGTGAGAAGCCGATGGGGGCTCCCACAGAGGAGGTTATACAGGTCCTGGGCTTGGGATCCCTTGGTGGGCTGGCCCTGCATGGCCGCGTGTCCCTGACCACAGGGCCCTCCTCTCCCCAGTGGTGTTCTGCATGAGCTTCATGCCAGGAGAAGAGAACGATGACAAGATCCCAGTGGCCTTGGGCATCAAGGAAAAGAACCTGTACCTGTCCTGTGTGATGAAGGACAGGAAGCCCACTCTGCAGCTGGAGGTGAGTGAGCGGCAGAGGCTGACAGCCCTCCCCAGGCTCCTCCAAGGGCCCCTGGCCACCACCAACTTCCAAGACAGCCAGCTACCTTCTCCCCTAGACACCCTGACAACCCTTCGCACATATAAATAAATGTCTTGTAATTGTTAAACACACACAACTTTCACTCCCACCATAGACAATTAAATCATTTTGCTGATATTATTATGTTCTTGCATTGTCACAGCCCAGCTGATAACAAAGTGTTAGAGTTGCTCCATTTGACAGGTGACACTTTGGGAAATGAATCAATTCAAGAGACCTGCCACCTGTTGTCATCTCCGCATCACTCCCCAAATCACCCTCCCTCCCACCTCCCAGCCTTCCCAGCAAAAGCTTCATTTCCAAGTTGAGGTCACTGCAGCCAAGGCCATGAGGAAGAAAGAAAAAAAAAAAAAAAGCCAAAGTCCCAGGAACTAGGTACTCCTAGAAGCTTTAACATCATTTCTGCTCTTAAAACATGCCCACCTACATTCTGCCCCCAACCACCTGACACTCGGTTTCAGTAAAAAGTAAGGGCTCCTTCAGTCACTACACAGAAAGCTGGGTCACCAAAGTAGCTCAGGCAGCCAGCTCCTGGTTCCCTCTCTAGCTGACCCAGAGAGTGTCTTTGTCTCTTCACTCACAGCACTTCTTTTGACTATTTTGCTGCAGATGGTACACCCTGAAGATCAGTCAAAGAAGATGGACAAGCGATTTGTCTTCAACAAGACGGACATCAAGGGCAAGGTGGAGTTCGAGTCCGCCCTGTACCCAAGCTGGTACATCAGTACCTCACAGATGGAGCAGATGCCCGTCTTCCTGGGGAGCAGCCGAGGTGGCCAGGATATAACCGACTTCACCCTGGAAGTCCTTTCTCACTAGAGACCAGACCCAGAGCACCCTCACCCGGCTGCCGACAGGGACAGATGGGTGTGGAGATGGCCGTGGGCTGCTCGTCACTGTTGCCAGCCAATGCCCCCTGCCTTCCCCCCCATTGACACTCAGGAGGCCACCAGCCAGACCCATGCCACACAAAACCAGCCTGGCAAAGACCGCGGCACATACCGTTCAGAGAAGCCCTCTGTCCTCGGCACCAGCCCCGACGAGCAACCTCCTAACTCTCTATTTATTTATTTATTGATTGATTGATGGGTTCATCTATTTAATTTATTCCCAGAGCCGAGAAGCAGCAGTGCCTGTGAAAGAAAGAGCCAGTCTTTAGGGTCCAGAGGACCAACCTAATGCAGTCTCGTGTGCGGGCTTCGCATGAAGTCCTCTCACCGGGCTGAACACAGATAAGCTCAGAGTACCCTAATAGGGACATGTGTGAATGAGGAGATATGACAGCACTGCTTCAATGATTCTCAAATAAATTTCACTAAAAGCAGTTTATTTCGTGTGTCACTGGACTTCCTCGGGTCTGACCCGGAAGAGTAAGGACCAGGGGGTCGTGGCGCCTGGCTGGGGAGCAAGCCGCCAGCTCCACACCAAGTGCCACCAGGTACTGGGAACATCCCCACTAGCAAAGCTGCCACACCGCGCCTCCTCGGTTCTGTTTGTCAACAAAATGCCATTTGGCGCAAAGGGTTCACCTGAAAACAGGACCAGCTGAAGCCCTGTAGGGTCTGGGCTTGTGTAAACGGCTGCCGACGATTTCTCCATTCACTCATTCAACAGACATGTATTTAGCAAACGCTAAGCGCTGGCACTGGGGGCACAAAAACAAGAAGGGCAAGGCACTCCTAGTTAGACAGGTGAGGCAGAGACACCAGCAAAACGAAGGCAGAGTGACAAGCAGAGGGCACGTAGGGCAGAAGAGGAGCAGCCAGGGGAGTGACAGATCTGTTGTAAAGGACAGAGGGTCACGGAGGGCAAGACAGGAGTCAGGCCTCTGAGGGTCAGCCGCCATCCCCATGTCCCCACGTGGAGAAGAGAGAAAAGGCACTCAGGGCAGAGGGAGCGAAGGCCTGGGGTGTGACCTTCAGGACTGTGGGAGTCACCAGGAGCAAAGTCAAAACCCCAAAATAATCCAGGGAAATAACTGTTGTAGCTCACTCTCACACAAAGGGAGAATTGGCTTAACATGGAAAGAGTTCTCTGGAAACATCAGATCAAACAAGAACAAAAATTTAACAAAACAATAGGCAAAACCTCTAACGGAAGTACATTAACAGGCCGTCTGCAAAAGAGGAAACACATGACACCCTGGACAGAGTAACAGACACTCGACATCAGCTACGATAAGAAAGGTGAAGGGACAGCAGCTCTTAGACACCAGTGTTCTCCTGTCAGCGCAAAGACGGGGAGCTTAACAGCACACCCCGCTGGCAGGGCTGTAGGAAGCCCCCGTTCTTCGGAGTCACCCAGGGTGTATAGGTCCTACCGAGGAAACATGGCTCCTATGGAAATTACAAGCACTCATCCCCTTGGACCAGCAGCTTCACTTCTGGGGATTTATTCTGCAGATGATAGGACACCCTCGTGAAATGACACAAGACCAAAACCACTGATTGCGCATCATTTATACGTGCAAACGATGTAAATAGCCAAGTGTCTGCCAATAGGAGCCTGGCAGAATGAATCACAGGGCATTTTTACAATGGGACGCTCTGCAGCCACAAGAAAGGACGGGGACACGCCCTCACAACACAGAGCCCTGACACCCGAGGGAGAGCCAGAGGCAGACAGTGCTTGAGTGTGGAGCCTTCACGTAGCCCAGGTTGGAGGATGAGGCAAAGCTTCCCAGTGTGTTTGTATCTAGAAGAGACGCAAGAAGTTTAAAAATTCCTAGAAGAGACGCAAGAAGTTTAAAAATTTCTAGAAGAGACGCAAGAAGTTTAAAAAGTGGCTGTGAGAGGCTGGGGAATAAGACATAGGGAGATAAGCATGGGAGCAAGGCGTTTCTCCAGATATTTTTGAATCATGTAAATTACCTACTCAGAAATAAAATAATTTTTAAAAAACCTTTTGTCAAAAAAAATTTTTTTAAAGAGCAAAGAGCATATCACTTATTTGGGGAAAATGACTGTGCCAGCCCTCGGGGGCTTGTCCCCAGCCCTCTGCAGAGCCCTGGCCCAGCACTCTCTGCTTTGTGACTGCCGTGCAAAGGATGGGAGGGCTATAAGGGGCAGGCTCCCAAGTGGCCCCCACTGCACCCCAGGTAACAGGGCTGGCGGCAGGCATGCAGCAGGTCTGGGGAAGAAAGTAAAGGTGGCCTTGGTGCCCAGCTCTGGTACTACCCTCTTCCTTGATTGAGTGACACAGTTCTACCCTTCTCAGTCCGAAAAGGGAGACATCCAGAAAGGACAGACTGTGACGGCAGCGCCCCTGTGAGGATGCCAGACGGTGTGGGGTAACCGGCACAGCCACTCTGGGGAGCAAGTCGATGCATCTAGCTTGCTTTTAATGTGCTTTATGCCTCAACCACTCGGCTATTTGGTATCTTCCCTATAGAACCGAGCTCTAGGATGTTTTGTTTAGAATTGTGCTTTAAAAGTTTAAGAAGATGAACCAGATGAACCAGAAAGGACCCAGCTTCCTTCGGTTAAACAAGTCATGGCCAGTTACAAAGGAAGAAGGCAGGGCTGAAAAGGAAGGTGATCAGTGGACAAGGCCCTAGGAGAAGCAGTCGAGCTGCAGAACAAGTACAGAATGACACCGTTTACTTGAAGGAAAAAGCAGACATCCCAAATGCATAAGCATGCAAAGTGAGGCGTTTGG
>NW_011889104.1:1284779-1286817 GCF_000151845.1 Pteropus vampyrus | reverse complement strand
GAGCTGCAGAACAAGTACAGAATGACACCGTTTACTTGAAGGAAAAAGCAGACATCCCAAATGCATAAGCATGCAAAGTGAGGCGTTTGGAGCTCCAGGGGCCAGCAGACTGAGAGCAGAGGCTCTGGGGGTCCCTCCAGCTACAGTGTATGAGTGCTGTATAAGAAGAATGCCTTCACAAATTCTAATGTTGTTTTTTAATCCTCTACATTAAAATGTGAAAAAGGCCTGGGTTTCAACTCCTGGATCTGAAACAAGATTAAAACTGACCCTCCAAGGGCTGGTCCTGTCCTGGTTTGCAGCCAGGTCCCCTCCCCGCTGACAGACTCCTTTCTCTGCATTGAGTGTCCGTTTCTAAGTGGAAGGGTCTGAGGATTTTAGTGGGCAGGGCCATAACCACCACCCCAACTCAGCCACCAAGCCCAGGAAGCATAGCAGGAGTGGGAAGTCTTTGCAAGTGTCTGCACCTGAGGCAGGTGATGTACTACCCACCACACTCCCAGCAGCCTTTAGGGAGACTCTGTGTGCTTGCAGAATCCACGCAAGTCTTGTGCACATGACCTGACGGCTCAGATTCTGATAGACAGTCCATGGGGCAAGAGTGTGGCTCTTCCACAGGCTTGAGCCAGAATCTGGTGGGGGAAGGCAAGTGATGCCATGTGTGTGAGAGCATGGCTGGGTCAGACACAGGTTGGAGAGGTGGCTGCCACCACGTCCTGGCCAGATGGGAAGGGTAAGTCATGTGAGCTCTGTGCAGCCCTCCTCTCAGCCCATTGCTCACCTCTCCCCTCCACCCACCCGCCCCCCCGCCCACCCGCACAGCTTTGCCGCACTGCCACAGACAGCTGGCCCAAGGGGACACCAGTAAGAATGCCCGGAGAACTGGAGACACCACCCAGGGGTGCGGGACTGCAGCTAGAGCCCCCTCCCAGTCCCTGTCACATCTCACCCACATACTGGCTCAGCTGGCAGTGGGGGGCTATAGTCCTGGGAAGCCAGAAGCCTGCTCTTCTCATCTACATAAGCATGCCTGCTTATACAACCGAGAGCCAAACCCTCTCTGAAAGCAGGTCACAGAACCACGGTACGCAGTACGTAGGCCAGGAAGGGAAGGGCGGGGAGGGCAGTGGCATTTAAGTCAAAAGCCACATGGACTCTGAGAGTGGCTCACCTCTAGCAAACAGGGTGGCTGCAGATGGAGGGGCCAGGTGAGACCTGAGCCTGGGTGGGTAGGCCCTCTAGGCACCAAGGCATGATCTGTGACTGGTACCCAGCCACTACCCTCTGGGCCCCAAGCTTCCCCCAATGCTCCTCTTCCTCTCCAGCCCCTCATCTGTACCCCAACCCAATCACATCAGCCAGCAGAGGTGAATTGGGAAGCGTGGGCTTCCAGCCACCATCTGAGCATCCCGCAGCTGCCACTCCACCTGGAGAAGCACACAGCAGGAAGGAGCGAGCATTGGGTGCACGTGAGCCCTGGAGCAGAGGGATACGTGGGACCCAGACACGCACAGGAAGGAGCATCCGCACACATTGTAGTTTGGCTTTAATAAAACATATCAAAACACCTGGAAGATGTGTGGAGCGTGGGGCTGAGCCCCAGCGCCCTCTAGCCTGGGGGTGAGATTGTTGTCCCAAGTAGGCAGTATCCTCCGGATGCCCATCCCCCGCAGCCTCCCTGCCAGAGCAGCAGGTCCAGTTCCCTCCTTAAAGGCCCTTCCAGGGCCCAAACCTCAAGAACCTTGGTCTTCCAATACCTTAGCTTACATACTATTCTACAAGAATTCTGAAAAATTGACCTCATCCTCCCTCCCCACCAACATATATGTTCTAGGTTAGAATGTAAAATTTTTTATCATAATTTTAAGAAGTTAATGGCAAATTTTATCATTCCTAGACTATTGTAACTTTGACATTTAAAAATAAAACCATTACATCTATTTTGTAAATGTATCCAATGAAATCCTGATACTTAGTGATCCTCTTACTATCATCCATCTAAAAATAACATGAACAAATTCAACAGTCAGAAAATTTG
>NW_011889104.1:1271444-1283659 GCF_000151845.1 Pteropus vampyrus | reverse complement strand
TTATCATTCCTAGACTATTGTAACTTTGACATTTAAAAATAAAACCATTACATCTATTTTGTAAATGTATCCAATGAAATCCTGATACTTAGTGACCCTCTTACTATTATCATTTATTTAAATTAGTTTCAATGTATACAATACATTGGTTAGATATCTATAATGTTCATAAAACAATATATCTATAATGTTCATAAAACAATATATCTTGATCAAATAGAGCTTCTAAAAATAACATGAACAAATTCAACAGTCAGAAAATTTGCAACATTACTTTTTCTCCTTGAACTGATATTTCCATTCCTTTTCCCTCACGAAATTTTATACTAATATAATGTGTATTATGCTTAAAAGCATTTCACTGATCATTCTATACTTATTTGCAACAATAAAATATGTGTTCAATTAAAATTTAGTTATTGTATTTTTATGTAACAATAGGACGTTAAATTTTTTTTAATTCTTCCAGATTGAGTCATCATTATAATAGTTGTGAGTACATAACTGATCAAAACAATATAAATATAGAAATATACTATATTATAAATGTTGGTTTTTATTAGCAATATATCTTGATCAAATAGAGCTTCTTAAAATCATTTCACGTATTTATATATTACTCATAATTAGAATGAGGGCTCAAATTTGATCCTAGTCTTATTTTGGTTTTTTAAATGTAAGTACTAGGAAAACTTGTATGTATAAGCCATAGGAGAGGAGAATGAAAGGAATTTTGTTACAGCAATGTCATTCAACTCTTTGAAATCCTTCTCAGTTACTTGCCAAAATCACATAACCATCTATCATCAAAATTGTTTAATGATTTGTTAACTAACAATGCATTAAGGTCCTCTTGCAGTTTTTTTTTTTATAAATTTATTTATTTAAATTAGTTTCAATGTATACAATACATTGGTTAGATATCTATAATGTTCATAAAACAATCCCCCCAATCACTCCCTCCCTCCCCTGGCCCTCCACTTAACCATCATATTAATGCTAACTGCATTCCCTCTGCCATGCTCCCCATACCCAACTGTCAACTACTAATTTGTACTTCTTAAACCCTTCACCCCACTCTCCCAACTTCTCGACCTGTCCATCACCAAATTGTCCACTATGTTTGTGAGTCTGCTTTTGATTAGTTTGTTCTTTTTGTTCCTTAGATACCGCATATAAGTGAAATCATATGGTATTTATCTTTCTCTGACATTTCACTCAGCATAGTAACTTCTAGGTCCATCTACGTTGTTGCAAATGGTAGGATTTCATTTTTTTTTTAATGGCTAAGTAATATTCCATTGTATATATGAACCATAATTTCTTTTTCCAACCATCTGTTGATGGGCATTTAGGTTGCTTCCATATCTTGGCTATTGTAAATTGTGCTGCCATGAATATTGGAGTGCATAGATCTTTACGAATTATTGTTTTGGTTTTCTTTGGATAAATCCCCAGAAGTGCAATTGTTGGGTCAAAAGGTATATCCATTTTTAATTTTTTGAGGAACCTCCATACTGTTTTCCATAGCAGCTGTACCAATTTTCAATCCCGCCAACAATGTATGAGGGTTCCCTTTTCTCTGCATCCTCACCAACACTTGCTGTTTTTTGATTTATTGGTGATAGCCATTCTGACATGTGTGAGGTGACATCTCATTGTGGTTTTAATTTGCATTTCTCTGATGATTAGCGACCTTGAGCTTCTTTTCATATATCTGTTAGCCATCTGTATTTCCTCTTTGGAGAAGTATCTGTTCAGGTCTTCTGCCCATTTTTTAATTGGATTGTTTTCTGTTGCTGTCGTTGAGTTGTATAAGTTCTTTATAAATTTTGGATATTAACCCTTTATCAGATGTATCATTAGCAAATATCTTCTCTCAGTCGGTTGTCTTCTTTTGTTGATGGTTTCCTTTGCTGTACAAAAACTTTTAAGTTTGATGTAGTCTCATTTTTTTATTTCCTTTTGTTTCCCTTGCCCAAAGAGATATATGTGAAAAGAAATTCTTGTTAGTAATATCAGAGAGTTTACTGTCTATGTTTTCTTCTAAAAGTTTTATGGTTTCGGGTCTTACATTTAAATCTTTAATCCATTTTGAGTCTATTCTTGTATACGGTTTAAGAAGATGGTCCAGCTTCTTTTTTTTGCATGTATCTGTCCAATTTTCCCAACATCGTTTACTGAAGAGACTGTCTTTACCCCATCGTATATTCTTACCTCCTTCGTCATATATTAAGTGAGCACATAGGCGTGGATTTATTTCCGGGCTTTCTCTTCTGTTCCATTGATCAATGTATCTGTTTTTATGCCAGTACCATGCTGTTTTGATTACAGTAGCCTTGTAGCACAGTTTGATATCAGGTAATGCGATACCTCCAACTTTGTTCTTCTTTCTCAAGATTTCCATGGCTATTCGGGGATTTTTATGGCTCCGTATAAATTTTAGGATTATTTGTTCTAGCTCTCTGAAAAATATCATTGGTATTTTGATAGGGATTGCACTGACTCTATAGATTGCTTTGGGTAGTATGGCCATTTTAACAATGTTGATTCTTCCTACCCATGAACGGGGTATATGCTTCCATTTATTTGTATTTTCTTCAATTTCTTTTTTCAATGACTTATAATTTTCTGAAAACAGGTCTTCTGCCTTCTTGGTTAATTTGATTCCCAGGTATTTTATAGTTTTCGACGCAATTATAAATGGGATTGTTTTCTTCCTCTTTCAGTTTTGATGGAAGTAAAGAAATGGAAACCGCCAGAGGTGCCAGAGTCCTTGAGTCCCCCACTGGACACTGAGATGGTCCCTCTGTCTGTGCCCCGATGGTCTGACACCCCAGGGCACCAGAACTTCCAACAATTAGGAATGCTTGGGCAGCCTGCTGTCCCATCTTTTCTGGAGGGTAGAAGGGCAAAGGCACTCGCCGGTGGGGGTCACGCCAGCCTCCCTTCCCTGCCCTGGACTGGATAACTGCCAAGAGTGACATAGCTAGTGCCAGGGTGTTACGTGACAGCAGTGACAACACCATACCAAATAGGGATAGAGGCTGGAGTGGGAGGCCCAGGCTCACGCTTACCTCAGACCTCTTTTCCTCCTCTGTAGTAATTCAGGGTGGGGGCGAGTTCGACGATCAGCTCTAGCGCCTGCAGTGCGGGGCCTCATCAGTGGTGGGACGGCAACCCACGGGTGACACGGCAGAACACCTAGGTGGGTGTGAGAGGCAGTCCTTTAGGTGCAGTGGTCAGGGAAAGCCCCCTGAGACTGGGACTTGAGCAGAGACCTGAATGTAGAGCAGGTGCCCATCTAGCAAAGATCTGGGGGCACTGCAGCCCAGAAGGGGGAATCTTCAAGACGCCAAGGGCCCAGACTAGAAGTGGGCTCAGCATAATGAGGCACAGCTAGAAGGCCATGGCTAAAGCAGATTGGGCGCCGGACGAGAGGACGGAGCAGGCAGGGCTCGGTCTCCAGGAGAGGAGCTTGGACTAAGTGTGTCACACAAAGCCATGGGAGGTTCCTAAACATGGGTGATCTCCTAAACATGAGTGACATGTTTTGCCACTCTTGCTGTTGTATAAAGAATGAACCCCAGGGGCAGGAGGCGAGGGTGTCAAGACTGGAAGCAGAGAGACGAGTTAGGAGGAGATAATGGTCCTTGGATGAGTGCAACAGCAGAGAAGCTGGCAGGGTGCATATGTGGGCATAGAGATGACAGAACAGGCTGCTGGAGCAAGTGTGGGGGTGGGGAGAGCAGGAGTGATGGGAGGGCTCTCTGGAAAGCAGGCAGCTGCCCTATTCTCTGGGAGGGGAGCGTCAGGAGGAGGTGGGCGTCCTGTGGGGGGTGGGCCAACCATGGCAATAGGTACTCAACATTCCCAAGAATATAAAACCCGAATCCCACTCGGGATCAGACTCAGGAATGACCAGCATGTGGAGGTCACGTGCTCTGGGTCACACGAGGCCACGCAACACGAGCATGTGGTAGAATAGAAAGAGTGGCCCAAGACTGAGGACAGCAGGTGAAGGGCAGGCCCACCAGGCCCTGCAATGCCCAGAGGTCAGTGCCGAGCACCTACTACTGGCTTCCACGAGAACGCTGCATGCAGCAGTAACAAGGGGGACAGGGCTAGAGGACTACGACCCTCCTGAAAGACATTCGGGGGAGAAAGGCAAGGAGTACAGTCCGTGAGTGCAGAGAGGACTCTGGGCCGTTTTGCTGTGAGACAAGTGGGTGCAAGTGAGGAGCTAGGGAACAATGAAAAATGGTAGCAGCTGGAGAAGATGTGGAATTGAAAGGAGACTTGTGTGTTTACCACGAGGCTTGCTGTGGCACCTCAGTGTGTGCACGTGAACCTCTCGGGGAAGGGAGAGCGGCTGGCAGAAACCAGGCTTCAAGCAGCCATGAGGAGGTGACGAGGAAGGGGATGCACAGGCACAGTGCCCTTTGGCCAGCAACGCGGGATGGGAGTGCGAGGTGGCTCTCTCTGGAGGGCTGCCTTCTTCTGAGCAAGAGGGCACCCCGAGTGTGCCCAGTGGTGTCAGGCCATCGTGCCTGCCAGCTGCTCCCAAGCAGGACCATTCTCACTGTCAGACCACACAGGCTGGGCTGCCCCGGCCTCAGGCACATTTTGTTGGGTCATCATCCTCTGCCAAGCTCCAAACACTGCAGTGCCATATCGTCAACCTCTTCGAGGTCCTACTGGCTTCCAGAAGCCTTTTCTGTGACTCACCAATGCGTGGCAGCTGTGAGCAGTGGCCATCACAGGCAACGAATGCATAAGAACGCTGAGATTTTAAATCACTCATTAATCAATATGAATACAGAACTGCAGTCATCGGCAAACAATGAAAAAATCAGATACTAAAGAAATCAGTTGAATCCGATAAAGAAATCAGTTGAATCCGATAAAGCAATGAAAGATATTAACTACAATTCAGATAAGAGCCAAGATTTTCTCTGTATCAGTTGATAGACAAGTTGAAAGCAGTTAAGATACAAATTGGGTAAGGACACCATTTGAAAGATGCCCATGGAGCTTAGTCATGAAGTTGACTCACAGCTAAAAAGCCTCATCTTAAGGCCTTGCACTGACTTCGCAGCTTGACCCCAACTCCAAGAACTCACTGCTACTCCATGGTTTGTGCCACGTTACCCAACAAGTGACCAATGGCCCATGTCAAGTTCCCAAATCTTTGACCCTGGAGCCATCTGAGATGGTCAATCTGATCTGTGCTTTGTGTTTAGTGGGTTCACACCACCAAGAAAGTATTTAAAGGAAAAAAGAAAAAAAAAGCAGAGTTGATGACATAAATGAAACCTATGGCTTTAACACTTCTGTGTTACTTTTAAAAATAAGTTTTAGGATCATCCTAGCAATCTGTCTCTGTTATTTAATGTGTCTGAAATAATTTTTTTTAAATACGAAACATTAATGATCTGAAACATTAATTTTGTTAATTTCAATTTGAAATGCGGAATTGATGTCAAACTTCTGATTTTAATTTGAAGGGCAAAAAACAATTTGGTTACACTTGGAAAAAGTGTTTGAATTTTCAAATCTTGATTTGCTACATTTTTTTCACTTGCTTTTTTTGGAGTTATAGGAATTACATAGGTGCTTAAAAAGATTTTGCTCATAGATTTTTATGTCTGCTCTGGCCAGCATTTGAAGTCGTTAAAAGAATCAGGTATATTAAATTTGTGGTTACATTATAGCTAAAGTTTAAAATACTTAAAGTAACTCAATTAACTATGCTAGAAAAGAGAGTTAAATATTTAGCGGGCTTGAATACAGTAAGCAATGAAATAACTGAGCATTAATTTAAAAAGTGAAAGTGGTTTTTCTTGTTATTATACCAAAAAAAGTCCCTATAAATAGAATAGCAATTTGTAAGAACTTAAAACGTTAAGAAAATTTTGGTTTTTAAACTTACAGTTTACTAGAGTTAATACACAAAAAGCCTGTGAGTTTTCAGCTGGGCCCCTTTCTGAGCAGTGTAATGAGCTCTTGAACCTTCACATTCTGTCCCGCCCAGGACATCAATCATCCCTTTGTCCAGTGTGTCCATGCTGTACATGCTCCCTGCCCACTGGTCACTTAGAAGCCGTCTCTGTCATCAGATGAGCTGTCATAGCACTGTGGCACGTGTGTTCAAGTCACCCTTATTAACAATGGTCCCAAAGCTCCAAAGTAGCCATGCTGGTGATCCAGATCCGCCTCTGAGAAGCCAGAAGGTGTAACTGTGTCTAGGAAAACTCAACGGCGTATGTCAGGTTCAGTGCTGTCAAGTTTCAGGCATCCACTGGGGCTCTCAGAAAGTGACAGACAAGGAGGACAACTGCACCCCCTTACCAGTGTGTAGTTTATGTGTTCTCATGTCATAATGTGTCCTTCCGTTTTAGCATTGATATCTCCTCTCAGTGGTTCTTGAGCAGCAGGTCTGGTGATGGTGGATCCTGTTTTTATCCACGGGGAGGTCTCACCCCACCCTCTGTCCTAGGGTAGCTGTGCGGGGCAAGGCACTCATGTGGGCGGCTCTCCCATCAGCTCTTGGACACAGAAGCCCCCACTCTCCTAGCAGTAGGTTCTACTGCAGACCGCGGTACCCGGGGATCCCATGTGAGAATTTTTTTTTCTCTTGCTGCTTTTAAAATTCTCTCTGCATTTTTGATTTGAGGCAGTTTTATTATCACATGTCTTAGAGATCATTTTGGATTGATATGATGGGTGACCTAGTAGCTTCATGAAATGGGATGTCAAGTCTCTCCCAAGGCTTGGAGTTCTCAGCCATTGCTTCCTTAAAGAAACTTTCTCCCTCCCCTCCCTCCACCGCCGCCCCCCCCCCCGCCCCCGCCCCCGCTTCCTCTGGTCTCCAATGACTGGCATGGAGACTATGTCTCCACAGTGTCCTGTGGGGCCCTTCCATTATTCATTATTCATCCCTTCATTCTGCCCTATTGGCTGCTCTAACAGCACCATTCTGAGCCCTGCGAACCGCTCCCCCTCACCACCCCCACCCGTCCCTCCGGCCCCGTCTGCTCCTGGAGGAGCCCTGTATTGAATTCTTCAGCCCAGTCACAGAGTTCTTCGGCTCCAGAATTTCTATTTGGGTTCTTTTTATCTCATCTCTTTGTGGTACTTCTCATTTTTGATCTTACGTTGTTTCCTGATTATGTTGAGTTGTTAATCTGTTCTCTGAGCACCACTGGAACAATTACTTTTGAATTCTTGGGTAATTCTTGTATCCTCATTCCTTGGGGTCTGTTATTGGAAGTTTGCTGTTTTGCTTTGGTGGTGTCGTGTTTCCCTGATGTTGTTGTGATCCCTGTACCTGTGTAGGTGAATGCGCACAAGAACAGGCAGTCAGTCACCTCTTCCAGACTTTACAGACTGACTCCAGAGGAAAGAGCTTCACCTGCAGGTGGCAGCACACTGCAGCGCGCTGTGACCCTGGGTCTGGGGGAGCAGGGGCATGCAGGTGCCTATGCCGTGGCAGGGGCCAACTACAGACACACACGCAGTGGTGGGGGCCAGAGCCAGCAGCAACAGCCTGGGCCAAGTGTGAGCACGGTGGAAGCTGGGGAGCCCTGGCTGTCAGCATGCACACCTGTGGCTACAGGGTCTCCCCACAGGTGCCAGCAGTGGAGGCTAGCAAAGGGAGTTGGGCTTGAATGTGCACAGCTGGAGGGGCTCACTGCAGGTGAGCCCTGATGTGCGGGCAGTGACAGGAGACAGGACCAGACCTGGGCGACAAGTGGCTGCAGGGCCTGGCGGTTAGTGTGCACTTCTTGGCTGCAGGTGTCCCCACAGGTGCATACACAGCAGTGAGGCTCCTGGTGAGAGCCAGGCCAGCAACGTGCAAGCTCACAGCTAGAGGGGCAGCCCTGACCATGTGCACATGGCAGGCTCAGCTGCGGGCGCCTTGTACTCTATACGCGCAGCCACCGAGGACAGGCTGCTGCCAGGGCAGGTCCCAGGCTCTGGTGGGCAAGAGAGGAAATGGAGAAGGTGCTCAGGAAGTTGGTGGCTGGGGATGCGAACACCTGAGGAGCAAAAGGCCGTAAAACCTGCAGGTGTCCGTGGTTTCTTCAGTGGCGAAAGCTGCTGGGGTCCTTTGCAAAGCAGGCCACTGGGAGCTGTGGTCACATAGCCCTGCTCTTCTCCCTGTCCCCAAAAACTTGTCCAGCTTTGCTGTTCTGGGTGGTATGAAACCAAGCACGTCCTCCTGCAGTGCCTGGGCAGGCTGGCTGGGGATGCCGGGGCTGCCCTGCTCTTCCTCCCAGCGAGGGGACCTCCTGCTAGCTGGGGAGGGTCCCTTGGGCGCTGAGCAATGCTGGCTCGGGGAGGGACAATGCCAGCACAAGGCTGCCCCTCTCCCTCCCTGTGTCCATTCCCAGATGTTTGCTCTGCTGTGCTGCTGAAGTTTCTGAAGCAGACTCCGGAACTACTTCAGTTCATGGCAGCTAACTGCTCATTTTGTTAGGGGATGGAGGCTGGGATCCCCTATTGCACCATCTTGGTGACATCACCTCAATGATTCCATTTAAATGAGGAAATTAAAGCTCAGAAATGATACACAACATCACGAAACTCGTGCATTCATTCAATAATGCTTAGCAAGCACTAAGCAGTGGCAGACCTTGGTCTAGGTGCTAGAGACTCAGAAGGGAGCATGTTAACGTGAGAGACAGACAGTAAACAAGTAAGAAAATAAATCATTTCAGTTAGAGGTAAATGACAAAGGTGAGAAGGGGGCTTGAAGGAGGTCGCCAAAGAAGGTTGTCATGACTGAGCTAAGCAATAAGTGAAAAGAAGGAGTCAACCAGGAAAAGAAGAACAATCCACACAGAGAGCTGGAAGTATCAGGGCCCAAGGCAGCAACCAGCAAGGCAAGTTCAAGAAAGAGTCAGACAGCCAGTGTGGCTGCAGCATCCCGAGAAACAGAAGAATCAGTGGTGTGATGGGAAGTATTCCAACCACTGGCATTCTGAGAAAACACAGAAGCTGTGGTTTGCAGCACTGCCAATTTCCCAGGTGTACAGACTTCGACCTAGCGAGCTACCAACCAGAAGTCACCAAATGCAAAGTTGGAAGGAGAAGCATGCAGGCAGCCCTCGTGGGTAGGTGTGAGCGGCCTCGGCACATCATGAGTACATGAGATGAATCCAAGAGGCAGGTAAGGGCCACCGTCACTCCGGCTTTGTAAGCCATGCTGAGAAGTCTGGATCTATCACGAGATTGTCGGGAAACAGTGAGAGATTTTAGGCAAAAAGTAACATTACGAGATTTATGTTTTTAAAACATGTGCCAACTCCGAGTGGAGAACAGACCCAACAGGAGCAGAGGTGGAAGCTAAGAAGCCAATCAGGGGGCTGCCGCACACCCAGGGGTGATGGTGGCCTGGTCCACCAGCAGAGGAAGAAGAAAGAACAGAGGTCTGGGACACCAATCTACAGGCAGAGGTCAAGGTCGTCCTGGCAGGTTGGATGTGTGGATGAGGCTGCTCAGCAGAGCACTGGGTAACTCTTGGGGTAACTCAGGAGAGGGCCAGGCTCAAAGCAGGCGGTAACCCAAGGGCTCTGCTTCAGACATGCTCAGTTGGAGACGGCAATAGGACGTGCAAGGAAGGGCATCAGGGAGTCGGAGAGCTCTGCACTTCTGAGCTCAGACAGAACACACAGGCTGCAGGTGTGAGCCAGGACTGGACAACACACAGAGGTGCAGGAAGCCATGCGACTCCACGAGCCTACCGAGAAGGCAGACCCTGAGCGAGCCCAGGACAGGCTGGCTCCGAGAGGTCTGCCAGGAGGGCCAGCGAGGGTGCCCAAGGGGCAGGCAGGGCAGGGAGAAAGCAGGAGGAACGCCAGGAAAACCAAAGCAAGGATGCACCTGAAAAAGGAGGAAGTGCCACCTGCGCCCAATACTGCTAAGAGATGGGGCGATGAGCACAGAGAAGTAGCACCAGAGGAAGGTTGGTGGTGGCCTGGGCACGAGAGGCTCAGAGCAAAGGTGGCTGCAGAGTGAAGAAAGAACTGTGTGATGCAGATGTGGAGACAGCAAATAAAAGTGTGAGTCTCTGGGAAGGAACGCCGAAAGCTGGTGGTGGCTGGAGAGGGATGCATGTCCAGGGGGGTTCGTCAGGAGGGCAGCCACCAGGGCACATTCAGAGTTGGTGGCAGGACGGGGGTCGGTGGTATCAGACGAGAGTCCTGAACAGGCCGGAGGCAGAGAAAACCAGAGCTGAAGAAGAGGTCATCCTCAGGGCTGCCTGGTCTGCGGTGGAGGCAAGAAGTTCCATGTGGCCAGACTGCTTGCCTCGGTTCTCAGTGAGGAGGGGCTGAACATACAAGGCACAAGTAAGCACCTGTCCCCTGCCTTCCCCCAACTCAATGCACTGCACCAGTGCCCTGAACTGCCACCCCTCTGGGCGGGGTCTTCTGGCCCTGCTCTGGCCACAGGCCTCTCCGTCCTAAGCAGCACATCTGTGTTTTAAAACGTAGGACCTGGAGACATGCAGCGTTCCTGAAAACACCTCTGTGACAGAGGCAGCTCAGCCGGTAGGGAGTCTTGTTTCTCCAGACTCACATGGAGGACAAATGGGGGACATGTGAGACTCGGGGACCCCAGCAAGTTGCACGACGCACTGTGACAACCTCCCTCCATCACAGACAGTAAGCTCTGGGTCACTGGCCCAAAGAGGGTGGGAGGGACGGCCAGAGCACGCACATCCCTGACGACTCCTCGCAAGAGGCAGCTGAGGTTCGTCCAGTGTGTGGACCATTCTCACATTTGACACTCATCCCATTTGTTGTCACAGGGGGATGAGACTCGAGCCTAGATGCCTGCTTGTCTCCCTTTCTCAGTGTGACATTGGACGCTGACATCAGCCATCCCAGGGCAAGTAAAGATGGCCCCAAGCAAACTGTAGGTGGAGGCTTGTGTCTGGAAAACAGATTCATCCACCCACAGTTGCCTTGTCTGTCATTGGAAACACCCGGAGGCTGGGTGGCTTAGGAGCCCGAGACTGCGGGGATTCTGGTCCCTACGCTGCCACTGAGTCATCACTCTACAATCACTCCCCACCCGACTCTGCCACTTCCTCGGGAATTCCCCACACAAGGTTTGTGGAATCCTGACTTCTGGCTCTTTCTGAGGCCAGAGGCGGGATGTTTGTGGAACTTCCTCTGTGAGAGGAAATGGTGACCTTTAAACTTTCAACGAAAGAGAAGGAAACGGTGCTATAATGGGTTTTCTCTCATCTACAGAGAGACCGCAGCGGAGTTCCTGAGAGTGGGGACCGAGCCCTACCTGCCCTCTCCGGGGACTTTAGACCAGTGTGAAGGGGTCACCAGTGAGGACTCCGCAGTCCCTACCTGAGCCTGGGTCCCAAGCCTGCCCAGGATGCCTCTCTATGACGTTGCCCATCAACCATTTGGCCGCCCTGTGTAACAAAAGGGACACAGTCCTCAGGCTTTGGCGGCGCCTCAGCTTAGGCAGAGACCAGCATGGTGCTGAGGGGGCTCCCTGACCCCGTGGCCAGAGGTCCCTGACTGCGGACACTCACAGCCCACAGGCCTCAGCCTTCCCGCCAGCTGTGTTGTCTGCTCTGGTACCACACACCTGCAGAAAGTTTCCAGCCAAACGGAAATCACAACATAAATGCGGAGGCAAGAGAGAGACCCTACAAAGAGAAGGCCTTTTGAAAACAAAAGGGCTGTGAGAAAGAGATGCCCTCAGGGTGACAAGATTGTGTCACCACAGGACCACAGAAAAAGAACAAAGTGCTGTGGGGGAGGGAGGGAGAATATTCACAGATCAAGAAAACATTATAAGAAATGAGGCCTGAAGGAGAGAACTGGGAGGTCAAGTTAAGCAAAGCTCCCAGAAGGTAACGCGGAAGGATAAGACTTAGAAAATAGGACAGAAGCAATAACAACATTGAAGACAGATCTAGGAGACTCAGAAGCTAAAAACAGAGGATCCAGAGGGGAAAAAAGGAGGAGAAACAGAGAGGAAAGGCACTTAATCAAATAATCAGTACAGTTTTCGGAACTTGGGGGAAGAACATGCATTTCCAGATTGAAACGGCCCACTGACTGTCTACCATAATGAATGAAAAGGGAGCGCACTATGAAGTGAAGTTTCAGAACACTGGGGACAAAGAGAGAACTCTATCACATTCCAGATGGAAAATAAAGGCCTCATGGAAATAACTG
>NW_011889104.1:1235804-1270326 GCF_000151845.1 Pteropus vampyrus | reverse complement strand
AAAAGAAGAAAAAGTTTCATTTCAGTAACTAAAATGCTTCTAGGTAGGTTCACCCCATCAATGTCAAAACTTCAAACCTACATTCAAAACCAAACCTCCGTCCCACATGTGACCATCTATCTCACCACCCTTACTTGGAAGAGTAGCAATTAAAGAGGAAAGAAATGTTAGCCTCTGCATACATGTCTGTGTGTCTATGTGTGTTTCTGCATCTCGGCATGTCTGTGTGTCTCCACGTACATATCTGTGTGTCTTTGCATGTCTGTGTGAGTGCATCTCCATGTATATGTCTGTGTGTTGTGAGTGTGTTTCTGTGTGCAGGTCTACATGTGTGAAACAAGCATGATAGAGCACTGGGACTCTGGTGAGGAAGATAAGGATACAGTGTCCATTGTACTGTCTGAACTAATCTGAATGTCCATTGCTGTCCTTAATGGGAGCTGCAGGCAGGAGGGGACAGAATATCACCTGTTTCCGTGGAAGTTAGCCCCACACCTGCCTTGCCTGCCTGCCCTGAGGCCAGATGGGACAGTGCAAGGCCCCTGCCCCTCCCTCTTTGGTTCTCCCTGCCCTGCATCTGGAAACTCATGTGTAACGAGGCCCAGACTTGTCTAGAGCTACCCTGGCGCCTTCTTTGGCAGCCAGAACGGTGCCAGGCATAGAGGAAACGCTTGTTGTGTGATGGATCAGTCTTTTAGAGTAAATGGAATTCATTTTGAGCTGGTAGTTCCACTGGGTGGAAGCGTGCCCAGTGAAGGGACACACACAAACGCTGAGACAGGGGCACAGCCAGAGGGTAGGCAGAGCTGAGGAGGTGGCGTGACTGGAGTGCTGGGCAATCACTCGGTAAAATACTTTGAGCCATAGGCAACTCGTTTAACTTCCCAGGAGATCAATTACATTATCTGTAATATGGGAACCCTGGAATAACTGATTGGTCAAAGCTTACGATGATCAAAATTACACAGACCAGCAGAGAAGATTTTGCTAAAATAGGTCATAGAGATGTCATTTCCATGAGAGGGGCAAGTGCCAAATGTTTTAAGGACTCCATCAGACACAAAGGAAGGGAACTTGAATGTTTTTGAGTCTTATTTTCCACTAGGAAATTCCGATTTGTCTGATTTTTGCAGCTAGCTTATGAGGGAAGGAGAGCTGAACCGTGTAAGGTGACAGAAACTCCAATCGATTGGACCCCAAAACCCCGGTGTTTCTCCACGCTCCCGTGAGCTCCACCGCACACTGAGCACAGCAGCAGTACCATGACAGCCTCTCTCTCACCCTCAGCCCAATCCTCAGCCAGACGCCTAGGCCAGGCCTCCAGGGACAAGGCTGCCAAGGACCGAAGAGGAAGAAAGTTCAGTCACCCTGCTCCATCAGCGAGTGACAAAGACCCAGCTGTGAGGAACGAGAAGGTCCCATCCTTGCCGATAGCACCCAGGACTCAGCCCTAATCCAGGGGCCCATGCACAGAGCCTGCACCACAGACAGGAACCAGTTCGTGAGGGCTTAAGAAAGAAGTGGTGGGACCAGCAGTCAGAGGGGACCGGAGGCACGCTGCAGAGGGCTGTCCTACAGTGTCAGAACCCATCACCTTTCAGGGCACATTGTGGACAAACAGGTGGACTCACAGAGGAGCTAGCAGTTCTGGTTTCATAGAAGGGAGAACCTCCCAGGGACAGAGCTGACGGCGTGGTTACAGCAGTCCCACCCCTGCAAGAATGCAGTAGGAGGCACCCAGTCCCGTGCCAAGGAGAAGGCTGTGCCAGGAACACAGCCAAAATTCTAGGAGGTGCCGGAGTTTGCTAAGGCCTTTGTTTAATGAAACCCAAGAGCTGAAACAGGAAATGCCTGATCAGACCTTAGCAGAGATTGCATTAGACAAAGCAAGTGGACTGCAGTAAAGCGTGGGCCCTGGGCCTGGCTGACTTCTGGTGCTGAGAGAGCTGGGTAGGGCGACTGCCCAGAAGGACACAGAATGCTGAGCATGGGCCAGCCTGCTACACAGGGACAGACTGGGAGGGCTTGTCCACGGGGTCTGATTCTCAATGCCACCATGTGTAAAACGAAGAGGGCCCAAGAGAGGATGTCCTCAAGGGCAGAAATGTTCTGAAATATGTTTTAAATGTTGTTCTTATTATAACAAAATATGCACTTATTACAGAAATTTTTTTAAATAAAGAAAAGCACAAGGAAGAAAATTCACGACATCTATGATACCACTACCAAAATATTTCTGTTGTTGACGTATTGGTATATATCTAGCCAGTCTTTTTTGTTTTTATAAAATGGAATCATAATACATACACTGCCCAGGAACTGAAATGCAGACCAAAATTGCCAAAACATATTTACTTCATCTGTGCCAATGAGTTTACATTATTATTTTACGAAGAGCTCTCAAAAGAAAACAAGAGGTTGACCCCTTCACTTAAAAAGGGTAAAAGTTGTTAACAGGAAATTAATAAAAACTGTTAAAAGGGAAACCAGCCAGCACTGTGACAGACGTGGGGAAGTGGACATTTTCATGCAATGTGGGTCACGGTGTGAGGGACGCAACCGCCCTAGAAGGCAATTTGGCAATAAAGCACTCTAAGTCTCTTAGAATTCCACTTTTAGAAATTCATGCTAAGAAACTTTATCTCCAGGATTAAGTAAATATTTGCCTTGTTTTTTTCTTGTTCTTTGTTTTTATTTAACTCAATATAGCTAACAACAAAAATATTTTTAAAAATCTCCAGTGCTTGGCTATTCCGTTTTTTGGTTTTGTTTCGGTTTTTTTTTTTTTTTTGGTTGATTACTGGGTTCTTGCTGGTTTCCAACATGCAGTGACATATCTGTCATAAATGTATCGCTAGAAGTTTGCAGCAGGCTTCAAACTTGTATATTTCTATCCTGATCAAATAACATGATTTAGTTATTAGTTTTGAAACTAAATGTTCTTCTCCCACACAAAAGTCTCCTAAAACCAATAACCATAAATAGGCTAGCCATTAATCAAGCCATCAGTGAAATGCCCAAACCCAGCACAGGCACACAGGCTGCACAAAGGCATGTACCCTTCACTACTGGAGATAAAGGGTGCCAGCGAGAACTGGCCACAGCTACACCACACACGCACTCAACTCAGCTAATTTAGTACATGGAGCCAGTGAAAAGGAACCAATGAGGGAAATGGTGGTAACCCGCGTGGCGGTGCCATCTACAAGTGGCACCCCCAAGTAAGCCCAGGGGAGTGTCCTTGGATGCAGCACCCTCGGCCATGGCCAGCTCATACCCTGCCCGCTGGAGAGCAAGTGTCGTGCAGGGTAAGTGGGTTCCAGTGTTCAAAGGTTTGTGTCTACGTAAAAAGCCCCGGACAAACACCAACAATTCAATTGGTCTTCATTTGAAAAAACAGTCATTTCTTCCAGCACTGTAGGGAAACATGGCCATGGCAGATAGACAGATTTGCAAGATGGCACCTGGCCACAGGTCTCCCCAGGATGGCCTCAGCAGGCCACTCTGCCCCATGTGCTGGCAGACAGAGGCACTAACCCCTGGGTGTGCTGCAGCTCCACTGGAACGGGAATTAAATTCCACGATCTAAAACGTGCTCTAATATTGTCAGCATAATTTAACCTCCAGTTGGTTCTTTCCCCACTTTGGCAGTGTGTTTCTGTGACACTTTCCTGGTGCCAGCTCTTGGATGCATCCCGCATTGGCAGAGAAAACATCATCATGGAGACCAGTGCATCGAGACATCTGAGCAAACAGGGCCAGAGGTGACCAGCACATGACTGTCAGTTAGCATGTGCTGTGCCTGAAACCGAGAGGTACTTAGTTTTGTCCTGCTCAGTGCTCCTTTTCGAAGGTTTCCAGATTGGCTGCAGCACAGCCTCCTTCCTCCTTAAACACTCAGCGGTAACCTCAGCGCCACCCTGATTCAGTGTCCGTTTTTCAAAGCGCCACGCGGAGGGAGCTGCCTCTGCCTCAGGTAAGCTGGGACTGCGGATTTTATCACTGGCCAGAGCTGTCACGTTGGAGTTCAAGTGATTTTGGTAGATGGCAATTTCCTTGATGGCAACTTTGAAACCTGCTTCAGCTTCTTCTGGCTATATAGGCTCTCTACCTGGGCCATCGATGAGGGTGAAACAGCCCACGGAGAATCCCATCAATAACACATTTGGACCACCTGGCAACAGGCCAGACGTGTGGGTTCAAGAGATAGCGGTGCCGGCTGCGGGGACAGTTTGCGTGACTCCAGCTTCTGTTTCATCAGAAGAAGGCAAGTGTCACACGCTGGGGAAATCCAGAACAGTTTGGGGAATTCCACATTTTCTAAAATGACAGCCTTCTTGTCTTCGTTCCTAGACTTTCTGAACCCAATTCCTCACGTCTTAGATGGTTTCTGGAGTTTTAATGCATTTCTTAAGCTTTTTGTGCAAGGCGTGAAATCTGCTGTACCTTTCTCAACAAAATGTTTTCCTCCACTCATTAGCACGTCTATCTTCGACAGCGGTGTTCCCGCTCCAGGTCACTCTCCTCGTAGTGAAAGGAGAAAGGACAAAAGGATAGGTCGTAGCCCTCCATGAGCGCTCCAGCTGGCCAGCCTGTCTTTTTCTTCTGGTAATTTTGTGATTTCATTTGTTATGTTTAAGCCTTTAACTTACTCAGAATTTAATTTGGTCTGAAGAAGGGAAAGTAAACTTTTCATTTTTTATTTTTCCAAAGGTTCACTCACTGTTCCTGAACACCACTTACTCTATTCACGCTCTCCCCCTGGTTCTGTGTCTGCAGTGTCATCCACTACCCATGGGCTACTCACTACTTTGGAGAAACCTTGGCCTGAAAGTCAGAAGGGGCTGTTTCCTCCTAAAACCTGAGACAATGAATCTGTCACATCCCCTTTTCACTTCATTTCTACGAACTCCCTCTCTTTCCAAACTCTGCAAGGCCACTGGTTCCAGTCTGTAGAAATTCCCAGGGCCCACAGAAAAGCAGAACTGATGAATGTGGACAAGTCAAGGAAATGCCGTCCACGCAGTCAAGCCTCCCCTGAGTGGTGACTCAGACTGCCTAGAGCCTAAATCATCATTTTGCTCCCCAAACCATTCCTCCTCCAGACTTCTCTATTCCTGCTGTCCAGTGTTAACACCCTGCTGTCACCCTGGGGCTCCCCCTCTGTGGTCTTGCACACCGGGGCACTACCATGTCGGCCCCTTCCCTATGTACCCCAGATGTGCCCCACAGGTCCTATTGCCACAGCCCCCAGGCTGTCCTCCCCTTCCTAGTCCCCCGCCAGCCCATCAGAGCCCAGGCTCCCTCACCTCCCGACTCCGACACCGCTGTTTGCCTCCCAGATGCCATGTCACTCCTCTCCTTTCCCACCTGCAGTCTGACCAGTGTTGTGGTTACTTACTGGGGTACTGAATAATGTGCACACCACCCGACCCTGTTTTACAATTTTACCCCACATTCCACCCTTAGGCCCATTTCCTGACTTTTCCAAGTGGGTCAGCAGCCCTCACAAAGGCAGAGTTCCCATGCCAAGGCCAGGCCTCTTTCTCCAGCTCTTCTTTGAAAAGGCATAAGCACCTGCTAGCTGCACTACGCTGGGGCCTGGAAACTCTGCATCAAAGGTTTCATCGGACCCCTTTCCTCTTGGTCAACAGAGCAAGTGGGGAGCAGAGCAAGACACTGGTAGAAAAGGAAGAGCTGAAAAGGCGAGAGAGGCAGAAGCAGCAGTATCTCTCTGTGGGCGAGCCAGGGCCTCCCTTCACACGCAGGTCACCCGTGCCGTGTCCCCTCCCCCAGCTCTGCCTCCCTAGCCCTTCCTGGGTGTCCACACTTCCTGACAGGGTCCCTCACCATCCACATCGCCCCAGCTGCACCGGAGACCTCAGCTCTCAGGAGTCCATACTTCTGGCTTGGCTACCACCTCTCTGAGCTCTAAGCTCACAGTGCCCGCACTGCCCTCACCCCGCTCCCCACTCATCATTATCACCCATCCACCCTGTCTCTTAGAGCATGGTGCTTGGGCATCCCTCACGCTCCACCCAACTACATCGACCATCTCAGTGGTGACTTCTGATCCCCACGCCCACACCAAGTCACACGTCATGTCGACCCTGCCTTCTGAGAGTCCAAATGCACCCCTCATTCCATCTCCATGCCACCACCAAGGCCCTGCCACCCTCAGCTCTCAGCTGGACAAGACAGCCTTCTGCCCCGAGCACCCGTACATACATAACATTTAAATCAAACCATCTCCCGTTTGTCCCAAGAATACTCACCAGTGGCGCTTGCAGCTGCAGCACTGACCCCAAGATAACTCACAGATTACAGTCCTAACCTCATCCCAAAGTTTGCCATGAAATATCTTGCTCTTGTCATTATTTTCGCATCACTCTAGCATATCGATAGTTGTTGGAAACAACTGACATCCTTTCATTTACAGCATTGTGTTTTTAGCAGTGGTATATCCATTTAGTAACTTAGAAATATAGTAATTCTTGATTGCTGAAAATGTCAAATCCTAGAAAACATAGCATTCCTGTGATGTTAAATTAACACTGGCAGCGAGCTGCACTTTTTTTTCTAAACAGGAAAGGGCTAAAAACACTTATCTGATCTGGCCACTCTCCTGCTTAAAACATCTCAAAACTGCCTTCAGGATATATCCAGTAGCCTTAACACGCTCACACGTTTCCTGAGACTCAATGCTGGCTCCCTCCCTGGCCTTGTCTCCTGCCACCAGGCCCCTGCCTTGGCCTCTGCCACACCAGCCCTCTCCCAGCCTCTCCGACCCGCCATAGTCGGTCCCTGGAGCTTGGGGCCCAGACTCACGCAGGTCCCATGGACTAAAATGCAACCCTCCCTTCTCCATGCCCACCTGCACCTTCCACTGGCTCACTCTACCCTTCCAACCCACATGCCACTCTCAGAGGGGCTCTCTGTGACATCAGCCTAGACGAAGTTCACCTATTCCCATGGATCCCACAGCACCTCTCTCTCAGTACACCCACAATTGCAAGCAGAGGCGCTCCAGGACACTCAGGACTCTGGCCATCTTCACTGCCATGCAGTCCTTGGCTCCAAGCATGGCCTCCGTGAATGGACGGACAGGCTAATAATACTGGGCAGTTATTCCAGCCTCTTGTGCCCACTGTGGACAAGCTTGCATTGTCCTCAGAACCCCTCCAACTATACCTCAACTTGTGGCCACATCTGACGTGGATGGCACCAATCTGCACTCCCATTCCACATGGGGGGAGGAGACAGCCCGAGCAACTGGTGGAGAGGAGACAATGCTGGACATCCGGGAGAAGAAAGGGACATCCTCTAACTGCACACTCGCACAAACGCAGTCTTAGACATTCAACTCTTCTAAACCCTAGGAAGGAAGAACCACTGGCCCAGTTACAGATGAGGCCACCAGAGCTTTAAAGGCTCAATAACCTTACCCATGTCCCCACGGGAAGGGACACAGATGTGGATGCTGCGTCTTATGCCTTTGCTTGCCCTCACTGGAACACCCGTCTCTACCTGAATCTAACTTCTCAAGACACAGCTGAACCGCAGCTCCCATGAAGGTGCCCTACTTCTCGGCATCCTCTCCAGTCACCCCTCCCGCCTGCCCCTCTCTGTCCCGGCCCTTCCTTCATCTGTGCGGACAGGGATGGCCATCATCACACAGTAGGGAGTTCGCTGGGGCAAATGCGATTCCAGCGACCTCTGCCCGGGCTTCTGATGCCATGCCTGACTGTGAGGCAGGGACAGGAGGCAAACTGCCACTTCGTTCTAACTTACCAGCAACTGTTCTGCATTCCCTTACTAGAAAAGGAACTTATTTCTATTCATATTCAGCAGGACAAATCAAATTTGCCACTGAAGTAGTGAAAAAGTGTGTATCTGTGACCCCACTGCACATGTGACAGGGAAGGTTCTACAAAAGGGAAGTAAGGAGTGAGTCCGGGGCAGGCCTCCATCCCCAAATGCCACATTCTGAGAGCACAAAGGTGCCGTGGAGCACAGGTATTGCTCAGGGTGGTCTCAGGGGTGGGAGGGCCACTAGGGCTGGAAGAACCCAACAGTCACCAGCCTAACTTCCTCCCTCACAGACAAGGGGTCCCAGAGACATGTGGGGACTGCCTGGGTCACTCAGCTGGTCAGGTTAGAGGCAGATCCAAGTCTCTTCCTCTCTAACACACTGTATGCTACACGTGCCACGCCTGCCACTCCCTGCCCATGGCACAATTGCTCTAATCAGGGGCCACCCTGCCCGGTAGCCAGGAACACAAACCAGAAGGAAGGAGAGAATGTACACAGGGCATGGGACCTTTGCTGCTGACGATGTGCATACCATGTAAGTTGGCCTCACGCCATACAGAATACCTACATTGATGGTTATAAAAAATGCTTTGAAAAACTGTAAAGCACCACATAAATGTTAGATTTTTTAATGTAATTATCATATGATCTGCATCTGGGATGTTAACTCAACAGTACCAGCTTTATCACTGGCCACTGTATTTTCACAGATAATGTATCTTTATAGCTGCAATCGGAATCTGGCTAGACTGAAAGTGTCTCATTAGGTCCTTGATCTGCCCTATTGGAATGTTCATCGAATTGATTACATGAAAGAGGAATTCGCGGTAAAGTTCATGTCACCTTAGAGTCTGTGATAGAGAAGGGAAGGGCGGTCATACATGGGAGTACTCAGAATAGGCCATGTTATCCCACAGAAACAAACCAACCCTGAAATCTTGGTGACTTAGCACAGCTAAAGATCCGTTTCTACTGATGCAAAGTCTAATGCAGGTTGTTCCCGTCTGCCCACTTGTAGCCGCACCAGCTGGGATACAGGACTTCCAAAGTTGCTGCATCGGAGGAAGTAAGAGGTGACAGAAGCACAGGCTGGGCCTTGATTGCATCATCCCAGATAGGTAACAAACTGGAGCCACTTCCTGCTCACAGGGCACTGGCCAGAACCAACCACATGTCCCTTGGAACTTCAAGGCGGCCAGGAAATGAAGACAGTCATTCATGGGGTAATCCCACAAGTGAGCAGGATGTTCTATGAGCATGATCTACCAAGTGTACCTTCCCTTGATTTCAGGAGAGCAAACATCTATTGAAATGCTCCAAGTATGCCATTTGCATAACAACAAATCTATAGGTACCCTGAAAAAAGGAGGACTGAAAGGAAGTATAAGGAAATAGTCACAGTGCATACCTCTAGGTAGTCAACTATTTATGGGTGTCTTTTCTTCTTTATATTTTTCAAACTTCCCTAGCAGTATTTAATGAACATTTTAGAATCTAAAAAGTAATGCAAGTACTTTTTTGAATTGAGAAACAAATTTAGACCAAGTAACTATGACTCCAACGAGGAAAATGACTCAAAAGGAAAGGGAATTGCTTTAAATCCAATTAGCCAGCAAGAACAAACGTGAGAGGCGGGTGCAGGCACGCCTGGGGCCACACAGGAAGCTCACTAGTGAACTCCCATTTTTACAGCACGTCTGCGTAAGAGAGCAGGGCACAGAGCCAAGGGCAGGCAAGAGGGGTACAGCACTGTGCATCACTGCCTCCAAAGAAAGGGGAAGGGTATGTAGAAAAAAGAGCACATGAATAGGGGACAAATGAGCTCAGGCAGGGAGGGGATCCCGGCTACATGGGGGGTTGCCAGCTCTCTGTGGAGCTGTCCCTTCTACCAACTTGGATTTTCCACCTATGCCAAGTCACAGCATCCCTCTGCTCTCCAGGGCCCAGAATGCCCACAAAGTTAACAGGCAAAGGCCTGAGAGGGGTTCACACTTGGTCCTGTCCACTGGCTCATCTTCCTTCCGGCATCACCTCATCACCTCCTCACTCCTACATTAATTCATTCAACCCCTGGCCTTTGCTCAACCTGCAGTGTACCCTCCTCCTTCTCCAGGGAGCTACCCGCACCAGCCCAAGAGAGATTCCTCTGTCCATACTATCACCACACTTGCCTCTATGTGCGCTTTTGATTTTTTTAAATAATTTTTTATTTTTCACTTACGGTTGATATAAAATATATTAGTTTCAGGTGTACAACACAGTGATTAGACATTTATATACTTATGAAGTGATCCCCCGATAAACCTAGTGCCCACCCAACACCGTACCCAGTCATCACAATATTACTATGTTCCCTGTGCTGTACTTCACATCTCCATGACTGTTTTGTAACTGCCAGTTTGTACTTCAGAGTCTCTTCCCCGCTCCCATCTGGCGACCATCAAAATGTTCTCTATGAGTCTGTTTCTGTTTTGTTTGTTCATTTATTTTGTTTAGATTCCACATGTAAGTGAAATCATATGGCATTTGTCTTTCTCTGACTTACTCCGCTCAGTACAACTCCCTCTATGTCCATCCATGTTGTTGCAGATGGCAGGATTCTATTCTTTTTATGGCTGAGAAATATTCCTTTGTATATATGTACTGCTTCTTCTTTATCCAATCATCCTTTGATGGACACTCAGGCAGCCTCCATATCTTGGCTACTGTAAATAATGCTGCAGTGAACATATGGATGCACTTGTCCCTTCAAAGTAGTGTTTTGGGTTTCTTCTGATAAATACCCAGAAGTGGAATTACTGGATCCTTCTTGTCTCTTGTCATAGCCGTTGTTTTAAAATCTATTTTGTCGGGTACAAGTATTGCTACCCAGTTTTTTTGGTTTTTTTTTTTTTATTTCCGGTTTCATAAAATATCTTTTTCCATCCCTTTACTTTCAGTCTGTGTGTCTTTCAATCTGAAGTGAACCTCTTGTAAGCCACCCACCCTATGTCTTTTGATCGGTGCATTTAATCCATTTACATTTAAAGTAACTGCTGATAGATGTGTAGGTGCTGCCATTTTGTCAGCCATATTTCTGATCTTCTCTCCTCCTTCAGCCATCCTCATGAGGCTGGTGTAGTGGTAAGCATCTCCAGTGTCCCAATCTGGGATGGCGTGTGCTTGTCACCCACTCGGGTGATCTTCACCCTCAGCTCCAGGACAGCGGGGACCATGGCAGGCTTTGCTCACCGAATGGTGTCATTCCCGTCAGCTCCTTTTCCACTTCAGGTGAGAAGCGAAGAGACTGCTCCTTCTCCTTGCCCTCTCACGGAGGAGCCTGTGTCTCTAGGTAGTAGGACACTTTGAACTAGAAATCAAGAAACAGTGAGTTTCCATTTTTGCCCCCACTCTCATATGACCCCTCCATGTGACCTTGGGGCCATGAGTTCCCTCTCGGAGCCTGTTTCCTCTTTTAAAAAGTAAGAGTTTAATCCAGACAGCCTCTGAGGTGACTCCTTCTCCAAAAGAGCATGCTAGGTCCTTCAAGAGACGAACAAGACAAAGCAAAAACGAGGAGAAACTAAATAGAGCAAAGGAAAGGAAGAGATCACACCCAGAAAGGGGGTGCCTTCGGGACTGACAGAGCCTGGGCCCGGGGTCCAAATCCCGCTTCGGCCACCGGTTACCCTGCGACTTCGGCAGACTGCTCCCCTCCCGGCCCATGGCTCCGCCTTCCGTGCAGTATGGGACAAATGCCTCCCTTACAGGCCTGATTCGAAGCCAAGAAGAGGTGATGCATGGTCACACCTGGACCTCGTGTTTCTAGGTTTCCCAGGCCTTCCTTTTCCCCGCAGCTGTCATGGGGCTGAAAAGCAGATTGTAACCAGGCTTCACTGTACGCATGTGTTGGCTCGTGCACACGCTGCTCCTCGGGAGACGAGTCCCACCACCCACAAAGGAGCCGCCACACCCCAAAGACTCAGAACAAGAGTGCCAAATCTGGCAACCCTGCCAGACCCCACGACGGGTAAGGACTTCAAAGCCAGTTACAAAGATGTTTACAGACATTTCCTGTCTTCAGGGTACAATGGCAAAAGCCTGACTGAAGCCCCCACCCAGCCACTGCTGACCATGTACTCAACTGTGCTGGCCACCTTCACCCTTTCCTGTACATAACAAAAAAAAACACGAAATTTCAGTGGAGGAGGGAAGATGGGGAGGGGAACTATTTCAAACTGTTTCCTTTTCTACCTTTTTTTAAACAAAGAGCCCTAGAATGACACTGGAGGACAGGGTATCTGAGGCGGGAAGGACCTTTAGGATGATCTGCCCCAACCCTGTCACTTGGCATTGGTGGTGACAAAAGATTTGAGCACCTACATGTGGAAAGAGAAGATTGGGCTCCAAACCAGAAACCTAGGTTCAAATGCTGGTTCTGCCAGTTTTGTGACTGGAGGCTAGTCACTCTTCAGGGTCCTCAGCTGAGAATGGAGAGCACTGTCACCACCTCTCGTGGGTAAAATGAGGGCCGGGGAGACAGTGCTGGTGAGAGCTGAGAACCATGATGTATTCTCCAAGGAAAAGCAGCACCGTGACTCTCTGGACCCATGCACTCCGAGCTGCCAGAGCATGTCCGCTCACCCACCTCACACATCATCTCCCCCTGCACATCTAATTCTGTGACTTGCGAAAGAAACACACTGCCACATGGCACAGAATAAGTATGCAGTAATATTTTTCTCAATGGTTTAGGTAAAAATGACTCAACAAGGGTTTTTGAGGCCTCTTGGGAGTCAAGAGATGGGCACATGAAGCTACCCAAAGTCCCTGGACTAGGACAGTGCCCAAGCCCCTTGGGGCTCCAGGGGAGATGTATCTGGTATGTCCTTCTCTGCATTCCCTAGAAGAGGTGGCCTGGTGCTGAGGCTGCCTCACAGGTCAACCCTTGTTTGCACTCACAGAACAGCAGGCTCCCCAGAGCCAAGCAAGGACGTCACTCTTTACCCTTCACCTGCACTGTCCTTCCTTTAACAACCGGTTTACCTAACTGAAGGACAGTTAGGTGAGGCCCAAGCTGAGTTGTCTAAAGAATTTAAACTCCCCCTGAAAAATTCAACAACTATACTAGGGAATTCTCCACACCAGAGTGGCATCAGCCAGGACAGGCATGACCACTGACGGTAGAGCCAGCGGCATCCTCCTGGGTTACCCAAGAGGTGCTGTGCACCCTCCCAGAAACTCAGCACCTGTACTCTCGACAGAGGCCTCACCTGCTCATGCCCTCCCTGCTCAAGTTTTTGCACCAACATTTCCACAAGCACTATTTTTCCTTTGGTGGCCCAAGGTGGCATGATGACGATGATATAGGTTCCAGGGACAGAGCCGTCATTAGTGCTGTTGTTACTTTGTTTAGTTGCATCTCCGTAGCAGCCCACATTCACAGTGTGCTTAGTAACAGCCCTCACAAGACCTCCGGATGGCAGAGCGTGGCCACGCCAACCTCCTGTGATACCTGAAGGGGAACCACAGGTGCAGGGAGCTGGCCCCCATCCCCATTGACCGTCTTGCCACCCAAGCTCTGCCCAACCTGGACCTACATCCAGGATGCCAGCTATGTCCTAGCTCCTGTTTACAACAATTGCAGCACCAGGTCTATGACTGGGGGACTGGACTGAGCAACAGTCAGAACCAGAGCCTCTGCACCTGGCTGGACCTTGGCGACCAGCTGACTGACCCCAGGACTTAATGAGCAGGCCCAGAGGGGACATGCTACGTGACCCGCTCAGGCCACGTATGCCCAATGCTACACTGCTTTGCTTTTATACCGTGTTGCCATGCCTGGCCTTTCTCTCTTTACCTTTTTTTCTTCCTCTACTCTCTTCTTCCATCCATTTCCTTTCTTTTAAATTTACTTGGCTTAAACTCTAAGCCAGAAATCTGAAACATTTACCTGTTGAGAGCCTGGTGTTGTCTACCTGAACTGGGCTCATCTCAAAATCCTGAAAAGGCTGATGTGCTGCCATACCTGAGTCCCTGCCTTTCCCACTTCTACTCCTGCACCTCACCCCTGGCCTGTGGCAGGGCTCAGCCCACCCAGCCCCAAGTCCACAGCCACCCTCACATGCCTAGGGTCTGTCCTGGGGAAAAGCACACTGTTCAGGGGCTCCAGTGGACAGTCATTTGGCTGTAATGCGGCCAGGGCACAGAGCTCTCCCAAAGCTGTCATTCTGTGGGGGATGTGTGACGGTCTGCAGAGGTGTAAGAGGAGAAGCCCTTTGTGCTTGACTGTCCCCTTCTCACCTTTGTTCTGCCCTAACCAGGGGGTTGTCACCCACATACTGAATGATTTAGGCCTACTCAAGCCAACCTCTCTCTTTTCCCTTCAGAAATGTCAGGTCCTCTTCCCTCAACAGCCACCCCTTAGTTCCCAGGGGCTGCCAGGCACCCTGTCAACACATAATCGGCCCCAGGGCCATAAAAAAATTAGGCCAAAACTCAAACTACAGCTCCTAAGCCGCTCTCCAACCCTAGACATCCGTGATTGATTTCAGTTCTCCTTCCTCTCCCACCATATTTTTTAGAAACTTGGTAAGTTTCCTGCTTGTCTTCCCTTTTTCTAAGATTCTGTGTTTATAATTGTTTAGAACAAAGCAATAAATAAGTGAATCGAGTCGGCAGCTCCAGGAGTCTCTACAAAGAGCAATAACAAGAATAATGTCATTATTTTGGCCAGTATGAGATTGAATGAACATAAAAAGATTCAAATCAGGGTTCTTCCCTGTGAATTCCCCATGACGCACAAGGCCACGCCTACTGCACAGAAGACAAAAGGCCAGGGTGCCTGAGGGCCACCTCACTGGCACCTGAGTCGGCAAAGGTAATGTCCTCACATCTTCAGCTTTTAAAATGTTTTTTTGTTCTTCTCCTTGACTGTTCTCTCTCTAACTGCCTCTCTGAAGCTAAAGCCTACTCCTTCCTTTCTGGCCCCTCCCTGGCTTGGTGTGTGAGCTAGAATCACAATGAAATTAAAGAAATGACTCTTCCTCTAGTTGGGGACTGAGGAACACAGGAGCTGCCTTCCTGTGAGGGCAGGCAGTGCAGCCAAGCCTTCCCTCTGGGTAGCTCTACTTCCAAAAACCACCAGGGGAAAACGCTGGAAATTTCCGGCTCTGCCTCTCTTGCATCTTGTGAGGCAAACTCCTCATTCCTGTGGGGTTTTTCACCTTACCCAAACCTCACTGAATGCCTGCTGTGTGCACATGCTGGGCTGGACATGGTGGGATGCCAAGAGGTTTTGAGTCGCTGGGGAAACATACATACAATTAATGCACAGGAGTGAAAAGGACGGAGATGTGTGTGTGGGCTAAGTCACACCTTACATTTCTCCAGCAGCTCAGGAAGGGAGGATCTGGATCGCTGGCACCGCAGGCAAGATGGCCAAGGTCCCCGACGTCTTTGAAGACCTGAAGAATTGTTACAGGTAGGAAACAGACTCTCTTGCCATCTGATGGGGGATCAGGCACATCATAACCCAACCAGGAGCTGCAGTGACTGGCTCGGGCTGGCTGGCAGAGGCGGTGGGGATGCGTCCCACTCCCAAAGTTAGGGCAAGCTCGGCAAAGACCCGGGGAAACCAGGCATCCAACATATTATACTGCTGTAATGTTGACAGGGAGACAGCCATTACAGAAAAACTGTTTTTAAGGCCTGCTGAGTCCTGGGGAATTTGCATCTACTCCGACACAGCCTGGGCCGGGGTCACATGCTCTGAGAGACATGGGTTGGAGTGCTGACAGACCATTCTCAGGACACTTCCCGGGCTCAACCCAGGGAGGGAAATGCTCCAGAGCTCACCCCAGTCAGAGTGCACGCAGACACAGGAGAAACATAACAGGAAAATGTGTGAATCACGGAGCACTTTCACAAACAGGTTCCCACCACTCAGCACCATGCACCAACACACGCTAGGCCAGCCAGATGCTGCCTGGACATTTTGCCAAGTAGAAACGATTAAGTCTGTTTCAGTGAGTATGTGGAAACAACGTGGAATACATAGTCTATTTGGTTAAAAATAAATGAGACATTTCAGAAGTACTTCCTTTCTCTGAGGAGCTTAACATTTTCCCTGAAATTCAATCACAGCTATTCAGGTTGTTAGCCAAGCCCTGTCTTTGTTGATAAGGCATGGGAATAGGTCAAAACCAGTTCTGATGGTTACTGATTCCAAATTAGTGAGGTACAAGTCACCCAGTATATGTGTGTATAAAGTCCTTAATTTTCAAAGATAACAGTGGTGGCTGTGTATGTGTATATGTCAGTGTGTGTATGTGTGTGTGTGTGTGCCTCTGTATGTATCTGTGTGTGTATATCTGTCCGTGTCTGTGTCTGTGTCTGTGTGTAGATCTGTCTGTGATTGTTTGTGCGTGTGTATCTGTGTGTATCTGTGTGCGTCTGTGTAAATTTGTGTGCCTGTGTGTGTGTATCTATGTATCTGTCCATGTGTCTGTGTGTGTCTGTGTGTTTGTGTGTCTATGTGTCTGTGTGTGTGTGTGTGTGTGTGTCACTAAAATACGCTACTCGGTGACTGTGGCCACAGTGATATACAGAATGACATTCTCATCATCTTATTTGACAGTGAGAATGAAGAATATAGTTCTGATGCTGACCAACTCTCTCTGAATCAGGTAAGCAAATGACTGTGACCCATCTGGGTGGGACGGCTATTGTGACACAGCTGTATTATCTGCACCAGAGGACAGCCCCAGGGCCTTCCGCAGGGCCTTCTTGAGATGTCGGGAGAGAGGTGTCTGTTCGCCATGAGTGAGGCCCCTCTGCACTGAGCTGATGGCATCCCCATGGGCACCACATGTCCCAAAGTAGAGTGGAGTTCCCTGGATCCCAAAACTGGAGTCTCCAGGCTTCATCGGCATACTAGTGATGCTACCCCAAGACGGCCCCTTCAGATCACTTCCCCAGGGATCAGTCTCTTAAAGAGATATATTGTAGTCATCAGCTCCATACCTCAGAGGTAGGACTTCAACGTGACAGCCGGGAGCCGAGGCAGAGGAAGCGGGCCACTCACAAGTCTTCCTGGTGTGTCTTTGGTACCAGCCCCAAAAGCTATCCCCAGAGGAGCATTTCTGACTTATCTGAGCCCTGTCCTAACGTCCTGAGGAGACCTACCTGGAAGGCCACCGCTGAGGCCCCACTTGTGAACCTGTTTCATGGCATCTGATTTTTGACTCAGCAGGTGGATGCCAAAGACTGGCCAAGAGATGCACGCTCTCTAGGAAATTCTGGGGGTGGGACGACTGACGAACCAGGGGTTAGCAGAGATCCTCTGCACCGAGCCTGCAGAGTTTCACTCCCGTAGGTATGGGTCTCACTCCAAGATCACAGTCAGCCTACCAGTTCCCACTCCTTTCCCTGTAGAAATCCTTCTATGACACAAGCTACGACACACTGCATGAAGACCATGGAGGTAAACTTAGGTCTCTGGGTACCTCAGAGGCCTCAAAGATGTCTCAGCTCACCTTCAAGGAGAGTGTGGTGGTGCTGGCAGCCAACGGGAAGGTCCTGAAGAAGAGGCGACTGAGTTTCGATCAGTTCATCACCGATGAAGACCTGGAAGCCATTGCCAACGATACAAAAGAAGGTAGGGGCTACATGCCATAAGACCCTTGCTTTCTACTTTTAAGCAAATGCGGGCAAGAGAGCATGGGGCACCTGGGATCAGAGGCACAAGAGGGCAACCGGGCATTAGTCTGGAGGCTGTAAGGAAGGAAAGTCAACTTCTACCCCCACCAGCAGTGGCCTGAGTCTCAAACCCCTGCTCATGCGCTAACTGCATGGCCATACCACAGCAGCCGTGTGACTCGGCCCTCCAGCAGCGTGGCTGCATACACACTGTTGGCGGGTGACCACCTGCAGGCTATGTGCCTCCCTGGCCTCTGTTTCCTCTCCTGTAAAATGGAGACGATCCAAGCTCCCACTTATGGAGATTAAATGCATTGATGCTGGCAAGCCCCTGGCGCACAGTGAACGCTCAGCAAATGGCAGCTACTGCTGTCGCTGGTACTGCTGCTGCTTCCCTTGTTGACACTGCTGACACCACCGATTTGCTGGTGGCTGTGTGACCTCTGAACTCCACCAGAACCCCGCATTCTCACCATATACATGGGGAACCTGGTCACACTGTGTGTGAGCAGACCAACTCGGTTCCTACAGAAATCTTGATTTTCCTCCCGGGCCTCTGCAGCCCTCTACATGAAACATAAACCTAAGATTTTTAAGATAACAGCTAAACACTGATACATGTTCACCTACAATATGAGGAAATAGAAGAAAATGTAAGAAAGAGAATCAAAAATCCTTCGTACGACTACTAAGAGCTTGCCGGCACCAGCTCGCTGGGACATCCCCGACAGTCTTGCGTGAACATGACTGTTTGGCTCACTTGATTTCACGCTCTGCCCGGTCTTGCACCTAGCACTTAGCAGCAAGCAGGTCAGGGGCATTTCAGATTGCCAGGATGGCGCCATTTTAAGTGATGCAACAGTGGCTGCGCCCATCGATGAACCTCATTTCTGTCACCACCTACTTCCTGAGAACAGACCCTCGGGCACAGAGTGACGGAGGGCCGTGAGGGTGGTGGGGCTGCCACTACACAGCACTGCCCGGAGGGGCGGGAGACACCGGGACATGCTTGCCCAGTGACATGTGTAGTACTTGTATTTGTTTCTGCCTCAGAGTGTGGCCACCTGAAGCTTAGGCAGGGGACACTAGCAGTCTTCCTGGTTACTTAGAAACCTTAAAACAAGCAAAAACGAGGAAACTGCACAAATAATCTCTTTTAAAAATACTGTCTGAGGCATCAAAGTTTAGAGAAAGTAAGTGACCACAGGAACAGTCCTGGAGCCAACTCTCCTGCTGCAGATGACTTCACCTATTTTCTCGACTGCACAAATTACCCCAGTATCCCTTCCATAGCCACCTCGTGCACTTGTGCCAGAGCAGACATGTCATCTGTGTCTGTGCATGGGCACTAACCAGACTGTTCCTGGTTGCAGAACCCATCCAGCCCCATTTGGCACCTATGAGCTTCCAGAGCAGCATGAAGTACAGCTTCATGAAGGTCATCAAACAGCAGTGCATCCTGAGTGACACACTCAGTCAGAGTCTCATTCGAGATACATCGGGTCAGTACCTCATGGCAGCTGCACTAAATGACCTCAACCAAGCAGGTAAGGAGACAACTCAGCCATCCTCCCTCACTCTTATTTCTCTGCTTTTTTCAAGCTTTCTGCTTTCAAAGAACAAACCCCTCTAGATCCCTGGCCCACACAACTCTTCCAAGGACAGGAGAATGCAGGTCATCCCCACAGAAACCCCGGGTGAAGGCGGGGCTTCGGCCCAACCTGGATGCACACTGGGGCATCCGGCCTTGAGAGCCAACACCACACCACGTGGCTTTCTGATGCTGTCCCTCCCTCTGGGGTCCAAGCCATTCTTACCCTCTGTCTCAAAGAGGAGGAAACTGAGTCCCGGGAACAGTAATGGCTCACGCCAGGTCACCTGAAGCGCTCACTCTCCATTAGCAAGCCTGCGGAATGGGCTGACAGGACGCCAAACTGGAAAAGACCATGGTCACGATTACATAGAATTACCAGGAGGCAGACCAGCCAGCGCCACGGGTGTGACCCCAAGGGTAGGATGTCGTGTCCAGTTCCACGGCACACACAGCTTAGCTCCAGCATAGCTATCACACACATGGTTATGTCCAGAGACCTAGGGTTCCCCTGCAGTCAGCAACAGGGCTCCTTCTGAGTGAGCCAGCTTAAGCTAGCGTGCCCCTATTTGGGGACAGCTACGAACCATTATGTTCTATTTCCTGTTTAACTTTTCCCACAGTTTTCCCACGTAGTCACATAATACATACATATTTACATACATATTTACATATATATATATATATATATATGTTTTTGTTTTTGTTTTTGCCATTTTAATGTAACCAGAATTTTCTATCGTGTGGCTGTGCTGGTCCCTTGGATTCACTAAAAGTAACTCTATTGAAAATATCTTCTTACATATAATTTTTTTCCTATGAGGTTATTTCTTTACAGCATATCCCAAAGTGGAACCCTTGAGCCCCTGGGCATAAATGATTTTACAGCTCTTATTAAGCACTGTTCTCTAAGGAAAACTGATCCACTTGTCACTGTCACTAGTGACATATGAGTGTATCAGCTTCCCTAAACTCCTCCATTTCATGTCATTACGAACTCATGACTTCACAAAGTGCAGGGTCTTCTCCCACTAAGGTAATTATGAAAGACTCAAGTAATCTCCAGCCCCAAGCATTCACTCAACATAGAAAATTCTAAAGATATTAATTAACCAAGCATTCACCTGCCTAGTACAAATGGCCGATACTGTGAAGGACATAGGACATGCCAAGTCCCATCTCTTACACTGTAGCAAGGAACAACGCGTCCCCCCCACCCACCCACGTACACACAGCGTCTACATAAACACCTGATGTTATACAAGTACAAAGCATTTACTTTCTCTTTGGCTTTTCTCTTCACCAGTGAAATTTGACATGGGTGCTTACATAACAGATGAAGATTCTCCATTTCCTGTGACTCTAAGAATCTCAGAAACACGACTCTTTTTGAGTGCCCAAAACGAAGATGAGCCTGTGCTGCTGAAGGTCAGTTACCTTCAGACCCCAATGTGCCTTTGTGATATCACATACATCTGTGAATGACCCTAGTGAGCACACACATCCCCACCTGCCCCGGGGCCATTTAAGGCAGGACCTGGGAGGGAGTCAAATAGAGGTGGCCAGAGTAAATGAGAGGGTAGAGTGCCTTCCTCCTCCTCCCTCCTTCTGCCTGACCCTCCTCGCCTCCTGTCCCAGGACACCATGCAGTTCATCCACCTTTGGCCCTGACACCTACCATGTGACCTCTGTGGATATAGGTGTGGGGACAGTGGGCCTGCCTCCCAAAAACTCGAACAGGCCCACTGAGATCAGAGTGGGTTGACTGCATACCAAGGGGCATGAAGCGAAAAGCTGGAACCAAGACCCAAGCCCAGGCCTTCTGACTCCTGTGCCTCTCTTCTGCTCTACAGTGCCCGCGTTGTCCCTCAGCCCAGCCCCACCCCCACTACCCCCTGCCCCTGCACACTCAGGGACACATGCCCACTGTGGTCTTCGACGCTTTCTCCCAAAAAGGAGGCAACTCTTGCTCAGTGAATGCATAATCCAGGCCCCAGCCCCAGGATTTACGTGGTGCATGTGATTCTCTGTCTGGGTCAAGTGAGACGAGAGTGCTGTCTGCTGAGTCAGGCAGGAGCTTCCTTCATGAAGTCGCCCATGTACATGAAGTCCTATACTGGGAGCCTTCTATCTGCCAAGCATAGTGCCAGTAGCTAGGTAGACAGTGGTGTACCAAAGTCCCTAGCCTTAGAGAACTTATTCACCTTGGGGACACAAACAACGGGCAAGCCAAACGACTAGCACAAAGTGCAAGATGCTGTGAAGTAAATGGACAGAGTACTGAGATGGAGGCGTGCTCTTTGGGGAGGCAAGGGCAGAGCTGCTGATGGGAGGAGGGCATTCCAAACAGAGGGGTCTCAGTGCTCCCAGGCCCCAGACTTGAAGAGCTGGAAGGCCAGCTTCCAAGATCAGATGGACACTCTAGGAGCCGGGCACCGTGAAGAGGGGTAAGCAGAGGCTAGTGTTGGTGGATACTTGCTTTTGGATTCCATCTGAGTTACAATGAAAAGCCGTTAAAGGGTTCACACAAAGAAGTGTCATGGCTTCACTTCCATTTCCTAAAATGGAGAACAGATCAGAAGGCAGGCAACAGAGAAAGCAGAGGGCCCAAGTAGGAGGTTGTAGTAATAGTCACTTAGTGGAAAGTGCTGAGAGAGGAGGAAAGGAGACAGAGTCTGGTTATATTTTGGAGACAGAACCCAAAAGAAGAAAAGAAACTCCATTTATGAGATGAGAACAATGAGGAGAGGAACAAGTTTGGGAAATAAAATCCTCGTTGACATTGAAAACTCAAAAAGATATTTAGTTGCTTTAGATTAAAAAGAGTAGAGAAGCATCTCAAGTTGGAATCTGCATTTTACTTTTCAAAAAAAATACTGTAGATTCTATTCATAACCATGAGGAGGGTTGGTTTGGAGATCACAACTGTCAACAACTGTATTGAAAGTTCAACTGTCAATATACCAGGAAGTGTGTGTGGGGCGGGTATGTGTGTGTTGGTTTTTTAACCTTCAACTGTTGACCTAAATACGGACATAAACATCTCTAAGTTACAAATTCTTTTCCCAAAGGTAAGATTTGCACAGAGGTCAAAATGTTAAGAGGTCCTAGAATCACCAGGGCTCAGATCTGATGGAAAGCGCCCTGTGCCTGTGTTGGAGGCAAGACAAGATCAGTATTTCACTCCACCCGCCAGGACACAGGGAGCACAAGTGTCACTGGGAATCTTCATGACTCATTTGGATCTCTCTCCATTTAACTAAGGAGGTCAACTGTTATATGAGTAGACAGGGCCATACATCTAACAGGCGTGGAATAAATGCTTGCTGAATGAATAAGTGAATGAGGAACCTATAGCACATTACGAGTCACCGTCCTAACATGCTGCTCCTCACGAAGGCCAAGTGCCGAGGGATCAAGCTTCAGTCCCCTTCCGGGACCTCCCTGCTCTCTAACAGATCTCTGTCCTTTTCCCAGGAGATGCCTGAGACACCCAAAGCCATCAAAGATGAGACCAATCTCCTCTTCCTCTGGGAAAGTCACGGCACAAAGAACTACTTCAAGTCAGTCGCCCAACCAAAGCTGTTCATTGCCACAAAACAAGAACAGCCGGTGCATATGGCGAGGGGGCAGCCCTCCATCACGGACTTTCAGATACTGGAAAACGGGCCTTGATAATGGAGTCTGCTAATGTGTGAAGCGTTGACAGTCGTATGTACCATGTACATGAAGGAGTCAAATCCTTTACTCTTAGTCACCTGCTGAGCCATGCACTGAGCCTTCATAATTCTAAAAGAATGTTTACTCTTTGTAAGAGAGGGAGTGAGGTATAGTGAACCAACACTAATGTATAATAGGGCTTGTTATTTAAGAAACACCCTATACTTTGCAAAGTACCAATCATTTTAATTATTATTCTCCCTAACAACATTGGGAGGGCCAGGGCTACTGGCTATGGCTATCAAAGGGACCCTACCTGTGTCACATATGAGCCATAGACCCAGGATTCCATTCCATCTGCTTGCCTTCTGCTTTTATGTTGCTGATGGACCCTTAATCAGATATTGTTAAGTTTCTGAGACCACAGTTTGATCATCTTGGAGAGAATGATACTGATGTCCTTTCTGCCTCAACAGTATTTTATGACACTCGATGAAATCATTTTAGTAAAATGCTTCTTGAAACTGAGCCTCAAGAAGGCAAAGCATGAAGTGTTACTTTAAGTTATTATTTATATATTTATAAATATATGTTTAAGTTAATAATAATGTATTACCATATTTATGGCAAGTCCTCGCAGTCTCTGAGCGTGGCCAGGCATCCTCACAAGACAGTGTTTTCCAGGCTGAGTGTAACGTATTTACACTTTGGTCCAAGTCATGCTTTCCCATTGCCATGAAGCTCTGTATTCCAGCAGCAGGGATCCCTGTACTGATAATAAATTAATTATTGCTGTTTGAGCTCATAACTGGCCACTCCTCTGCCCTTAAACTTGCTTTGGCATTCTTATGTCTTTTAACTGCACATGCTATCAAGTCCTATTCGCCAAACTGGGATGAACTTCACATGGGCAACCGTGGGACAACAGTTGTCTAAGCGTTCCTCTCTGGAATGCTGGCAGTGTGCCTTCTAGGTTCCAAAAGTTATGATCAAACCACAGTGTTTCATTACCGTCAATAATAAGGACTGATACATCATCAATCATAACTGAATAAAACTTACAAAAAAGTAATCTGATACAATCGCTTGTTGTTTTAATCATTATTTCACTACACAGTAATTAAGAACAAATGAAAAAAGTTCATGCAGATGACTATAATTAGCGCTACTTTACAAAACCAAACCAAGAGTTTATGGTTTTTCTCTCCTCCTGGTTAGTTCGCCAGTTGTATATATGGCATTAAGAGTAATATTCTCAGGTTCACTTAAAGCTCACATTACATATGTACAACACGCATTCTTATATTGATACAAATTCACACACACAGAGCCACATTAATAACAAATCAACCCATTTGGAAAGCATGGATACAAGATGTGTTGGAAAAAGCTAAAATCTAGGCAACTTGGAATTAGATGTGGGAAGTAATGGGAAAGGAGTAGTCCTAGATGACCAGTTCCTGGTACTGGAGAGTGAGTGTAGGGTGTTGATCAGTGTTTTGGGTGGAAATGTGGAGTTCTTCTCAGTTCCAGGATGTAGCATGAGTAGCATTTCAGCCTCATAGGTGGAGCTACTGGCAGGACGTCTAAGTGCAGATGATAATGTGCCTGGAACTCAGAAGTCAGAACTAGATATAGATTGGGAAGACAACAGAATAGTGAGTAAAATCCTAAATGTGACATCAGAGAAAGAGAAGCATATGGAGAACACTGTTAATTGTCCATGCAATCGCCATCTCCTGTTCCTAAACAGTAAGAAGGTCACCATGACGGGGTTTCACAGTCTTGGCACTGAACTTGGAGTCTACTTCTTTTACAGTGGTCTTATATGTCAGTTTCCAAATTGATGAGAGCAAAGTCAAATCTCCATCTTTAAGTTCAAACTGTAAATGTATCCCTGTTCAATTTAATCTTGTTAATTCGGCCTGAGATATTTCTAGATTGTTCCATACTCTGATTCTTTTTTATACACTGAATTTTCCTCTCAGCTTTGTGACATCTGTAATTTGGTGAGTGTATTTTTTAATTTTGTTCACAGTATACTGTTGAGTATAAAGAATAGGTCACAAACATTTTTACAGTGTGATCTTGTTTTTATTTAAAGTATCTACCACTTAAATTTAAGTGATTATAGAAGGCTATATACCAAAATGTTAACAATCCTTACCTGTGAGTGACTGAGTGATTTATAAGAGTTTTTTGGTTAGTTTTCTGAATTTTTAAGCTAATGTATAATTACACAACAAAATACCAATTTACAGAAGTCTTTGTAAGGAGTTTGACTTTTATTTAGATTCCGAATATGTGATACCATGCAGTATTATCTTTCTCTGCCTACCTCTTGGCATGATGTCCTCAAAGTCTACCCATGTTGTTACAGACATTAGGATTTCCTTTTTTTGTGTGTGGCTGAATGATAGTCCACTGATACATGCACCACATTTTACTTATCCACTCATCCACTGATGGACACTTAGCTTGTTTCCATGGCTTGACTATTGTAAATAGTGCTGTTATAAACATAAGGATGCTGATATTTCTTCAACAGCCTATTTTCATTTCCTTTGGATAGAAGTGTAAATCCTGGCTGATATGGTATTTCGCGTCTTAATTTTTTGAGGAATCTCCATACTATTTAGTGACTGCACCAATTAACATTCCCACCAGCAGTACACAAGGGTTCCCTTTTCTCCACATCCTCAACCAACATTTGTTTTTTCTCATCTTTTATGACAGCCATACTAACAGGTGTGAGGTGACACCTCATTGTGGTTCTGACTTGATTTCCCCGGTTAGTGATGTTGAGCATCTTTTCATATACCTGTGGACCACATATGTCTTTTTTTTAACATCTATTCAGTTCCTCTGCCCATTTTTTAATTGAATTGGGTTTTGTTTTGTTTTGTTTTTTGCTTTGTTTTGTGTTTGCTTAGTTGTGTAAGTTCTCTATATATTTTGGAAATCAACTTTTTATCAGATAGTTATAAAGATTTTCTCCCACTTCATTGGTTGTCTTTCCATTTTGTTAAATTCTTTAACTGTGCAAAAGCTTTTTAGTTTGATGTTCTCACTTGTTTGTTTTTGCTTTTGTTGCCTCTGCCTTAGTGTGAAATCCAAGTCAGCGCCAAGACCAATGTCAAGAAATTTGCCCCATTTTCCTCCAGGAGCTTTACAGCTTCAGGTCTTACATGTAAGTCTTTAATCCATTTTATTTTTGTTTACAGTGTAAGCTAGGGGTCCAGTTTCAGTCTTCTGCATGCGGCTATTCAGCTTTTCCGCACCACTGACTGAAGAGGCTATCTTTTCTCCAGTGTATGTTCTTGACTCCTTTGTCAGACATTAACTAGTCAGATATGTGTGCATTTATTTCTGCATTCTCTACTCTGTTCCACTGATCGACATGTCTGTTTTTATGCCAGTACTATAGCATTTTGATTACTATAGCTTTGTAATAAAGTCTGAAATCACAAAATGTAATGACTCCAGCTTTGTTCTTTCTCAAGATTTCTTTGGCTATTTGGGGTCTTTTGTGGCTGTGTACAAATTTTAGGATTGTTTGTTCTATTTCTGTGAAAAATGCTTTTGGAATTTTGATAGGGGTTGCACTGAAGCTGTGGATCGCCCTGCATAGTATGGACATTTTAACAATATTAATTCTTCCAATACATGAGCACGGATTATCTTTCCATTTATTTGTCTTCTTCAGTTAATTTCATCAATGTCAAATAGTTTTCAGTGTGTAGATCTTTCACCTCCTTGGTTAAATGAGTTCCTAAGTATTTTATTGTTTTTTGATGCCAATTTTAAGTGGAATTGTTTTCTTAATTTCTCTGATAGATTCCCATTAGTTAATAGAAATGCAACTCATTTTATTTTTAGTGGAGTCTTTAGAGTTTTCTATATATGTCATCTGCAAATAGAGACAATTTTACCTTTTCCTTTATTTGGTTTCCTTTTACTTATGCCTAATTGCTATGGCTAGGACTTCCAGTACCATGTTGAATAAAAATGATCAATGTGTGCCTTGTCTTGTCCTGATCTTGGAGGAAAAGCTCTCACCCAGCTTCTTACCAATGAGATGTTAGCTGTAGGCTCATCACTTATGGCCTATATCATGTTAAGGGGCATTCCTTCCATACCCAGTTTGTGGAGAGTTTTTATCATGAATGGATGTTGTTTTCTCAAATGTTTTTTCTGCATCTATTGAGATGATCATATGATTTTTATCCTTAATTTCATCTGTGGTATATCACATTGATTTGCAGATGCTGAACTGTCCTTGCACTTCCATAATAAATTCCACTGGGTTGTGGCGTATGATCCTTTTAATGTACTGTTGAATTCAATTTGCTACTATTTTGTTTTTACCTATCAGAAATATTGGCCTGTGATTTTCTTTTCCTGTAGTGTCCTTGTTTGATTTTGGTATCAGGATAATGCTGGCCTACTAAAATGAGTTTGAAAGTGTTCCCTACACATCTAATTTTTTAAAGAGTCTGAGCAGAATTGGTGGTAATTCTTTAAATGTTTGGCTGAATTCACCAGTGAAGCTGTCTGGTCCAGGGTTTTCCTTTGTTAAGAGATTTTTGATTACTCATTCAGTCCCCTTCCTAGTAATTGGTCTGTTCAGATTTTCTATTTCTTCATGCTTCAGTCTTGACAGGTTGTCTATTTCTAGGAATTTATCCATTCCTTCTGTTGCCCAATCTGTCAGCATATAATCATTCAGAGTAGTCTCTTACAACCCTTTGTATTGCTGTAGTATCAGTTGTAATTTCTCTTTCTTGCACTTACAATTTTATCTGAGTCCTCTTTTTTTACTTCTTAAATCTAGCTAATGGTTTATCTCAAAAATTTTTAAAGACATCTCATTGAACTATACATAAAATGGATAAAATTTAATGAATGTAAATTATGCCTTGAGAAAGTTGTTGTTGTTTTTTTTCATTTACAAGGGAAAAAAGTATCCCTATTCCATTTCTTCCTTTGTTTAACCAAAGTGGTCCCTTTTTTTTTTAGACCCTCTTATTCTGGCCCTGAGATGCTGTCACTTACCTGAAATTGCTCTATAAGATTACTTATCTCTCTTGAGGCTACAACTGTTCACTTTCCCCCTTCATCCCCCTTCCTGTGCTCTACTCTCACTTGCCAAGAACACTTTGCTCCCTTTTCTCAGAATCTTGTATCTTACCTCTTTTTCCATCAGAGTGACTGGAAGAAAAACGATAAAGGGTCTTCTGCAAACTTACGAGCAAAGAAGCTAAGCCCGAAGGGTGGTAAACTGAGGTCTCTGGGGGGTCTAGAGTTGGCTGACATTTGAGTTTTTCAAAAGTTTACACGCTCAGGCCTCACTTCTGAGATTCCGACTCAAGTCATTCTGGGGTGGGGCTTTGTGCATCTGTTTTTAAAGCTCCCAAGGTAATTCTTATGTCTATCTCTCATTAAGAGACAGGGAATTAAACTGTCCTAGAGTCAAAGATGGTATTAGCATTGGGCTAGCAATGGCTCCTCTTGGGGCAAGTCAATTCATGGTGAGACGAGGTAAGAACACACAAGTCCCATCAGTTCAGCAGAGGCCTTCTTACAGCTGCAGGGAAACAGGAAACTACACAGCAGAAGGAGCCCCCTCTTCACACATGCATTTATATTCACACAGAAGTTGAGGGCCTTGGCAAGTAAATTCTTGCCATCAGGGTCACTCATCCAAAGGTCAGTAGTGTTCCACTCAACTGAGAGAGAGGTATGGAACACAGAAAATGTGAATGGACTGTCACTGGACTGTCCTCACACCTGTCAGCACTCCAGAAGCCAAAGTCCACTCCCAGCACCACAACAAGGGGCATGCACGCCAAGAAGCAGAGCTCACTTCTTCCTACACGGCTCCTGCTCATCACTTGAGATAAAGTCAGTCCTTCCTGCTGTGAAGAGAAAGGCTATTACTCATCTTTTTTTAATTAAAAAAAAAAATGGATTTTTGGAGATGATAGATAGGCATTCTTGATATGAATGTAATACAATAATGTAGCAAAGGGTATTCAACAGATGCACAGAATACTGCAATCACAAGGTCTCAGCCTGAGCAAGTCATGCCACAAACCTCATTTCCATTTTTGCTGGGATTACCTGTTTGGTGTCATCGGAACGATAGCTCTATTGTGACAACGGAATACTGTGGCTTAAATGTCATTAAACATTTAAATCAGATAGATACCTCTTCTTGTTCTGACCCACACTCACCAAGGGAATTTCAGGAATTATAACCTGGTTTCCTGCATATCTGTCTCAAGAAAATGTGCTGGGTAGAGGATGTGTCAACTGTCCTCTGCAAATCTAGTCCTGTCACAAATTAAAATTGGCTCTTATGATTCAGTCTCTTGGGCATTTAGAATACCAAAGAGAAAAAGAGAACCAACTTTGGAATCGTACTGGATTCAGTCTCATTATAACTCTGGGCTATAACTTTGGGCTTTACTTACTCTTAATCTCTCAATCTCAGTGTCCTTACCTGTAAAAATGGAGATAGTAATAACTCCGTCAAAGCTTTGTTGTGTTAAATGAGATGCCATACAGAAAGAAGTTAGCACATCGCCAGGGATTTAGAATGCTCCATTCACTCACTCAAGAGTAGCTGTTATCATTTTTACTTAGTGAATGCATCCCTGAGAGGCTAACCCACAATCGAGATACCAATTAAATCACATTCCTGAACCCACAAAGCTAAGGACTGAACACATGAAGGGAAACATTCTGCAAATCATCAAGTCCACTGACCAGCCAGTCTGCCATCCTTGGCGACTTCAACCTAGCCCTGCTCGTTTCTTTCCAACTTATACATTATACTGTGTTTTCATTACTATTGTGGCTATTAGTCACGTGGTGGTAGATGAGAGGAAGAGACAAGGGCTACGACAGCCAACAGTATCATCATGTGGGCTTGCAGCTGCTTCTGCATCGTGTGGCTGCTGTGCTGAAAATCTTTAAAGGAAAAAAGCTCTCTTCATTCATTCAGCAGCTACTTACTGGGTTCCTGTCTGGTGCTGGGCATAGCAGAATATGACAGTCAGCTCTCATAAAGCTTATGGACTAGCAGGAGAAAGATTAAACAATGATCAGGCTGCTGACAAAGTGAAACTCACAAAAGCTTCCCTGAGAAAGCGGTGCTTTGTCTGAGGCTAATTAATAGCTAACTAAGAGATCCTCAACAATAAAAAGACAAGTGACCCCATTAGAAAATGGGCGAAGGACCTGAATAGACATCTCTTCAAATGAGATCCACAAATGGCCACTAAGCACGAGAAAACACTCAACATCATTAATCATCAGAGAAATGAAAGTGAAAACCGCACTGAGAGACTTCATATGAACTACGACTTTATAATCAAAAAGGTGAACAATAACAGGCATGGGCTGGGACACAGACAAACTGAGACTCTCGTATGCTACTTGTGGAAGTGTAAAATGGTACAGCTGCTTTTAGAAAACCATCTGGCAGTTTCTCAAACGGTTAAATACATTGTCACCATGTGACCTAGTAATTCCACTCTCAAGATATATACCCAAGAGTATTGAAAACACATGTCCACACAAAACTGGTACACGGATGTTCATAGCAGCAACAACCCAAATGTCCATCAGCTGATGAATGAATAAACAAAATATGGAGAATCCATACAATGGAATTTTATCCAGTCATGACAAGGAATGAAGTAAGCCATATTCCACAACATGGATGAACCTTGAAAACATCATGCTAAGTGACAGAAGCCCATCACAGACCACATTCTGTGCGATTCCACATATAGGAAATGTCCAGAACAGGCAAACCTATAGAGACAGGATGCGGGTTAGTGGTTTCCAGGGACTAGGAAGAAGGAAGAATGGGAAGTGACTGCTCACATATGGGGTGTCTTTAGGGGGCAATGACCATGTTCTAAAATTGCATTGTACATTTTAAGTGGATGAATTGTATGGTATGTGACTATCTCAACAAAGCCATTATAGCAGTAATAATAATTAACTAGAAAAAGGGAGAAGGGTTGAGTTCCCACAGAGAGAGGAGTATGAACAGGAAAAAAGGATAAAGCAGTGTGACTAACCTACAAGGAGCAAGGGGAGACGTGTTGAGCTGAAAAGAGGCTATGCCCTGCAGGGCATCTGCCTGATGTCAATGGGAAGCCATCAAAGCCACAAGAGCCACAGTGGATACTTTACTTGATAAGCTGCACCTGTTGAACCTGGCTAGCGTTTTTTCCACTTTGTGTCCTTCAAAAACCCAAAGAGTGTAAAAAAGGGCACAGAACTGGCCTATGTTGCTCCAAAGAACTAGGACCACTGAGCAAGAAACTTATCTGTGCTCACTTTAAAGCAAGATTCATAATGCCCAGAGCTCTCTAATAACAGGACAGGGACGGCAGCGCCCGACACCAGCAGTATTCCTGCGAAGATGTACTATCTCCACGGGACCTGCGGAACACTCAAGCCTTGGGTGGGAGGTGAGGCAGGACAACGTCTGAAACCAAAATCCATTCAGTCACTAAGATTTTATATGGACAGAACTCCCTTCACCTTTCTCGAACTGCACACAAGCCCCATTGTCACTCATTAACCAAAAAGGCTCTTGCCCAGCTGCTGAATTTAAGTTAGGCAGAGACTCATGGTTTCAGACAAAGAGTCCAAAATGTTCACTAAAATAATTATCAGTTGTCCTATTGTAAACATCTTTGTACATGTAAATGTCGAAATGCATAAATCCAGAAATCCCAGCATGGCTCCAAGCCCAAAACTCTTGTTTCAGGCCAAACGGAAGAGCCACTGCAATGGCTTCCTGTCCAGCTGAGTACCCAGCCGGTGATGTGAACCTGGCAAACAGGGGCCCAGACATAGCTGTCCCCCCTCTATCCACCACCTCTGCAGCACCCAGGAAGAGAAGCCCTAACACGCACGGTTAAAAAGGGTTCCCCGGACCTCTTTATGAAACTGGCAAATAGCTAAAAACACAGCAAACTTCAAAGCATAAAGTTCTAGGGCCCAAATAAGAGAAATGAGGGGAGTCTGGGGTCTCGGGAGGACCTGGCCTAGCCCCTTCATCGCTCCCTTGGCTGGGCATCCACGCAGCTGATGAGGGTCAATCGCAAATACACTTTAGAAAGAAGGAGCCCTGAAAAGGGCTGCGCGGGTCCCCAACTAAGTAAAAAGACTCGCACGATACGACGGTAATTTCGGTACACACCCAAAAGCACTGAAAGCAGGGGCTCCACCAATGTGCACACCCACACTCACAGCAGCCAAGACCGGGAGGCACCACAAGCGTCCACCAGCTGAATGTGGTCCACCCCTACAACAGAGTACTATCAGGCCTTAAAAGGGGCACCCCGCCACAGGCTATTTGGATGGACCTTGAGGATACTATGCCGAGTGACATAAGCCGGTGGCAAAAGGACAAACCCCACGTGATTCCGCTCCTGTGAGGTTCCAGGTGGACTGATTCTCCGGCAGAAGGAGGCCAGGCGAGTGCCCCGCGGGGAAGGGAGAAGGACCAAGGGCAGAACGAGGAGGCTTGCCAGGGAGGCGGGACCGTGCACTAAGAAACGGGCCTAGCGGTGAACTGTTATGTCCATTTCTCCACAATTACAAACAAAAAAGGAGTCACTGGCAGCACGAGACTCGTGAGACAGCGCCTCGACCAGCGGACATACACACTCCAAGTAGCCTCGAACCCAAGCACACTGCTTCCGGGCTCCCGGAACTCGGGGTCTCAGAGAAGCTGGGTGGTGTGCCTGCGCGACCGGAAGCTCTAGCGTCGCTACGCCGTCCGCCTGCCTCCCCAATCACGTGACGTTGCTCACTCGTCCAATCAAAGGGCCCAGGGCAGAACAACTGCAATGCGTCTTTCCTTTTGTCCCTCCCTCCCCTACTTTCTATTGGCGAGTTTCAAACCCCGGGAGCCAATGAGAGCGGGCGCAGGGGCGGCGCGCCTCCTCAGCCGCGGGCGCGGCCTTTGAAGAGCAACTGTCGTAGAGGACCTACCATGGCGCGGCAGGGGCTCCCCGCCGCCGCAGGTGAGTTCGCGGGCGCAGCGAGGCGGCGGTGAACTGTTTCCGCGGAGGTGGCCGTCCGCCCCGCCTACCTCGATGGTCTTGCAGGGCGTTTGCGGCTCCGGGGAGACGTCCTGGTGGCGGAGAGTCTAGGTTCCCCGCAGACACAAGTCCTGCAGCAGCTCTACAGGGACGTCAGTGTCCCTCGTTCGTTAGGGGGGTACCGCGTACCAGAGGAGCCTGGTGTCCCCGCGGCCTGCTATGGCCTGTGGAGGGTCCAGCCTCCGCCTGGAGGGCGTGGATCTCGGGCCCCAACCTCCCAGAGGCGCCAACGTTTGGACGGTGTCGGTGACGACATATGTTGACCTGGCACGTACCGGGCGCTTCACATAACAACCCTTAAAGAAAGCACCTCTGTGTCCCCACGCTATGACTCCGCCGCAGCGCTTTGCTAACGTACTAGACGTCCCAGAATTGGGGTCCCGGCGCGGCTTTAGCGCCCGGGTGCATCAGAGCCCAGTGGCTGCACACGGCGGCTTCGGTAGGTGAGGCGGAGAGCAGTTCTGCACCCCTGTCGTTTTTTTTTCTTTTTAAGCCATTATTGAATTTTAACCTTTCCCAACCACCTACTCCCCTCATTCAGTCTTTGCCTCTGAACTCCCGTGATTCTTTCTTTGACTGTATCTTATGGCAACTAGATTTTGCCTTCGATAGTAATTATTGTGTTTATTTTATCTCCACTACTAGATTGAAACTTTTTGAAGACAGAAATAGTTACTTTCACTCCCTCACAGATTCGTGCCTTAGAAAGTCACCACATAGACAGATGTTGCCCATGAACCCTCTAACCCGACTTATTTTGTTGCTAATCCCAAGGGACACCATATAAGGGCTTGAGAAAAATCATCTCTGTCAGAAAAAGCAAGACTAGGTCCAGCTCACCAGCTCAGGCAGCCAGTAACAGAATTTCTTCACGGAAAGTGCACGCTGTAGCTGAGAATGGTGCCTGTGACCAAGGACCTTGGGGTTGGACAAGCCTCGTTTCAGATCCTGGCTTTGCCACATAACAGCTGGGTGACCTCGGGCATATCACCTACCCTCTTTATTTTTATTTTTTTTTTCCCTACCCTCCTTAAAGTTCAGACTGTAAAATGCTTTACAAGACTTAATATGAGTGTGCAGAGCTTAGTAGAGGGCCTGGGGCATAAATGACATGGCCGGTGTTGACAAGCTTGGAGGCAGGGTCCAAAGCCAGACCCATCACAGAAAGCGTCATCTTTTAGAATAGAAGTGAACTGGTTAAAACCCCTGAGCTGAAGTTGTGTTGTTTGTTTGCTTCCTGTTTTGCAGAGGAGCGGCAGAGAAAGCTCCAGGAGTACCTCGCAGCCAAGGGAAAACTTAAGTGCCAAGGCAGCAAGTGAGTGAGTCTCCAAGGGTGCGAGTCCTGGGCCCTGGGTGCGCTGTAGCTCCAGCGCCGGCACATTGCAGCGTTCCGGGAACGACTCTGGAATGAATAAGACTGTGCAAGCACGAAAAGACAGATATTTCCTTAATATTGTTAAAATGCCATGTTTACGTGTAGGGTACCTGAAAGGATTGCAGGTAAATGGGTAAGAGCAGTGTGGTCTCTGAGGGGGGAAAACTGGGACTGAGGAAGGGATGATCAGAGACTTTTTATTGAATGTAATTTTGAATTATTTTACCATATACAGAAATTCTAATGATTTAAAATTCCATTTTAATCACT
>NW_011889104.1:1233270-1235544 GCF_000151845.1 Pteropus vampyrus | reverse complement strand
ATTTCTTCACGGAAAGTGCACGCTGTAGCTGAGAATGGTGCCTGTGACCAAGGACCCTGGGGTTGGACAAGCCTCGTTTCAGATCCTGGCTTTGCCACATAACAGCTGGGTGACCTCGGGCATATCACCTACCCTCTTTATTTTTATTTTTTTTTTCCCTACCCTCCTTAAAGTTCAGACTGTAAAATGCTTTACAGGACTTAATATGAGTGTGCAGAGCTTAGTAGAGGGCCTGGGGCATAAATGACATGGCCGGTGTTGACAAGCTTGGAGGCAGGGTCCAAAGCCAGACCCATCACAGAAAGTGTCATCTTTTAGAATAGAAGTGAACTGGTTAAAACCCCTGAGCTGAAGTTGTGTTGTTTGTTTGCTTCCTGTTTTGCAGAGGAGCGGCAGAGAAAGCTCCAGGAGTACCTCGCAGCCAAGGGAAAACTTAAGTGCCAAGGCAGCAAGTGAGTGAGTCTCCAAGGGTGCGAGTCCTGGGCCCTGGGTGCGCTGTAGCTCCAGCGCCGGCACATTGCAGCGTTCCGGGAACGACTCTGGAATGAATAAGACTGCAAGCACGAAAAGACAGATATTTCCTTAATATTGTTAAAATGCCATGTTTACGTGTAGGGTACCTGAAAGGATTGCAGGTAAATGGGTAAGAGCAGTGTGGTCTCTGAGGGGGGAAAACTGGGACTGAGGAAGGGATGATCAGAGACTTTTTATTGAATGTAATTTTGAATTATTTTACCATATACAGAAATTCTAATGATTTAAAATTCCATTTTAATCACTGTACTTTCCAAACCTTGCTGATCCTTCTGTACTAAGAATTAATCTTACTTTGTCTTTTATAGGCCTTATCTAAAAGCCAAGAATTGCCCAAATCCTTCACTTTCTAAATCTGTAAGTAGAAATTAGTCTTCTAAAGAATACCATTTCATTTTCATTATTATTAATAATGAAAATAATAAAGATGTTAGTAACCTAAAGACCATGCTTTGCAAAGATATTTCTCATAAATGTAAAAACAGTTTGGTTTAGTAAGAGACGGAATTTTTTTTTTAAGTACGTCATGTTGTAGTTTAGTTTTGTTAACAACAAAGACCCTTAAGTACACGTTGGTGTCTTCACGGTTGACACTTATTGAGCACCTGCTGTGTGTGTGCACTTTTCTGACTGCATGAACTCTGGAGTCTTCAGCCTCATGAGGTAGGTGCTATGAGTCACTTCATTTTACAGATGAGAGAATGGAGTCACAGCACAGCTATCAGGTGACAGCTGAGAGCCTGTCGTTTCGACCACTCTGGGATGCCGCCAGGCAGTTAAATGCTCAGTAGTGGTTAGAGAGCCCCCATGTTGGCTCTGCCACATTTCGTGACAGGAATGCGCTTCCTAATTGGTTGTTCTCAGCCAGACTGTGCAGAGGCCCCTACATTCTCGAGGTGTAACAGATTTATTCCACCATAAAAATAATGACGTGCATTTGGGGAACAGGGTCCATGAGGACTCTCAGTACTCTCTACTCAGTTCAGCTTTGAACCTAAAACTGCTCGAAAAATTAAGTTATTAATTAAAAAGTAAAATAGTGAAGTACTGATACAGGCTACAACCCGGGTGTATCTCAAAAATGTGATGTTAAGTGAAGAAAGCCAGACACGGAAGGCTACGTGCTGTGTGGCTCCATTTATGTGACACATCCAGAATAAGACACTCCGTGGTGACAGAGCAGATCATGGTGGCCCAGGGCTATGGGGGGACTTCTGACAGGTAGGGGCTTCCTTCCAAGGTGACAGCAGTGTTCCAGAGTAGACAGCGATGACTGTTTGTACAGCCTGAGAGTGCACTGGAAACCGCTGACTCGTGCAATTTAAAGTTTTATGGAATGTACGTTATATGTCAGTTTCTTTAAATGTACAAAAAAGAACAACAAGGACCGCACACTGGAAACTTTGTCAGCAGCCTCCCGCCTGTGCAGTGGGGAGGTCAGAGATAGAGGTGACCATTGGGGCTCATTAGGAAGCCAGCCACAGCCCTGCCAGTGCAGTGTCCCTCTCTGCCCCGCCCACAGCAGCAGCTCACTGGGCCATGCTGGGATGGACCCATCTTGCCCCTGACACAAGTGGCTCTGGTGCAGACTTCCTTTACATACTCTCCCAGCCATGTGGTAACTCGGGACAGCGTTGCTGGATGCAACAGAGTGGTGGCTCTAGTGCTCCTGTAGCCCCAGAGGCAGAGGTGCATGGCTACAAACGTCCACCAGACCCCTCCCTAACTGCTCTCAGCACC
>NW_011889104.1:1214930-1233220 GCF_000151845.1 Pteropus vampyrus | reverse complement strand
TTATATGTCAGTTTCTTTAAATGTACAAAAAAGAACAACAAGGACCGCACACTGGAAACTTTGTCAGCAGCCTCCCGCCTGTGCAGTGGGGAGGTCAGAGATAGAGGTGACCATTGGGGCTCATTAGGAAGCCAGCCACAGCCCTGCCAGTGCAGTGTCCCTCTCTGCCCCGCCCACAGCAGCAGCTCACTGGGCCATGCTGGGATGGACCCATCTTGCCCCTGACACAAGTGGCTCTGGTGCAGACTTCCTTTACATACTCTCCCAGCCATGTGGTAACTCGGGACAGCGTTGCTGGATGCAACAGAGTGGTGGCTCTAGTGCTCCTGTAGCCCCAGAGGCAGAGGTGCATGGCTACAAACGTCCACCAGACCCCTCCCTAACTGCTCTCAGCACCGGTATGTCATCTCTACCCCCTCACTGCCTGGCTTTCACAGTGCTCTGTGGCCTTGTCCTGGCTTTGAGCCAAAATGAAACCACGCGACTGAAACACGTACCTGTTAGTAACATGGAATCAAACTTTGAAACCCTTCCTAACCCACAAATACAACTGACTTTCTGCTGAGATGTTAGATGCTCAAGGAGGGCTTTTCCAAAAACTCGGGCTTCCCTGTGTCCAGCCCTATCCCCGCTACTGAGGACACACGGATTCTGGAGTGACACCTGCCTGCACAAAGGCAGTGTTGTCTTCAAAGAGTTAGCGGAGAATCTGATGTGCCCCTCATGGGGATGCACCATGAACACCTTGCATTAGTGAGCCTCCCTTTCTATTCTTGGGATTCGACTCCTGTTGGTGACATTCTAATACAATAATTAATTCTTTTTTTCAAAACAGTGAGCTAATCTTATGAATTTACTTTTTTGATATTTTTGTCTCTTTAGACTGTTAGACCCAAAAAGGATATCACCAACCACATTACTTTGCCTGTCAAAGCTGCAAGACCCATCAGCATTCGACTTCAGCCCAGAGCTGCCAATGTCCCAGGGTCCCAGAAGCCAGATTTGAAGCCACCAAAACTCCTGGGCAAAAGGCCAGCTTTGGGCTATGTATCTTACAATGCAAACTGTAGGCCTCCCAGCAGGAGTAAGCAGAAGCACAAGACTGGACCACCCACCAGACAACGGTCAAGGGAAACTGTGCAGCTGCTTGATACCCAGGGACTGGAGGCTGCATCGCAGCAGGTGACAGGTCCGGGCACTGCTGCATGTGCAGATTCTGTGGACAGCACCTGTGGTGGGGGCAGGTACTTGCAAAGCTGTCTAGAAGACGCAAACAAGGAGAACCTGCCCCACGACTTACTGGGCTCTAAGGGGAAGCCACAGCTTCCGCTGTGGGCCAGGAGCAAGCCCGATGCTAGTTCGCACAGTAAGACCAAGAGCAGTGGGGCTCTGCCAGCCTCGGGCAGACGCTCACCCACCCATGCTGCTCTGGAAGACGGAGCCAAAGTGCAATATGTTGGGGCGACACTAACCAGCACTCTAGCAGGCAAGCTGCAGCAGCTCCCGATAGGAACAGCGGGGAGCGCCCCAGAGACAGTCCCCTCTCACTTTGTTCAGACCCTTGGGACTCAAGCATCAAAGGAACCAGGTGCCAAGGACAGGAAGGTCAATGAAGGTAAACATGAGGGACCAGGTAGAGCTAAGCCGCAATCACGTGCTGTCACCAAGCAGAAAGCAGAACAGACCAGACCCAGAGCATGCCCCACTTTGCTGCAGAGGAGACCTGATAGCAGGCACCTGAAGAGTAAGCAAGACCGGAAGCCCATTCAGCCTTGTCCTGGGCATCAGGCGTCGTGCATGCAGCAGAGACCCAAAGCCATCAGCCAGAGGCCTCAGCTGGCACTTGGCTCAGTCACCACACACACCCCGAATACCAGAGCAAATGGGCCCAATGGGCATAAACACAGCAGCTGTCAGCAGAAAGCGCGGACTCTAGACTCCAAGTTGAAAGGAGCTCTCCCCCAGAACCATTTTCTAAACAAGACAGCTCCCCAAACTCAAGCTGGCGGCACAGCCATAAACAGAAGAGGAGCCCCAGATGGGGGCCAGACTAATGCAGGTGTTAAGAAGGCCACAGCCGGGGATCGGAGGTACTTTGCTTTAATTCCAAACTTGCGCTCTTTAAGATGCTTGGGCAAACCAACAAGCAGGGATACGGTCGGTTGGCCGGCAGGCCTGAGTAGTGGCTCCGGGGTCATTTTTAGCTACAGCCATGGAAAGAGATCGAAACAAACGTACCAAGTAGTGAGAGCTGGCAGGGCCAGGTGGTACATGCCCGTGCCATAAGTGATTCTCTAACTGTACACGTGAAGCAGGATGGTGGAGTCAGGTGTAGGGGTCACAGGTGTGGACGACTCACTCACGAAGTCCCTGCAGGCTGAGAGCATGGTGGGAGGGCCAGAGGACATGGAGAGATGCCAGTCCCTGTCATGCAGACCAGGGGTTGAGGCCAGAGAGGTGGCATCAGGGGCAGGAGTGGCAGTGCTAGCGCCAAAGCCAGGGAAGAAGGCAGGGTGCAAGTTGCCTGGGGTTGACATTAACACACACGATGCCTGAAGCTGAGCCATGGCATCCGTACGCTTTCAGCCCAGGCCCAGACAGGCTTGGAAAGTGAAGGCCTGGAGAGCATCATGTGTGCCTAGCATGAGTGGAAAACCAGGAGTGCTGACAGGGGAGAAGGGCAGCGCAATGGACATCGGTGAGGTATGGGGAGGCGAGGGCAGGATGGAGTCTGCACAGTCTCTGCCCTCCTGAAGAGACGGGAAGTGACACCTTAACTCAGGGCCTTGTGGACATGGCTGCCAATGACGTGTAATCACAGAGGATTTGGAGTGCTAGACCACGCATGCTCACGTGCCTTTGGCACCAGCAGTGCCAGATGCTGGGTCACAGTGGCATGGTGTTCAGGTCTGAATAAGCTGCTTTAAGAAAGGAAGCTCCCAGCCATGCTACCCTGAACACACTCGATCTCGTCTGATCTCAGAAGCTAAGCAGGGTCAGGCCTGGTTAGTACTTGGATGGGAGACCACCTAGGAAGACCACGTGCTGTAGATATTTTAAAAAAAAAAAAGAAAGGAAAGAAGGAAGCTTCCTCTTCCTTGTGTCACAGGTAAAGCTAAGGCAGAATGCCGGAAACATAGAGGACACAGATGCAGGTGTGTCAGCCTGTCAGGAAGTTACCAGTTTGGGACTTGCAGCTGAGCTGAGCGCTGTGTGGGTTGTGCTCAGGATCAGGAGAGAAATGAAGGTGATGAATGCTGACATTTGGGAAAGAGAACCATCAGAACAGAAGACAGTGGGCAGTTTTAGAAGCCAGGGACAGGGTAGCTCCCAGGGAGCTTGCAGGAATTTTTGAGGTATGGGAACTCATTTATATCTTGGTCATCGTTACGGTGACATGACTGTACGTTTGTGAAAACAGAGCTGCCTGTGTTCTGGGAGCTGTGCAAGGCTTGGAGACAGCCAGTCTGCATCTTCCTGGAGACTGTGTTCGGTGGGAGGACAGAAGACACATGTCAGTTAACAAGGCCGGGTGACTACTAACAGCGTCCTAGTCAGAAGAACTAAACACTGTCACGCCAGAGAGCAAGGCAGGGATGAGCTTGGTCAGGACTCCGGAGGACCTAGGACTCCCGGAGGGGGTGACGAGAGGAGTGGGCATCCCAGCTTGGACAGACAGGCGGGGCCCAAGTCACACTGCTGTTCGCCATGGAGAGCAGTGTGACCCCTCTCCGAGAGCCGGGGTGCTCCCAGCAGTGACTTGGATCATGCTGGCCACTGCTCACAAGGCGCCTTTTGACAAGGCCCCCGTTTCAGGCCCTGGCAGCACTGTCACCACTGCAGGGATACTGCTAAGAACAGATCTGTGGGGAAAATTAAGAGCTTTGTTTGGACAATACTAAATTGGAAATGTCTGCCAAACATCAAATAAAAGATGTCACCTAGGCGGAGTTTTGCAGAGTTTGGGGCTCCCGGGAGATACCTGCGTGTGGTGCATACTGTGCATCATGAACACACAGCTGTAATTCGGGGGAGCTCACGGGCCTGCATCCATCCATACTTGGGGCCATGTCTTGGTGGCCCCCAGCAGCAGCCTTTGCTGCAAGAAGCAGGAGTGGAAACAGAGCAGTAGGAGTGGGCAAGGATGAAGACTTGTCACCACCTAGAGAAGGGCCTTGAAGTTACCGGTCTTGTTTAGGGAAGAGGGGCTGTGCACAGGGCCGAGGGATTGGCGTAGAGGCCCACGGAGTGGCCAAGACCCTGTTGAGGGCAGAGGGCAGGTGCTGAGTTAGTGATCTCGGGGATGAGATCACTAGTGTTAGAGGTCGCACACAGGGGACACAAACGTTCTCAGAAAAAGCATGAAGAACCCTGGACTTGACACCTGCAGTCCTAGCAGTCACTCTGGCCTCTACCTTCGGAAGGGCGGCAGCCACTGCTGCCATTTCCCTGCCTCTGTCTGCAGCTGGAAGTGTTTGGTGACAGGCTGTCTATGTGTCATGTACTTCAGGGCCTCGACCTCACACCAGAACTCTAAAACCATGCCTCCCCTTTCACTGCGTTACAGGAAACAGCTGGAAGAATGGCAGAAATCTAAGGGAAAAGTGTATAAGCGGCCTCCCATGGAGCTTAGAACAAAAAGGAGAGTCGTAGAGCAGATGAACATGTCATTCTGGAAGAGCATGGAGACAGAGCGGGAGGCCCAATACGAGCTCTCCAGCAGGATCAGCAGCACCCTGGCCGAGTGTCTACGGCTCATTGAACAGGCGAGTGCGAGGCCCTGGCTGGATTTCCTGGATGAGCAATGGCCTGTGTGCAAGCACAGGCTCGCTCTCCCACTCCAAGTGTGGTGACAGCAGGCTTAGTAATGACAGGCATGTTGATTGCTCTGGGGTCTGGTCTGTTTGGGGTTTTGGGTCTTACCCCACATAAAATACAGAACACAGCCATCCCTCAGCTATGTTCGGTCTCAGTTAACTAAAAATTTAATGATCAGTGTCAAAGCACATTGAAACATACTATTTAAATAGCTGCATTTTATTATGTGTAAATTGTACATTAGTAAAATTGAATTTTCTTCAAAGTTAAAAATAATAAATTGGACTGCTCTCTGCACCCCTGCTGTGAGTAACAGGGACATGAGAGACCATGAGATGATGATAGCATTCCTGGGTGTTTTGTCTAGGGTGTGCTCCCTGATGAAGTGTTCACCATCTTGTCCAGCATTCCCGAGGCTGAAAAGTTTGCTAAATTCTGGATCTGCAAAGCCAAGTTCCTGGCGAGTAAAGGCACCTTCGATGTTGTCGGGCTGTATGAGGAGGCTGTGAGACATGGGGCAGCGGTAAGTGTCTGCAGGGCTTCTTGGACACCGTTGTGTGAGCCCCGCACTCTGCAGCACGGTGGGCTGTGGTGCGATATGCGTCTGATGTGTGGAAGTGCACACACCACACGAAGTGGTTACGGTAGGGTCACTTTCCCTGTCAAGTGAATGTGCATTTACGGGAAGCGATAGCGTAGAAACCTGCACCACCGATACCCAACACTTATAAACTCAGGCCTCAGCATGGGGAACCTGAAAATATGTTAAACCCAGCACGTCGATATCCATTAATTGATAACTCAGAGCCAAGGCATGAAATGCCTTTTAATTCTAAAACCTAGTAAAACTATTTATATAATTTTTCAGCAAGGACTGAGTCAAGTAATTTTATAGCTCTTTTCACTTGGCTGTCACTTTCCCTGTCATCATATACCCTACAGGGCCTTTTTCACGATTGTTCAGCATCAGAGCTTAACCTGCTGCAATTTAGACAGTTCGATAAGGCTTGTCTCATGAGGCCTACGCCCCGCTCCTCCCTGCTGCCTGGAGTAGACCTGTGATTTCCATGCTCACCTCTGTGCTCGCATCGCTGTTCCCTGACTTTTCAGTCTTAAACGGGACCTGTGGACTTCCAGCTACGCAAGATGAAGGTTTCACCTCTTTCCCACACACCAGCCCAGACCCTGACACACGACACACCCTGTCACCCTGGCATGCCTGTGCCATCCTTCCCGCTTCCATTAGTCACATGGCCATGCTGGGGATGACTCAGTGTTCATGGTGCTGCGAATGAGTAAGCCGTTCCTGAGCATGTTGGCATGTGGTGTGCACTGTTAACTGCTGTGCCTCAGGCACAACTTTCTACCTATCCTAAAATTGTCTTGTTTTTCCTTTGTTTAGTTTTCTGAGTGTTTCTCATATAATTAATTCCTAAATTGTTCTCTAAATTTCTCTATGCTTTCAAAACATCAGATTTATTTTTCTTTGAGGCCTTTCTCCAGATTCCTCTGATCTGTCCCAGTCTCATCAGGCTGGTTTCAGCCCAGTCCTCACTGCTGTCATGGGAGCTCCTGTCACCATCACCCTCAGATCCCACCATGTCCTTACATGTCAGTTCCCAGAGCCCATATTGAGTTTGCTGCTTCCTGCATCTGTTTCCCTCCCTCTCTCTCTCTCCCCCTCCCCTCCCTCCTCCCTTCCCCTCCCTCTTTCTCTCCCTATCTCCCTCCCCACCTCCCCCCACCCCACGGTACTTGTTTGTTTTGTTCTCTATTCATTAAAGCCTTTACTCAAATGCTGGTAAAACTGGGCTGTCTGCATATATAAGAAATGGGCTGGAAAAAGCTTATGAAAGATGTGACTCATGGTAGGGCTTTGCCATAGGTGCTGTGGCTGGGTCGGCTGCCTTGGGGACCCCTCAGTATCAGTACCTTCAGGTCCTTCCACTGGAATGAGTCATCTTCTCTGGAGAAGATTCTTCCACACTCCTCCCTGGAGCCGAGAACAGGCTGCCAGTGTTGCGGGGAGAGAGGAGGGGGCTTCTCAACCTTGAGAAGGAAGGCTTCCTTAGCCCTTCTTTCAGGAGGCACCCCCGCCCCTCAGTCCTGCATAATATCCTCAGAGACCTGGAGAAGGAATCCCAATGTTCTGTTGGGCATGGGGCACAGTCCGCGGGGCCGTGTGGTGCTCAGGACGCAGGACAGACTTGGAGGCCTGGCTGCCCTCTAAACAGATGCTCAGGCTGCCCGGTCCTGGCCCCATCTAGTCCTGTGCCGTCCAGAAACTCGGGGCAGGTCTAGCTATTTCTTGGCCGCAGCGCCAGCTTCGAATAGGTGCTTCCAAGTCAGTCCCATTGGCCATCTCAGCTGGTGCATCCAGCTTCCAGACCGGCTGCTGTTTCTCCTCTGCTGTATTCTATGGTTACTGCCTCTGTGCAATCCTTTTTTTATCGTTGCAGTAGAGGAATTAGAAATAAATGTTTTCAATCCATCGTCTTTAACTAGAAACCTGTAAAAACATCAAAGACACCTGATGAATGCTTTATATGATTCAGGCTCTTTGCAGTGTGTTTTATGCCTTTCTTCCCATTTCCTTATGCATAAGGCATTTTAGGTTTTGTAAAAATGTATTGGTAGCTTTGCTTTTAAGCTCTATTGTCACTTTGTACCACTGTTTATCTGCTAGGGCCCAGGTCAGAAGACCAGCCTCCAGGTAGCATCCCGTGAGAAACCGCAGCTCGCTTGTGGCGTCCTGCCGCGCGGACTATGTGCCTGGGAAGAGGAAGGCTCTCCCAGTTGCATTTCTAGAAAATTGCTTTTTATAATGTTTCTTTAAGTTATACTATCGAATAAAAGATGTAAGAACGGGGAGGCTGGGAGGAAATTGCCCAGAATGGCAGCTAAAGGCCGTGTCTGGGTGATGGGATTATGGGTGATTCCTTTTTTCAAGTTTTACCTGTTCAGTTTTTCTGTGATGAGATTTATGGCTTTTATGATTGAAAACCAAAATTAAACTGAGACAGCACTAAATATGCACACCTCACTTTCTATATGACCATCTTTACATCTTTGGGCCACAATCTTTATTTATTTGGGAGTACATCTTCAATGGAGTTGTGTAAGTCAATAAGAAAATTAATTTCATTTAGAGAAATTTCGTTACAGACAACTTTCCATCAACACATCTCTTCAGTAAGTCGAAAACAGCAGCATTTAAACATTTTCTTCGTTCCTTCATTTTTCCCATAAAGCTGTACATCTGAAACTTTTTAAATGTGGTTTATAGTTAGACAAGAGATAAAAAAGGAAACATTTTTTTGTAAAAGAAGTTCATTTGATGTTCCAGTTTCTTAGATCCTTTTCTCATGAGTGTTCTCACTGCTGACCCTGCTTTCCCTCTCTTCCTTCCAGCCAATACAGGAGCTGCGGGAAGCCGTTCTTCATATTTTGCAAGACCCAAGCAGAACCGTAGATGGTACCATTTGTGTTTATGTTCATTCCCTTTAGCCGCACAGGCAGCAGCCATCAAGGATCACACGAGGAAAGAGGAAAGGCCTCTCACCTCTTGCTGTCTGGGGTCTGGCCCCCCCAGCCAGCACCGCCAGCTTCTACTTGCTGTCCTCACAAGTAAACATGTTGCTCAGCGCTGAGTGCCTGGATGCAAGTCCAGTCCCTGGGCCTGGGCAGAGCAAGGCAGCCCTTTGGAGGAAGAGGGAGGGGTCTCAGCCTAAGTCACACACTCACACCCATATGTTGCTCTGACAACAGCCCAGTCGCAGGGCCCTGCACTTTGCTTGCCGTTCTTATGGGTGTTCAGGGCCTGCAGAGGTCTCTCTTGGGTCAAATGTGCAGATACGTAAGAGGCACACCACTGCTGATAAGGGACAGAAAACAGGCTGCCTTCAGAAGGTCAAATGGGTCATTTTCATGAATTAGAAGGTGACATGTCTTTTTTCTGTAAGAGTAGATGTGGCTTAGGGGTCAACCGGGTCACGTGGAACATAAGATGCTCAGTGCACTCTTACTGGGAGCGACCCCCCAACTCAGATATTTGTCCGTAACACATGGATGAATTCTCCAAAGGGGTGGAAGGAGGAGGCCTCTGTGCCATTTTACTTGTTGGCCCCAACTGACCTCTCTCGGGGTTTCAGCCTCCAGTCATAGCATCTGCCTGTCTCAGCCTAACTTCCTTCATTTTGGTTTTTGTGATCGGGCTGTCATGCAAATGTATTAACACAAGACCTTCTTCATCCACTTTCCTAGGTGGCAGCCACATGGCTGTCCCTAGGCAAGAAGGGGTTGGGTCAAGTGAGCTAAGCCTAGTGAGTCAAGACAAGTGACCCAAGGTGGTATCAGGGTGAAAGGCCCATGACAAGTCCCTTGGAGGGCTCTCAAGAGTTCATAGTGCTGAGAGGGTATCATGGACCCATCCCCAAGTGGCAAGGAGGCCAGAGGCTGGTGGGGGGCTGGGCCTGCTCCAGGGCTTAGCAGCAGAACTAGTTAAAAGTCCTACTTCGAGTCAGGGTCTCTATTTCATTCTGGGGTCTGTGGGGTTCAGGGAGCTGTTATGTCTGCACAGCAATTTCAGTGCACAGGTTTCGGTGAAGTATTACCTGGCTCAGTCGTGCTCCCTTCCGGGCCTTGCATACACAGGAATCACCTCCAACTCTTCGGTTGCTGAAACTAATAGATCATCAGTGGAAGACTCTGCCCAGGAGGTGGAATGTGGGAAGTCTTGTCTTTCTCCGAAAGAGATGGGACAGGTCCCAGCAACACCCCACATGACCAAAGTGGGACAGGACAGCCTTCCTGGTATCAAGCTGCAGGTTGCCCCGCTCCCCAGGTAAGCAGACTCTGGAGCAAGTCGTGCCACCAGCTCAGATTCCAGAGTCTCCTGCACAGGCTTGAGTGCCAACAGCCTACTGTGATCCTCTGTCTCGAGAGGACCCAGTGTGGCCTGGTCTATTTTTGGTGCTGGGGTATGATACCATGGGTGGGAAGAACTGTGCCCTTTCACCCACACTCACCTCCCCTACAGCCCTGTGTGGGCTGGGCACGGTGAAGGAGGTGCTGCTGGAGTGGACTGTCCTGGAACTGCCCCTCCCCGCTCGCCCTCGCTTGTCCTGCCCTGCAGACCCCCGCCTCCTTTCCTGCCACCCTGTCCAAACAGGGAGGGTACTTGGGTGCGTGCTTCTTACAGACCGCTCAGAATGTCAGCTGGCTTTTTGACAAGCATGAGTTTATGGCAGAGTCCACAGTAATGTCCTATGTCAGTGTCTCAGTGTCATTGCTAAAGCATTAGTATGGCATCAGTCTCTGCACTGGGACCAGTCATATACTTCAGTCCGGGGAAAGCCCTGCTCCTCCAGTCCTAAGCTCCCTCAGAAGCCATGGCTCCACCACGGTCATCGGTAGGGTGTGGCAGACTAGCCCACTAGCCTGGCTTAGGCTAGTGCAGACTAGATTCACAGCATGGAAGGCTCTGCAGCCTCCTCCCAGGCTGCTTTTTATTAGAGCACATTAAAGTGTATGGGGGGAGGTGTCTGGTTTATTCCAGTTTCAATTTCAGCTAAAAATATGTTGTTTGAATAATTTATTATCAACACTAGAAAGAGCCTCATAATTCACTAGAACACCCCACTGGTGTTAGGCCCGATTTCCTCAGAAGCCATCCACTGTTTTGAGAATTTATGGAATAAACACACCAAGTACCAAGTGGTTGGCTTCGTAAGAGCCACGTTTCACACTTCATTCAGCGGCCCCTCTGCTCACCCCGCCCGAGTGGAGTTGCACCCCATTCCTTCTCACAACCAGAGGGATGTCCCAGGACATGAGCGCGTCAGCTGAAATGTCTGTTGGGGTTTACTGCAGAGCAAGAAAGAGGGCAGTAGATGGGATTTCAGGAAGTCAGGATTCTGAATGTGCCTCTTGCTGCCTCAGGACGAGTGGCAGGCCAGAAGGGCAGGGCCTGAAGCTGATCACCCCCGTCCGGCGCTCAGCCAGGATCGAACGTGCTGTGTCCCGCTACCCAGAGATGCTGCAGGACCACGACCTGGTAGTGGCATCTCTTAACGAGCTTTTGGAAGTGGAGGAAACAGAGTACTTCGTGTTCCGTAGAAACGAGGCTTTGCCTGTAACATTGGGGTTTCAGGTCCTCGAATCATAATTTCTTGGCGCTTTTTGTTGAAGAGGCGTTCCAGAGTCTCCATGAGATGAGACACGCCCTTGCCCAGCTGCCCTGGCACACATGGACACAGACTAGCTCTTGGGGCTTGGGAAGTCACTCGCTGGGCTTCCTCTGGAGTGTGTCCCCACAGGAAGGCTGTAGTGGCCGCTTTACAATGTGCGGAAGGTTCACCCTGGATGAGATTTATTCACAAGGGTGTTGACGGCATCAGACAGGGCCACAGCATGGCAGACTCCCCTCCTACATCTACCTGAGCAGGGATGGAAGTCCTCCCAGCATGACATCTGCACTTAGAGCAGATAAACACCAGGCGTCTGGCCGCATCCCCTCACTTTACATGCGGTTTTGCCCTCGCTGTGCCTCTGCTCAGAGGTCACAGGTGATGTATGTGTGACCTTTGACTTCCGTCTCCATGTCGCTGTGCTGAGGGGTGATTCACATCCTTCCTATGCCATGTCTCTAATGAAATGCAGCCCTGACTTGGGGTGGTCACCAAGTTTCTTATATCCAGACCCTTGTTTTGCATTTGTTCTTCAGAAATGCTTCACATAGACACTGCCTCACCTAGTTCTTCACTGGAGGCACCAACTCTGGGGTGCCTCCCTCCCCCTGGGCAGCTGCTCTTGGGAAGGTAAACTCAGAGTCACTGTGGAAATGTAATGTGTGGGACCCCTAGTCAACACATGCTACCTGTTAGCTTTCTTATTGTTAACCAGAAAATATTAAATTTTGTTTATTCCTGCTCATTTGTTCATCTTATTCATTAAACAGAGGTGATGGCTTAGCTTAGAGAATTAGGAGTTTGTCTGGGGACACGCTGACAGGCTAGCCCAGAGGCCTCGGGACAGCCATCACCACACCAGGATCTGGACTTTCTCATTGTGAGCAGCAGGTTTACGATAATGGGGGTCATGAAACAGCTCTAATGCCGTAAGGTGAACAGACTAACGTCAACAAGCGATTAGATCGTTACCACCCCAAAGTGCAAGAGTCTGCACAGCCAGCGCTTCCGTCCCTCCAGACAGACCCACTTTACCTGCAACACCACCAAACACTCAGGTCACAAAATCTGAAAATGGGAGAAACCTGGTGTTCAGGGCCACCAGACAGGCTGAAGCAAGCCCCTCCGTGTTAAGGACATCCTCAGCCAAGTCCTGCCCCTCGTACGGACAAGGTGCCTGCTCGTCTTCGCACCACAAGGTCACAACTCCCAGTGCCTCTCTGTCTTCCCTTCTGACTTCCCAGGGTGACTCAGCTACTGTCACTAGTCTCCGGCTCATGGTTCCACATCTGTGGTGGCTCTTTGTCATCCAGATGGGCAAGGATGGTTCCTGGCCTCCATCACACTCCAGCCAGCGGAAGCAGACGGCACCCCCTCCCTTTGAGACCACAACTTGCTCACCAGCCCCCACTTGTCTTCACAGACACCCACCAGCAACCCTCTCAGCTCTGGGGGTGACCACCACTGTCCTCCACAGCCTAAAGAGAAACGGGTAGGGTGGTGACATCGGGTTTATAACTGCACCGAATGGACAGCCCCCAGGAGAACACCTGCCACGCTTGCCTAGCCCACAGGAGGGCTCCAACCCCGAGTTTGACAGCCTTTCCTCTGTCCTCTTGCGAAGTGGCCCTGCCCCCACCCTGTTCCCTGTACTTCCACAGCCAACCAGGGTGGTAGACTAGGTCATACAGTCACTCAGTAAAACAGGACACTAGACGCAAGAGATGCCAAGATAAGCCAGTGACCAGACCCTACGGAGCCCACTCCAGTAGGGTCACACAGTAAAGAATCGGAGGTGTGAGTCCTGAGAGAGGTTTGGGAGGAACTGGTGCCAGGGATGTGGGGATGCCCTGGGTCCTGAGGACAGCAGGCTTAAGAGGCAAGGGCAGAGTGCCCCGCCTCACCCCACCACAGAAGGGAGGCAGGGAAGGCCCTGCCCCCTCCCCTAACCCTTCTTCCTCCAGCCCCTCAGGATCCTTATTTCCAGGCCCCAGGCCCAGAACAAGGATCTGCCGACCTCACACAGGTCTCTGGTGTGTAGACAGGTGGGTGCTGATCCTCAGCTGTCCCTGCCCCAAGGCCAGCCCGGGAAGAAGGGAAGACCTTGAAGGTGCCAGACCAGGGAGCCTCCCAGACAACCCGGGAAAACAGGCTGAGTGCTTGAGACAGGGCCTGAAGTCCCTTTTGTACCTGGGTACTCCAACTGTGTCCCTGGCTTATCCACAGAAAGGGTGGCCACAGAGCTGTGTCACAGTCCTGCAAGAGCTGGTTCGTCATTACAAACGCAGAGACTTCATTCTAAGCCACTGTACAATGTCAGGTGATATCACCAACAGAAAAGTGACAGTGACATCAGAGCAAGGATAGGGCAAGGGGTTAATGCCACAGATCAGCTCCAAGCAAAGTAACAAATATGTTTTAAATGACGAGTATAAATCTATGCTTTAAAGCATCGAGTTCAAAGATGCTTGGGTTCACATCTGCTATCTTCCCAGTGACCCAGATGGGGTCATGTGTAGCCAATCAGGTGTCACTGCCATGGCAGTAACAGAATCAAGAGTGCATAGAAATACTGCTTCTCCAAGGACGTGCAGAAATGAAATTGCACATGGGACACTGTGCAGCTCCCACAACTTTCCAAGTGGCTGCAAGGCAGGGGGATGCCTCCTTGGGTGAGCAGTGCTTCCTGCCCAGGAAATGAATGTTGTTGGCCTCAGCCCTGTCACATTTAGGAGATGTCACAAGCCTCCGTCTTCCCCGCACTCTCCCTGCTACCTGACACCTCATGGTGCTGCTGGCCTGGCTGCCTCAGAGCTCAACCTTCCCCATGCCTTAGCCCCCTCAGCAAGAGAAGGCTGGCCCACACAGCCACTCCCAGCCAAGGCTGGGAAAGGTGAGGCCACATGTCCCCAGAGAACCCACAGCTCCTGATGGTTGCATGTGTGGCCCTCTGCTGGTTGGGGTGGAAATGTCGCTCAGTCAACACTGAGCCTGGAAACAGCCAAAGGGGACCCACAAGGGGACCCAGAAAACACGGAGCCCAGTGCCAGCTCTCACTCGGGACTGGGAACGCGGAGCCCGAGACAAACCCGCTGCCCATGATAGTCACGTCTCAGAGGGCAGGGGTGAAGGCAGCACAAGTAACAAAGGGGTGGCCGTGGGAGCCCCACTCGTGGTCCCGCAGCGTCTCCCGGAGGGGGACTGGCCTGTCGGCTGGGGGGCTGGAGGCAAGAGTTGGCACACAGCCTTGGTCCTCGGCCCTGTCGGACGGACCCAACGCCCTACTTCAAAACCAGATATTTTCATTTCCCCTTTTCTACCCTAAACTGAAATTCGTGGATAACATAACTACTGTCTCTAAAATTCAAAATATCAACTCAGTACCCTAATTGTAACACAGGAGAAATAAAAAGAAAAGCAATTTATAATAAAATAATCTGTATTTTCACATACTCAGGAGTGATTGCACTTGAGGACAAAGAAGCTCCCACAATCTCCAACATGCCGTCTCAGCTGGGAACCCCCATTACAGCCTGCAGTGGCCCTAAGTGACCAAGCATCTCCGCCACAGCCAGGGGGCTCCTCCCAGCCCGTGAGCCCACCTCTGGCTACAGGGCTGGAGGCAGGAGGCCAGGTCCATGTGGGCCCTCTGCTCCTTGAAGACCAAGGACGCCCCCACAGGGTGTCTGCTGGGACAGGAGGAGATAGAGACACTCCATTGGCAAGGCCTCCAGGGCCTCATGCCTGTACTCCCCACGCCAGCCTCCGCCTAGCGGTGCTGTGGGAGCAGGGGGTCCTGGCAGAAAGAGGCATGGCAGGTCAAGGCAGTGCATTTAGTCGTTTAGCCGTTTAGCTGTTGACCATGGGCCGCCGTGCCTTCCTCCACCTACTAGTCTCACCTTTAGCAGCCGAGTCTGACAGTTTGGTGATGGTGCCAGGCCTGGAGCTTTACCCTCAGGAACCCTGCAGCCCTGCTCATGAGATGGACTAGGCTGCTGGGTTACAGCTCAGTCTCCAGCATGTGGCAGTGTGGTGCGTGGCACAGAGCAAGTCCCTGGGGGTGAATAACACAGGGTCCCAACCTGGCTCTAGTCTACTAGCAATGTCACCAGTGAGTCATGGCAGTCTTGGTGGCGATGAGGACGAGGGGACGACTTTGCAGGGCTGCACTGGCACTCGGCAGAATAAGGCACAGGTGATAGACCCGCCCTCCCTCGACCTAGGCAGCTGCGGGCAGCAGAGAAAGCTGGCTTCACACCCAGGCCAGACCCCGACCTCAGATGCTGCATCTCCTAAAATGGAGACAGTGATACTCGGCTGGAGAACTGGCCTGCTGCCTCAGAGGCTCCACACTGGCCATCCCCTTCCTAACCCAGGGCACGTCCAGGTCCCCCTGAGGGGACCAGCTGCAGTGGTTCCCGGCATTGCTGTTCCATCCAACCCCTCTGCCACCCGCCATCCCTGTGTGCACTGAGAGAGACAGTGGCTTCCTCTTCCTGGTCCATCACTCTCTACTGTGGAATGAGAAGATACAGTCAGTTTAAAGCTGGAGTGAGGCTGATACAGGAAATGTCTCTAGAGGCCTCGTGTCTGAATAACCCCTCTTCCCCCTCCCTCCCCCACCCTCCACACACGCACAAGTGTTTCTGGCTGCGCAATTACCTGCAGGGAGAGCGGGACCAGTGGGCCTTCTAGGCTGAGTGTCTGCGGGGACCACCAGCTCTGGCTGCCCTGGGAGTACAGGAAGATGAGGCCGGGGGCCGCAGAGGCAGGCGCTGCAGCACATTTCAGCTCAGTGGCTCTGGCGGAGGGCAGTGTGTGAAATGGAGGATCCATCCGACCAGGACCGCATCCCCACCTGGGTGAGCCTATCTGCTGGGGTCAGGTCTGTCACCTGGACCTATCACCAGTGGACACTGGAGCTTTGCCCACCGCAGGGAAGGAGACCAGCACAGTCCTCTGCCAGGTGGCCAGCTCTGCACATGGCCACAGGCCACTCCTGCTTTCCTCACAGCTACCTGCCTGGCCCTGGGAGTGGTCAGCATGAGTGCCTCCTGACGCCCCCCAGAAGGTGTGCTCAGGCCCATGCCCAGCCTGGCTTCTGTCCCCAGCAGCCCCTGCCTTGTCACCAAGCCCTGCTCTTAGAGTGGGCCTCACTTTCCTCATCTGTAAAATAAAGGTGACAAACCTGCCCAGCTGCCCCAGGGGCTGTGAGAGAGTCACATGGCACCTAGCGTTTTATACCCTTCACTGTTGGCCCCAACTGGCCCAGGATGCCATTTGACCTGAGTCCCCTTGCTGTGGCCAGGGGCCTATCCCAGCTGTGGTGGCTGTTCAGTGAGCCACAAGGGGTGTTTCCTGCCTCCGGCCTCAATCAGAGCTGCCCAGCTCTCATATGAGGACCCATGAGGACTGGGCAGGCAGACACTTCTCAAAGAAGGGTGACAGTGGTGACTAGGGGAAAGATCACCCTACAGCATGGCACAGCACATTGTGTCATGCAAAATATGGGCCAGCAGAGGGCGCTGCCAGGCAAGAACAGGTGGCCTCTGCAGAGGCTGGGAGTCAGAGGGCTGGGAGGGTGCCTGGACAGTGCCCCTGGCAGGCAGCCCGCAGGCACCCCGCTCCCCACACCCCCACCCCGTAGGGGCATGTCCCCTCCTCACTGGGCACCTGATGGTACCTGAGTATCCCTCTAGGTGAAGCTGACAACTTGCAGCCCAGGACAGCCCCATCCACCTGGCGCAGAAGTGGCCATGTGATTGTGGGGAGGTGGGGTGACCACAGGGCATGGGAGGCAATCTCCAGGCATGGCCTCCCTGGCCCGGGGTGCGTGTGCCGAGTCTGCCAGATGATGCAGGAGGGAGAGCCTGGAGGGCACAGTGTGAGTGGTCCAAGGGAGTGAGAGGGGTCCCCAGGTCCAGTTCCTGAGGGAGACCGGCCTGAAAGAGATGGCGCTTTCCTGCCAACCCTGCCAGGACCTCACTGCCAGACCCGCACATGGGCCACTACTCCGGCCCTCCCTGCTCCCCATGAGGGCATGTGGTGAGGACAGAAAAGTTGACCAGCTGTGCGCATCATGCCCTTGGCCCCGTCCCCACATCAGTGACACTCGCCCAGGGCAGCAAGGTCAGCATAGGCCCCGGACAGGTGCCAAGGTCCCGCAGGACTCCAGGCCCACAGCAGCAACTCCAACCCACAGTGTTTGGGCTCCTGAGCCCGAGGATGCTTGGGTCACCCCTGTGGGGCAGGTGCTGTCCACTCACTTTGCATACTTGAGGGGCGGGGTTAGTGAGAGTGAAGCCCTGGCCACAGAAACACCACTGGGCTCCGGAGCATGGACAGGGGCCTGAGTCTCAGTTCTGCCCCTTCTGGCTGTGTGACTTTGGACAGGACACCGAACCTCTATGGGTCTGTTCCCTCACATATAAAGTAAATGTGCTCTTGTGACCCAGGGTGGAGAGCATTGCCATGGTCATTGCAACCCCCCCCACCGGGAGAGGGAAGGCGATGACAGGCCAGTCTTTCTCTCTGCCCAGGTGCCCAGCTCCCAAGACAGCTCAGGAGCCACCAGGCAAGTCGCCAGCCCTGCCACTTCTCGGACTCGAAGATGTCCCCAAAGATGGGGTCCCAGTGAATAGGTGGTCCTTCCCCCACACCCTTAGAACCATGTGTACCATGTCCCACGAGCCTGCCTACTGTGGAGGACAGGCTCACTCGTAGCCCTTCCTGTCCTGGCAGCAAGCTGGGGACCTAGGCACCTAGTTAAGGGAGGTGCCCATGTCCCAGAGGGAGCAGAGGGCGCCGTGGGCATGGGGCGGGGTGACCACGGGGCATGAGAGGCAGGGGCCTAAGGAGTGCCCTGCTTCCCTGCCTCCAGCAGAGTGGCAGTGCCAAGGGCAGGTCCAGCCTGAGGGTGGGCTCCCTCTCACAGCCTGGCCCACAGATCAAGGTGCATGGGGGCCTCGGCCCCTGCCATCACCATGGTGACCTGTCTCAGCACTGCTCCCTCTGCAAAGTGGGCTCCTGCATGTCCACCACAGTCAGATGGAAGCGGGACCTCCAGGGCAGGCGTGGGGAGCAGATGCAGACACGCACAAGGTCAGGAGACCCTAACTCGCCACAGCTCAGCCAGGGGGCCACCCCAGCTCGGCCCAGCCCTGGTGAGGGCATCCAGCCCTCGAGTCACAAGCCCATCCACGTGCTGGGCCTACCCTCCGCCTAGCAGGAACCGTAGCTTTTGGTCCGTGGCAGCCCGACCACACTGGCAAACAGAGAAGGCAT